>NW_024427107.1:64219668-64241146 GCF_017311325.1 Ursus maritimus
TCTCAGGGTTTTCTCTCTTTCCCTCCTGCCCTCTGAAGGTTTCCTGCAGACTTTCCTTGCCCTTGTTCTCTTTCTAGGAGCATGTACTAGTCAGGGTTCTCCAGAGAAACAGAACAAATAGGATTCATCTCTTTCTCTCTCTTGCTCTGTCTTTCCCTCTATCTCTATATAGACATACACAGCCCCCCCCCACTCTGTGTGTATATCTGTATAGATATATTTTATTTCTTAAAATCTGTCAATTTTCTATCTATCTATCTATCTATCTATCTATCTATCTATCTATCATCTCTCTCTCTCTCTCTCTCTCTCTCTGTCTCTAAGGAACTGGCTCACACAGGTGTGGAGCTGGCAAGTCTGTAATTGTAAGGAAGGCCGGCAGACTGGACACCCAGAGAAGAGCTGATGTTGCAGTCCTGTGCCCAAAGGCAGTCTGGAGGAAGAATTCCTTCTTTCTGGGGGCACATCAGCCTTTTCCTCATAAGACCTTCAACAGTTGGCTAAGGCCCACCCACCCGGTCGAGGTTAATCTCTTTTACTCAAGGTCTCCCTATCTAAATGTTAATCGTATCTAGAAACTACCTTCACAGCAACATCTGCATTGGTGTTTGACCTAACAAATGGGTACCATGGGTTAGCCAAGTTGACTCAACATCGATCATCACAGTTTGTTGAAAAGACCTGGGGTTCACTGAGTGTTTGTTAATTTTTGAGAACAACGACAAGGCTCAGGCCCTGGGACCCCCAGGGAACACAGAGCATCTCTTCAGTTCCCTTCAAAAGGGAAATCGGCCCAACCTTCAGTGTTTTAGTGTTTTGTTTCATTGTTTTTTTGTTTTTGTTTTTTTTTTCTCCAAGAAACCTATTGACAGCACCAAACAGGCTTGGGTGGTAAGTCCTGGTCTCTGGCTTTCAAGCCACAGTCCCTGGCTTATAGATTCCAGAGGAGTCCTTGTTTATACAGATGCAGGAAGAGTATGTTGTGGGCTTGTGTCTTATCCCACATCGTTCCTTTTCAGAAGCATGAACTCAGTCCTTCCTCTCTGGATTCCTCTGGTCCTTTGTACGTCAGTCAGGGTACTTGGCACTTTGGATCTTGTGTTGTAGTTGATGTACCTTCTCTTGTGCCTCCCAGCCCCCCCCCCCCCGCCCCCTAACCAGACCTACGAAAGTCCTTAAAGGCAGGGGTCGGGCTCACATTTCTGAGTGTGAGCTCCCGTGCCAGGACACTGCTGCTTCGTAAACATGGCTTCTTGGAGAGACTTGGAAACACTGATCCTCTGTGATGTTTCTTGGGCAGCAACGTGATTGGCATTAACCTCCATGAAGTCTGTCACGGGCAGGAGACAACTTACACCTACCACAGCGGCAGCCAGAGCTCTCCTGTCCAGCCTTGCAGGTCACGTGCACAGGCGGTCAAAATAACTCCTGCTGCTGAATTAGGCTCTAAAGACAGTCGTGCCTTTCATTTGCAGACAGACCCTCACTCAGCTTGGGGGCGGGGGAGCCGAAGGGTCAGGACTGATAGCTTTGTAGGACAGGCGAGTGAATCTGTCGCATTAATGGTGTTGGTTCCTGTTACTGCTGTCACCAATTACCACAAATTGAGTGGCTTAAAACAACGCAGATCCATCAGAATTCTGGGAAATTTGACCCAGGTCTCACTAGGCCAAGTTCAAGGTGTTGGCAGGGCTGCGTTCCTTTCTGCAGGCTCTGGGTGAGAATCGTTGCCTTTTCCTGATTATAGATGGTTCTGGTTCCTTGGCTCGTGGCCCCTTCCTTCTCCCTCTTCAAAGCCAGCAATGGCGGGAGGGCCCTTTGTCTGTCACATCACTCTGTCCTCTTGTGCCTTTCTCTTGCACTTTTAAGGACCCTTGTGATTGGGCTCACCCAGGTAATCTGGGGTAAAGCTCTGTCTCAAAGCACTTAATCACACCTGCAGAGTCTCCCTTGCCATGTAACATAGTCGCAGGACCCGGGGATTGGAATGTGGACATCTTTGGCGAGTCATTATTCTGCCTACTGTAGTAGCCTTATGATTCCATTTAAAATAAGTAATTAGTGTAAGATATGATTTTAAATGGAAAGGTATAGTAATTTCACTTGTTGTAACAATGCTAGAGTTTTTGAGACCTATTTATGCTTAATTTATTAAATTTACAAGTTATTAATTTACCTGGGAATGTTTTGCTTATTAGGATTGAAGCTTCCCTGAGCAGGTATTTGAAGTGCTTATATAAAAAAAAAGCAAATGTGTTAGATTTATAATTGTAGTTTTAACATGTTTAAAGGAATTTTCTTTTTTTAAAAACATTTATTTTTTGAGAGAGAGAGAGAGAGAGAGAGTAAGCATGGGGATAAGCATGGGGAGGGACAGAGAGAGTGGGAGAGAGAAACTTTAGCAGACTCCCAGCAGAGCTCAGAGCCCCACGCAGGGCTCGATCTCACAACCCCCAGATCATGACCTGAGCCAAAACCAAGAGGTAGACGCTTAACCGACTGCACCACCCAGGGGCTCCAAGGAATTTTCATTAGGTGTAGAAAAGGAACCTGTTTTTTAAAAGGACTTTAGTTTGTTCAATTTGAGTTTATCAAACAGTAATAAAAGCTCCTCTTATTTTGTATGAAAATTTACTAGACTTGTAAAGATGTAGTTGAACTTAAACTTTAATGAACACTAAGTCTTCGCATTTGTTACTTTTTCAACTACATTAATTTTTAACCAAGAAGCTATAAATAGTTCTGTCTATGCCCATAAATGCACACTGATTCTTATTTGAGTGGAGGGTAAGCATGTGATCAGTGAGACTTTCACCAAAAGCATTTTGTGAATGTCTGTGTGCGTTATTAATTCATTCAACCCCAGCCCTGTGCTGGGTACTACACACAGCCCCAAATAAGACTACCATGTAGCAAAGTCTAGATGCAGGAAAGTGTTATGGGAGGTGAGATTTACTCAGTCGGAGGAAGCATTAGGGAGGAGCTGGCCATAAGGAGCAATAGATGCTTATTAGACAGAGGTAGGAGAAGAATATTCAAGGTAGATGGAGCAGCCTGAGTGATGAATGCATGGGATATTTAGTGAGTGTTGAGCTTTTGTGATCCTGGTGGAAATTAAAAAAAAAAATCTGATTCGTCTAATGTGCCTTTTATGTTGTTTTCGGATGGAGAGTTAGCGGCAGGATCAGGGTGTGTTCCAGAGTAAATGTATTATTAATTCAGCCACCACGTCGGTCACCTGAGTGCATCACACCTAAGTAGAGATGCAGAGAGCAATGTTGCTTGGGGAATCATGATTGTTAGCGTTTATGGAACACGTGTGGTGTGCCTGGCTCCATGCCTTTTACTTGCATTAGTTCACTTAACCTTCACAACCGTAAGTAATAGATTCATGATCACCATTTTGGAGTCTTAGAAATTGAGACCTATAAGAATTAAGGGGACAAAGGTCACACTGTAGGTAAGCGGCAGGACCATAATCTGAACTTTGCTCAAGCCAGTCCCTCTTTCTGGAATGCTTCTGACCTCACTCTTCTGCAGCTGGCTCTTTCTTACAGTTTAGGTCTCAGCCTCTCTATCTTTTGTTGGAGAGACCCCCAGTTCAGCCCGTCCTAAGCAGGTTCCCTTCTGATTCTGCATCTCAGCCCCTTGTTTATTCTTACCGTAGCATTTCTTGTGAATTAAATATTTTCCTACTTGCTTTGTTTATATGTTGTCTTTACTTTTCCTACTAGAATCTAAATTCCATGAAGGCAGGCATTCTGTCTTGTTCACTATCCTATTCTCAGTGCCTTGCACAGGGTCCAGTGTATAAATAGCTGTTCAGTAAATATCTATTGAATAAACTGATACTGATTTCACAGCTCATTGTAGTAGACACACAGTAAGTGGGACTATCCCATTTAAGCATAATGCTGTGTTATTGACTGAGGTTGGTATTCAGCAGCAAGCTTATTTTTTGACATATTCCTAGAAATTTTATAACAATGATAAGTTTCTGGGACAAGGAATTTAAGCCTCATGAGGCAAAAGATAAGCATACTCAGTATGCTAAAAAGCCAACTCAAATTGGCCCACACCAAAAATGCACCAGTGTGTTGTTGGAAAAACATTTATTGTAATTCAGTGTCAAAAAATTTTTACAAAAATATGCCACCGTCTGGTACAAACAACTATAAAAAAAAATCAATTCATCATGCAAGGAAAGTGTGCAAATAATTTATACAGAAGGACTTAGCTCACACAATATTAAATAAACATCTTCGCATGTAATGAGACTAACCTTATACTTTTAGTTACATGTTCAACCCCTATAGCATTTTTTATTAAAAGGAGTAAAGCTTCTAAACTTAGGACATGGACTTCAATATACACCCCCTTTAGCCACGGTTATTGGCACTTGGTAGAATAAAGATGGTGCCAAGAGCTCTCAAGCGTAGAGCAATCCTTGGAGCCTTCTGTTTAACAGACTTGTGCATCGTTAATTAAACAAACATTGCTGTACTCAAAGACAGAAAAAGTCATGTTCAAACTCCAGAAGTAATGTTGTAGCAGATGGAGTTTTAAGAAGTTCGGAGATTTGGAGCAGCCATCCATTTTTGGACAAATGGAGCAGGGCCAGAATTGTGGGAGATTTCTCAGGAAGCTTTGTTTGCTGAGTTCAGGGACACTTGGAAAAATGTCCAGCAGACAAAGTCACAAATATCTGTGGCCCCTCGCTCCTTGCTGTCTCTTGGAATAATCCCTCTTTGCTTAGTAACGATGAGGTTTGGCAGAGAATGGGAGGGTCCCCCTGGGAAAGGAACTCACCAGATCTTATGGCAGGTGTTGGAGGATGGGGAGATGAAGGGTATGGATTAAATGTACTTCTTAGTCTGAGAGGAAATACCGGCTTGGTTATCATCAGAACCTCAGTTTTTAGAAAGCAATCCTGCTGCTCAGCCATTATCTACCTGTCTTAAGGGCCACTTTTGTAATTAAAATGTAATTACCCGGGGAAAAGTGGGTTTGTCAAAACATGCTGCTTGCTCCGTGGTGAGCAGGTTGTACTCACTAGAATGCTCTACTCTCACAGCAGGGTCAGAGGTTCCTAAAATGTTAAGTGGCTCCAGGGAGAAATGTTAACTTCTCCATGGGGAATCAGGGACTTAAAATATTTGGAAAAGATAATGGCCGGATGCCTAACACTGGACCCTCACGCTTGCCTTCCACAGTGAAGGTGTTGAGAACAATCAGGCAAGTGTCATGTGTCTCCAGAAGATACCAACGTATGCTGGGTCGGGGGCACAGAGTCAAGGCCTCAGAAAGTCCCGGGTTCATACTCAGGTCTACCACTGAGTACCACATGGACTCAGACATGTCCCCCGAATATTCTGGACCCACTACCTCATGCTGAAAGGCAGAAGGAATTCCAGACTCCACCATCTTCAATATCTTGAACTTCCCTTCCAGCACTAAAGTCTGGGATGGGAGTTTCCTTCCTTTGGGAAGCCACGGAGGGTTTACTCTCTTTAACAAAACAGAGAAGAAAGCATCTAAAGAAAATGTTGAGTTTAAAGGAATTATGATCTTGTTTACTGAAGACATCAAGAGCCCAAGATATATCAAAGAGCCATGTCTTTGCATTTGTCTAGAGGTTTGGGGTGTTTCTGAGGTCTGTTTAAACACTAGGATTTTAGGCTAGCATCCAGTCAGGAGGATGGTTCACAGACTCAGATAGTTGGAAACAGATTAAAAAAAAAAAAAAAAAAAAACCACACACACACACACCCAGATGTCCACATAGAAAATGTTGATACAGTTTAGTTAAAAAAAAAAGTCACACATAAAATTACAGTTAAAAAAATTCACACATAAAATAGAGTGCATAGCAAAACGTTATTGCCCTATAGCCTGGCAGAACAATATAAACTCAGGTGCGTATTTTATGATAAACATTGTATTCAGTGCTACAAACGATATATTGTTGAACATGTCTTGAAATGATTGACCTGGTAAATCACACCACTTGCTTAGACAGATGAAATTCTAAGCTCTCCCTCGTCTCCCACACAGAAACAACAGAAAAAAGGAGCCTCTGTTAAATTGTAAGCTCCTCATGAAAAACGCTTTTCGAATCCACAGAGAATCGTGGCAGTAACTCGGTACCTGCTTGTTACGTTACTTCCCCATCACCCAGCCAAGCCCACCGTTGTACCGAGTGTTGAGGAGTATCGGCCCAGCCCGCCTCAAATAGCTCCTCCAGGCCACTTCAGTGTAAAGGTGATCGTCACTAAGCAAATGCCATCTCACGACTGACACCCCGGGGGTGTTTTCACTCTGTAGTTTTGCCACTCGCCTTCCCAAGCTACTGATCCATCTACTCGAAGTAATAGCATTAAGTAATCATGCACTGTAGTTGAAGAGGTCATTGGACTTTTTTCTGGATCTTGCTATGAAGTGAGCACTCACATATTCTTTCCCTCAGTGTTGTGCCTTACTCTTAGGACACTCTGGGCTCGTTGCTCACACACCTTTACGTTGGACCTGATCATACCTAACATCCCTGTGGACTTGGGCTCACTCACATTGGCCTGGGCACCCTCCTTCCTTCTCTGGAAGTCCGAATTACTTCATGGTTGACATCA
Organism: Ursus maritimus; assembly: GCF_017311325.1. Classification (NCBI taxonomy): domain Eukaryota; kingdom Metazoa; phylum Chordata; class Mammalia; order Carnivora; family Ursidae; genus Ursus; species Ursus maritimus. The sequence goes on from NW_024427107.1 coordinate 64,226,295, forward strand.
GTTTCAAATTCTACATTACAGGCGTGGAGTGGTTAGGTAGGTACAGCAAAGAGGGGAGCCTTCTATCTCTTCCAGCAATTTCCATTGTCCTGTCCCTCTGGCTTTTAGACCAGCAGTTTTGAGACAGGGATTGTTTTTGTTTTTTAGGTGAGGTTGTTCCCAGAGGGTTTGCCAATAGAAATTCTAAAGAAGATTAGTGCCCAGGGAACGAGAATTTTCTTTTTCACTCACTTTACTTATATAGGAGGCTCTGGCCATGCTTAACAGCTGCCATGTGGTGCCAACACAGGTGCTCTCACGCGCTCTCTTCTTCTCCTTGCCTTCACACAAACCACAGCATCAAAGATTGGCCATTTCTATTCCTTCCCCCATCCCTCTCCACCTGCCATTTCCTTTCTTAGTCTCGTCTGCCAATGAAAGAGAACCACAAATGTTGGTTTCTTCTTTTTTCCTTAAAAATTTTCCTCGACTCTGTCACACACCACCCCCCAAAATGCCAACAGAGATGGGTAGAACCCGGAGGCACCGTCAAGGGAAACATCTCAGAAAACCATCACCCTACCCCTTGTGGTAGGGGTCATCTCGCACATATGCGCCTCACTGCCTGGGGTAGGACATGAATCGCGGGCATTGCAGATAGTCCAAAGGAGACTGGTTTGCCAGTTTTGTGCTGACGGTCTAAGCAGGCAACATTTCTGGGACTGCAGACCTGAGGGTGCCTGGGAGTTTCCACCTCCCTGATCAGCGTGAAGGGGTGGAGGTCACGAGTTGATGGACAGACGTGGAAGGCCATGAACGCCTACCCTAAAAATGTCAGAGTCAAAGATCCAGAGATCTCACCATAACAATCAACCCAGCTCTGCCCCACATCTTTCAGGAAGCTGAGACCTTTGAGAGAAGTTGTCTGAAATTCTAGAAGTGCCAGTATTTTTTTCCACCATCTATAGGCCCTGCATTCTCAGTGTGACTTTGACTCAGGGGGAGGAGAGAGCAAAAAAATCCCATTAGGTATTATAGGGCTCTGGAAGCTCAACCTTACCCAACAAGATCCTATTCTTTAATGTTTAATTCTTCTCAGTGGGGAGAATTTAAATGCAATTTAATTTTTTCTTCTGATGGGGGGGTGGAGATAGTGAAAATAAACATGGAGATACCCTGGTGTGTAGGCACAGACACTGTAAAGTGAGGAGGGTTGGCGGAGAGTTGACTTCTCTGCAGCGTGCTGGTACTGGGGCTGTGCCTGAGGGAAGGCAGGAAGGGGCTCTGCATCGCCAGCTGGTTTCTGTACATGCTTACCCCTCTTTCCCCTCCCCAGTCCACCCCGACGTTCAACCCCTAAGGATACACTGTTCTTCACTGTGAATGTGAGCAAGTTCCTATTTCTGCTTCACTTATTTGCCAAGGGCATGCAGGGTGGCAACTTTATTTGCAAAAGAAGAAGAAAAGCACAAAGCAAATACAACTGCCAAAATATGTACATTGTTGTAGAAAAGCAAAGTTCTATAAAAAGTAAAAAAAACCCAAAAACATCCCCTACCCCATCCCAGGAATATTTGACAATGAACTCATGAAGTCCTGAGATTTCCTTTCTTCCACAGTTACCTGGTGAAATTTGCCTAGCAAGATCCCCAGGGGTGTGGAGCAAGTTTAGGGATGAACTCACAGTACTGCTGTTCCCTATGATTAGAACTCCAGGCTTCATCTTGTCATCCTCGCAAGAAGTCCTAGCTTAGGCTGAGTAAATTTTGATGTTGGGCATAAAGAAAAGAAAGCTCCTCGGCTCATCACCTGCCACGAGGGACAGCAGCTAGTGCAACGTTTAACTGATACGTAAAACCTGTTTTACAAGCCTTTATCAGCACTCTGGCTCCCGGCAGTCCACAGATAACTCGCTTATCCGTGAAGATATTCTGGGAAGCCCAGACAAGCTGAGAAGTTAAACAGGAATAAGAAAGTCTTCACAGCTATTGGGTGACTCATTCTATCTTTTCTGCGGTAGGACTTCCTCTGGGACTTATGTTGCCCCGAATGAGCTACAGTATGAAAGGAAGAAAAAAGGCATATGTGCTGTAGAGTTGTTCTAGAAAGGAGGCAACTCCAAAGAGTGCCTATTCGCCTAAAAAGGAAGTCTGAAACATGATGAGGATTGCCTCCAGGATCCCTTCCTATTGAAACCACTTTCATGTGATGAAAAACCAAGAAAAAAAAGACACTGCCTACTGGACAATGCACTTTGTCCAAGGGAGCGCTGCCTCCTTTCCGAGGTAGACTATTGTGTGATATATTCGCAAGAGAAGGCCCTATGCCCACACAGGTTTAAGATGGGTGGTGCTTCCTTTGCCTTTTTGAAACACTCCCCCCCAATGGAAACCAAAGCGCAGGGATTTCGCATATGTCGCCGTCTTCTCTTTCTTTAAGCAAATTTTCACATTGTAAACAGAGTGTTCTGTCTTGCATTCGAGTTCTGCCCTTTTCTTCCACATCCCTAGGGAACTACCAAGGAGTTTCAGTGAACACGAGGAGAATTCCATTTTCACCGATGAAACTGAATTCCTGCCCTTACAGTCTTGCCGGCAAATAGTTAGGAAAAAAGTTTATTTACAATATTTCTGCTTTTCCATACCAGTTCTAACGAGCAGTCCGTATTCTCAAACTCCCAGTCGGCAACTGCATCTCTCCCCTTCCAACGTCCTCTCAGTGACTTAGCTCAGAAGTTTTGAGCCAACGTTTCAAATGTACACTATTTACAAATGAAGTGTCCAAGCTCTGTATTCCCAGCCATCCGATCAGCTGGGGGAACCCTGCGGAAGTGCTGTCACATGCTGGGATTCAGAACTTGAACAAGTTGATAAAGTCCTGGGGTGAAAGGGAAACGGAGCAGCTCTCCGGGTTATTGGCCGTGCACGGGTGGTCAGTGCCCTGGAAAGGAACGTCATGGTTTTAGGTTTGAGTTCTCAGAAGCATCTCGTTGGCTTGTAGCCCCGTGAGGCTGTGCCCAACCTCAAAACAGCATTCCTCTGTCAAGAATGCCATAAGTTCTGCAAAAATTAAAGAGCTGTGTGTGTGTGTGTGTACCTGTGCACAAAGAGATGGGAGAATTTGCACGTGGGTGAGATGTACAAAACACACACACACACACACACACACACACATATACATAAAAATAGGGGTGGAGGAAATTAAGGTCTCTCAAAGTTTTTCTCTGCAGGGACTGAATTAGAGCTTCCTACACCTTCAGCGGGGGCTGCAGTAGTGAAGAGCAGGAAAGAAGTGGGAAGGGCTTCCGCATGGCAATGCCGGTGCCTTTGGCTCTTAGGGGCTGGGTAGGGGTCTGTGGCTGCCACCCCGAGGGACATACCTTCCAGGAAAGAATGTGACAGTGTCTGCAAAGCTGAAGGGTGTCTCCATACTGCTCTTTCCGTGGGTAACATCGCACAAGTTTAAAATACATCTTCTTCCAATCCAGCTGTCCTTTGTCTGACAAAATTAATCGCTTGCGGATCTAAATTGCAAACGAATACAGATAATTGCAAACGACTGCAGGAGAGTTCATCAAGAAGATGGTTTGTGGTTTTGTTTTTCTGAAAAGTTCTGTTCCCACCCTCCTTCCCCCTTTTTCATCTATGCCCTGCAGTTGCCACGGAAAAAATAGCCAAGATAGAAAGAGTCCTTCTGAGCTCTACCCAGTGAAGTGGTAGCTTTTACCAGTCCTTAAACGAAACAGGGGGCTGGTGACATCTTACTAGTGACCTCTACTCCATTGTATTTGGATGGTCCTTTAAAGTTTAGGTGATTTCAATAAACACCTTCAATCTTTTCTTTGCTGTAGACTTGAGTGATTATTTCCAGGGAGACGCAGTCACTGCTTGGCACAGTGGCTCTATTTTATATCTAAATATTAGTGGCTTCATGAATAGAACTTGTTGAACTCACACATCTATATAAAGAAGGTGGAAAAAAAAATCTGAGGCAGCATGACGAGGGGAAAGAGGCCCAGAGCTGGTGTCAGAAGCCCACAGTTCAAATTTACATTCAAGGCGGTTTCCTTCCCTTCAGAGCCATTTCCCTAGTTTGTGGACTGAGTCCCCTCATCTGTTTAAACTGAGCATAAGGATACCTACCCCAGCCCTGGGTTGTTAGACTAAAATGAAATAATATCTATAAATCTCCTTAGCTGTAAAATATAAAGGGAAGTTACTTTTGTAAGTTACTCTGTTACAGAAGAGGGAGGACTGGTGTCACTTTATGAATGTCTAAGAGCAATTTGTGAAGTGTGCATATGGGTTAAGAATGTAAGTTTTTTTTTTCCCGCATGAGAATCACATACATTATTTAGAAACTTCTCGTACTGTTGCTCTCTAGTCAGCTGGGAAGCCCTGGAGGGTGGGCACTCACGCTTCAAGCTCGAGAAGAATGCCAAGGCAGTTTGGGGGGGGGTAACAGGGAAGGGAGAGGAGGGACTGCCCGCGGGGCCCCCCTGACCTGCCGCTCCGAGAAGTGGTACTGGCAGAGTTTCTTCCACAGCAGCCGGTCCTCGCTGAGCACGTGCAGGTCGGGGGCCACCTGGCCCAGGCTGACCAGGTCACGCCCATCACTCAGCCGCTGCATGATGTTCAGTTGTAGGCACAAAGGCAGGTCGGTGAAGGTGAGGCCTTTGAAGGCAGGCTGTGGGGAGAAGGATGAGGTTAAGGTGCAGGTTGTGGGGGGCGGGCAGCAGATCACCAGGTGACACTCTCCAGGGAATCAGCTGTCCCCTTGTCCCCCACCCTCAAGCTGGTTGACTGATCGCAGATCGAAAGCCACAGTTCTCCCCGCCCTAAGGGCAGAAACAGGACCTGTGGCTGAGGACCCACAGGAATAGCCTGGAACAGCTCGGGCGGAATGGTGCCAGAGGGACTTTCCTAAGTTTCACAAAGCTTTATACTTGTAACCATTCTGCAAACAGCACATGTTGGATTCTTGTGCTCCAATCAGTTTGCTCAGTGACCAGATTCACTACGTTCCTAAAGGGCTTTGTGCCCTGACAGAGTGCCCCCGCCTGCCACCTGCGCGGGCTTTTCCCATCGCCCCTCCTGACCGTGATCCCTCCAGGAAGGTTTTCTTGCCTGTGCCCAACACGCTGCCCCCCCTCCCCCCCCCCCCGCCTCTCTGCCCGTCCGAACGGTGTGCTTCCTCAGATCCAGTTTATACTTATTTCCTCTGAAAGGGAATTTCTTTTCTGCTTTTTGTGGGTACTCCAGGCCTCTTTCACTGCATCTTCCTGGAATTTCTATGATCTCTTCCGGGGACTTTCTGAACCAGCCCCTTTTTGTTATGTAATGCAAACCGTTTCCAAAAGGAAACTTGAATGGAACATTCCTGCTGGAATGTAAGGTCCATGGGGGGCAGAACTTTTTGTCTTTTTTCATTGCTGTGTCCTTTGTGCCTAGAAGAGTGCTTCTCATACAGTAGGTACCCAAAAAATATCTGATGGATGAACGAAACCCTCATAATTAAGTAGGTATAAAACAAAAAGAAGACCTGTGCTTGTGTGTATTTGTGTACGTGTGTGTGTGTGTCCTTTACGAATGGCTGGCCCAGAACCTTTTGGCGTAAGTGCCCCAATCCATCAGAACATCTCTATTCAAACCTAGGGCTCCATGGAATATTTTCAAAAACTCTGTGGCTAATCCACTGGCAATCCATCAGGAGCTGCTTCTGCTATAACCCTGAACTGGTATTTCATTGCTGAATTTTATATTTATTATTTAAATTTTGATGGGCTCATGTTATCCCACCCACACCTAACTCCTTGAGGGTGGGGTCTAATGTCATACCCCTTGCAGACAAGGCCAGCACAAACCACCTCTTTTGAGGCACTGGGGTTGGAACAGGTTCATTAGGCTGGCAAGAGGTTCAGAAACATAAGCAAATAATGATAGAACAATATGTTAAGTGCTATCAAGGAAGTAAGCCCAGAGGGCTCTGGGAACTACTGGTGCAGAGGAGGTCCTCACTAGTATTTACTGATAGGTCTTGAACAGCAACTGATGCTGCCATTTGGATAAGGAGTCAGCATGAATCACCTGAGACTGGGGTTCTTTGTTTTTCTCATGCTAGACCCAGGTGAGCTCTTGATTTTGGACTACTGCCATTTTTAACTCAGTGCTCTGTCACCTCTGGGGGGCACAGGAAAAAATATAGGATGAAGAAGCCCTTCCTTAGCTCATAGGAAAATATCCTGTCAATGGGTATTGAGTCCTCTCCTCAAATTTTTAGGGAACTACTCTGTTCAAGGCACATCAGAGCCCACGTGCACAGGACTCCAGGGGGGACGCGTGGTTTCACCAATCCCCACGTGTGTCCTCTGCAAAGCAGGACAGGTATGTAGAGGAAAGGTGGGAAGAGGCCTGGGGCCTTGGGAAGCCGGACTATGGAGAAGAATGGGAGGTGGCATGAGAGGAACACTGGAAGGACAAGCAGCAGATCTGGATCCCAGGTGCCCTTGGGAACTCTGGGTCTCAGTTTCCCCATGTCCAAAATGAATTGGCTTAGAAGACTCTGAAGGTCCCTTCCAGCTCCAACAATCTCAGATTTGGATCAGCTTCAGCCTCTTAACTCATCAGAAGTGTCTATGACTTGACGGTTTAAATTGTTCAGGCTGCTGGGCTGAACTTTAAATTGTTTGCAAAATTCAGGACTTTCGCCGGACCGCTGAAGGCTCTAGACCTATTTGTCGTTTATCATCTGCTGCTGATCATATGAGCTAATAAAACTGCCATGAAATTTTCTTTTTGTTTCCAGCACTTCAAAGCATCTACTTTTTTGGTGAAAACTCCCAGGCCAATTATTACATGAACTCCTATTAAAGTCCACTTGGCAGAGTTCACGCTCAAATTTTCAAACCTGAACCTTTCCAAAATCCTTGCCCAGACCCCATGCTGAGCCCTTACTCCTGATAAATGGTTAACTGCTTGCATGCCTTCTTCTTTTTGAATATAAACATATAAAAGAACAATAAGTCAATCAAGCACTTGGCTGTAATCCTTCTATAGGCATCCTGCCCTCTATCTGCTTCAAAACACTGCCTTACCCCAAACGCTGCCTTACCCATAGTGATTCTATTTGACTTCTCCCCCTTCCAAGCCAGTTCTCTTTGTTTCTCTTCCCCTTCATCCTTTATTCTATTAATTATTTTTGCCAATAAAAATTGGCTCCATAGAATTAAATATGAAATTTTGAAGGAAGACAAGATTGTATGCCGGGAACTGCTAGAACTTTGGCAAATAGAAAGCAATTACTGTAAATGTCACCTTAACATTTCTGTGGAACAACATACTTCTCTTTCGTCCAAACTGTTAAAATGTAGGCTTTAAAATACAGTCCAGACTGAAGTAATGAAGTCCTGTTTCTCTCTCTCTCTTTCCTCTGGAGAGTTGGGCATTTGTGTGACAAGGTCTTGAGGGCTCCATGGGTTCCCATCACTGCTCTCAAAATAATGTGGCTCAGAGCGAGGAGGGCTTGGAAGGAGGGCAGCAGGGAGCAGACCGTAGTGGGGAGAAGAGCGGCCTCTGTAGACAGGCCTGGGTTCAGTCCCCCTCCTACTACATCGGACCTGCCTTGAGGCACCAGCCTCAATTGCCTCAACACTATTCTTTTTTTTTAAAGATGGATTTTTTTTTTCTTTAGAGAGAGTGAGTGAGCACAGTGGGGAGGAGCAGAGGGAGAGAGAATCTCAAGCAGACTTTTGCTGAATGTGGAGCCTGACGTGGGGCTTGATCCCTGAGATCACGACCTGAGCCAAAACCAAGAGTTGGATGCTCAACTGACTGAGCCACCAAGGCGCTCCCAGCCACACTATTCTTAACCACTCAGCCTGATTTTTCTCATTTATAAAATGAGGAAAAGCACATCTTACAGTGTTGCTGGGCAGAGGGGGTGAGACAACGCACAGAAGTACCCAGTGCAAATTAGCTATTATAGTTATCCACTGGATGAGTTAATACATGTGAAAGACTTAGAAGAGTGCCTGCCACAGAGCGAGCCCTTCATAATAATAAGAGCTGACACATTTAAAGACTTACTACGTGCCAGGCACTGTTCCAAGTACTTTCTATATGTTAGTTAGCTTCTTAGATCTTACACTGGGGCTAGGAGATAGGCATTACTTCCCTTCAATCATTCACTCACTCATCTAAAATTTATTGACTGCCTTCTGGTCTGTGCAAGGCAGAGGGAACAGAACAGGGAGCAAGATGGTAAGGCTTTCTTTGTGGTGCTCATAAGCCAGTGGATGGAGACAGGGAAGTGGCATCACATATGAGATAATTTCAGATGGTAACAACTCCTCTGAGGGAGGTGAGATGAAAGTGTTTTCAGTGGAGTGGATGGCCTGGGGAGGCAGGACAAAGCTTGGAATGGGCAGACAATAGCTTGGCCCAGCTGGAATGCTAGGAGCAGAGGGGAAGGTGAGATGAAATTCAGTGTTTGATCTATCCTGCACGGGATTGCATTGGATGTAAAGGGTTTGCAAAAAGCTGGATCATTGAATACGTAGTTGGAAGAAAGCTGGGTTGAAAAGAAGTTTGGAAACCACTGATGTTAAGAAAGCTTTGCCATGTGACGAATAAGGAGCCCCAGGTTGTGGCCTAAGTTGCTGGGCTTCTCTGGTCCCTGCTCCTGTCTCACCCCATGAAAGGTTATAGTAACTACAAGGGCTACCTTCTCCCTGGAGTGTTTGTGGATCAGTTAAGGGGGGTTCTAGGTCAGCAAGCCAATGGACGTGCAAAGTACGTGAGCGCTGTGGCCCAGAAGCCTCCTGGGATGTGGACAGAGGGAGCAGAGGCAAGCTCTGGGCAACTGTGATCATCTAAATCATGTCCCAAAGTTGCTGGAGGGAAGAGGCCCTTGGACAAGTGGGACTTGCTCATTTGAATCACTGGCTGGATCCTTCTGTCCTGGGCTTGGACAAAAAACCAAAGTATTAATTAAGTCCAGGCTACACAGAACACCAGAAATCAGGTAGAAGGTATAAGTGGGTTTTCTGTGAGAGATAAGCTGGGAACTTGGGTCTCAAATTCACATCGTCAAACTATGCCTACACTTAAGAGAATGGGGTAAATTATTAGAATAAATTCGGTAAATGTTCAGAATACATGCTCTTAAAATAATCAAACAATTGAGATAGCTTTTCTGGGCTTGTGCTGTGCTGTGTGTGTGTGTGTGTGTGTGTGTGTGTGTGTGTGTGTAAGTGAGGGAGTTGTAGCCTAAGTGATTCTAAGGAAGTCACATAATTCTGAAGCTTCTCATTATTCCCTTTGTTTCAGAGCTTAAGAAACTAACAGGTTATTAACAGCCAAGTCAAGGACGTTGTATTTTGAAAACTTCATATAGTAAAATAATTATTTAAAAGCGGTCAAAGAGGTCTCTTCATGTTACTTTTTCAAGAGATGGGGCAGACCCAAACTTTATCAGCTTGGGTCCCGGAACCACTTAGAAGAACGCGGTCAGTGATAAGCGAGGTGAGCGCTACGTGAGCCGTCTAAGAGCGCCTGTCCATTAGCGAGCCTTAAGAGATTAGAGCAGTGTCTTTCTCACATTTTTTGTGTGCCTCAGTCCTCCTGTTCACTAGTAAAAAGACAGGAGCTGAGGGCCAAGTTAGGTTCTAAAAGCCAGAAGACACTACTGATAGTAGTGTAGCTGTAATATAGGGCCTCTTTGGGTTTTCTTCCCACTTTGAGTGAGAATTGCTGTTTTCTTTCCCCATGTGTATGTTCACAGTCTCTAACCAAAGGTCTCCTTGTCATCATTACTAGTCACTGGAACTAGAATTTGCCAAGGTTGGTGCCAGCTTTCCAAGCCACTGCCATCACATCTCTGTTGTATTCAAGGCAGCAACCCTGAAGCTGTGAAGGACACGTTCTTCAGGAGGAAAGGGGAAAGACAAGAGATCCCCCCAGTCCAAGCTTCCGGTTTTCCTACCATGTTGCAATTCACATACTTTGATCTTGTTATGCCAAGTTCTTCTTCCCACCCTCTCTTTATTGGGAATTTCCAGCCCACTCGCAGCGCCCAGGAGAGAGCATCCGATCGGAACTGTCCAGACTCTTCTGCTACCAGAGAAGATTTAAAAAGTCCCGCAGAGGCCGCCCAGCCTCTCAGTGGAGGCACCGAGCAAAGTCTTTACTGCTAGGAGGAGGCCGGGCGTTCCTGCTTACCCTGGTAATCTGGACATTGTTCAGCTGCTGCTGCCAGTGTAGGATCGTCTCCATCCGGTACACCCACATGTTGATGTTCCCGACCAGCACAGACTTGCCAACTCTTTGCACCAGCGTACACAAGGACGTGTAGAGGGTCTGCAGCAGCTCCCTGATCAGTCTGATGTTTTGCTGGTCTTCGAGGACTTGAGTGGGGAAGAAAAAAGCATGAGCAGTTACGGTACTGGGACACTGTATATTTTGTACGTGGGCCCTTCTTCTTCTCCGTTCTGTTCATGTCACGTGGGTACTGCCTCTGGGGATGTGGTTTTCTTTCTCACTGTTATTTATTCGACACTTGGCCAGGCTTCTATACTTGAGGTTACTGGGTAGAGTTTCCATTATCTAGGTCCCCCTTTGTTCTCTTCTCCCTAGTTTCTGACAAAGACTCTTTCTCTCTTCATTGTTTCACCAGCACCGATTGGCTCACCTGATCTGAAGGCAGTTTTTCTGGCCCAGCAATGATGTCCTGTTTAGGTGGCCAGGAGTCAGAACCTGAGTTCTGATCCTGTCTGCCCGAGTCTTTGTGGGATTAGGGATAAACTACTCTGCTTATGGGCCTCAGTTTCCCTGCATGCACAATGACTCAGGTGAGCCAAAGACCTAAAGTTCCTTTTAGATCAAATACTCTGTGAGTCTATTCTGCCTTGTACATAGCTCAATTTTCTAGGAATTTGGCATCAGAGGCTTGGTAGCCAAGCTTGGGACATGTGCCCACACTGAGAAGTGTGAGATGCGTGGAACAGGGCAAATGGATGCTCCTGGTATTAGGATGGGAGGGTGACGGCTCCCCCCTTCATCCTGAACATGGGTGGCACTCCTTTCTGAACTGGAATTTGGCATGGCTGAAACGCATCTCGAGTTATTCATTTCCATCCACTCACCCTTCCTTAAATCTCAGGACGTGTCTGCTTTATCGGAAAATCCACTGCCCATCCCCATTTCTATAAAAAGGGGAGAGTGGTGGAGGGGAGGAGGTTAAAGCTCACCTTTCAGTACCACTTTTTCCAAAATGTTCATGAAGTTCTTTTGGGCGATGCCACTCAGGGACGTGAGCTGTGACTTTGCTATCAGTTCCAACAGCTGTGGGTAAAAATAGAAGTTGCCCGGCTTAGAACACAGAGACATTTTTCTCCTCTAATCTTCGCTTTTGAGTCACATGACGCAGAGATACGGACCAACAGGGAGAGATAGACGGCAGGCGGGCCCACAGAGGACTAAAAAGCAGGTGCTCACAGTGAAAGACAAATGGGGGTGATTCAAAACCCAGGAATCAGGCTGAATATTTAATTGCCTTTTTTTTTTCTTTTAAAAATAAAGAGTTTGGCTTCAGCCAGGGTGAATTCATTCTGCTTGTCCTACTTCAGCAAGTGAAGCCGAGGGACTCCGAAGGGAACAAAGCTGCCTATGACCTGCAAATGTTTGAGTTCTACACAATCGCTCCCAGCAGGAGTCTTTCTCCCCCTACTTGAACTTCTTCCCCAGTGGCACCAACTGTTCTCAAGGCACATTAAAGCTCATGGTCAGCAAGAGGCGTACTTTCCAAGGAAGGCGCAAGCCTTATCCAGAAATCTCATGCAGTGTTCAGTAAAAATGTCTGCTCGTTAGAATCTCCCATTGCACTTCATCTTCCTGTAGAAAGAGGCCAATCACAGGGAGAGAGAGGAATTCAGGGTTGTATAGCATATGTACATATTTCTATGTAGAGACTAGGATCCTGTGTGACTATGGGCAAGTTACTAAATTTCTTGGTGCCCCAATTTCTTCTTCTGTACTAATAATACTCAGAGTCCCCAAGACTGTTGAGAGCTTTGAATGAGGGAATGCCCATGGCACAGATTAGGTGGAAATCAAGGTTTGGTTGGTTGGTTTTAGGCGTGTGTCCTAATCCCACTACCCCATTTATTGCCAAGCAAAAAGAAAGAAAGGTAATAACAGAAGTTGGTGCATCCTTAGTCCGGTCTTTCTTTGGTAGCAAAATTCTTTACAGGTGTGGCAATATTTAAAAAAATATATTAAAAATTCCACTGTTGAAAAACGAAGCTTAAAGACTGAAACGGTATCTTAGAGATCAGGTAGCTAACCCACTTAACAGATGAGCAAAGTGAGGCTTGAGAGACTAAGTCTCACTGTCCTTAAGCAGTGGGAGGACTCAGCAGAGACCTCCTTGGTACACTTCATGCGTCCACAGAGTCCTCACACAAAAGAGGCTGGTGTAAAGTGAAAATAATTTTACCGGAGCCCCACAGGCCCCCCACTAAAACTAGCTGGCCTAAGACTTAGAACCCAGACCCCTCCTTTACATTAGAGCTTGCATTTCTGCTCCTAGGAAACTTCTCAAGGGAGTTTCATCTGCAGGCCAGGCCTCAGCCCCACTTCACTTCAGGTCAGTACACACCGAGTGTGACACTGCCTGGGCACTCGAATTAAGGCTGAGGGAATTAGCAAAGTGACATTCCAAACATTGGGCTGCAGAGGAGAACTGAAACTTTTGGATCAAAGCCCTAAGCAAGTCAAAGAGCCTCTGCTTCCAAGGCATTTGTTTAAAACTTCTGTCCTCCTGGAGCCCCTTAGGAGCCTGTCAAACCACATACAGACTTTTAATTTCCTGAACATAATTTTACTCTAAAAAACAAACAACAGCAACAAAAAACCCAAACAAAACACCCCGAAACCTCTTCCTGCCTGGCTTATGTATCTCTCACACATGCAGGGAGAAGGAGGCGAGGAAAGGCTGAGGCTGGTTTAAGATTTGTACTGGTGGTCCAGTGTTGGAAGTCAGGAGCTGACCCAGTACCCACAAAAAGAGGCAAGAAGTCCATCCATCCGTAGAGGCCACATCCACGGGCGGTGACCACGCTGGATGACCTCTGCTTGTCTGGTTCAGCCCTGTCACCAAGCAGCACGTGACAGTCAAGAGAGGAGTGACAAATGGTGCAGAGGGACTGGCCAGACCTTTCGTTTATCTCCCTGACCAACAACAACCAGATTCAGAAGGCCAACCCGATGGTCTATTAATACCCGGTGCCTCACATGACCAGCATGAAGCAAGATGAAAGAAAACAAAAGCCCTGAGTCCCTCTCAGAAGGGCAGTTGGCTGTGCACTGTGACTCATCATGGGGTGGGAGGAGGGCAGGCGGCGCTCTGCCTGAAATCCAGCCAAAACCCAGATTCCATGTGACTACCATCTCTTGAAGGCGTCAGTGTTAATCTTGTCTAAAAATGCACCAATCACAAGGACAGGAAAACTCTCCAGGCTATGACTGTGCATTTGAGGGGAAAACAGAAAGCCCTTTGGTCCGATTGAGATGATGTTTGACTAAGCAGGAGGAGGAATGCAGCAGCAAAAATTTCTCAGTTGACAGCAGAAGGACATGTCAAGCACCCTATGTTTAGCTCTATCTCAAGAGAAAGTCCCTCCTTCCACTGCCAGGCAGTTGTGGGGTCAGGAGAAAAACCTGGGGAATAGGAGGAGACGCAGCTTCTCTAGCTGATGACCTTTACCACTCTCTTCCATTAGCAAGTATTTTCTGAGTGCCCACTCTGCCCTTGCATTGTGGTCGGTGACGTGGATATGATGATAAATACACACGAAGGCTAGACTCATGGTGTTTACGGTCTAGTCAATGGTGTAAGTCAGTTAACTTCTCAAAACCCCAGTTTCTTCATTTCTAAACTGGAAATAAAAAAACTACCTACTTCACAGGGTTGTTAGGAGAATTAAAGAGAGAAATATGTGAAAATCCAGTCTAAATACCAAATACCAGGCATTATTATTACAAGATATTATTTCATCTTCTTCCAGACTCCAATCTTTTAGTGAACTTTACGGCTGATATCAAGGTTTAGCAAACTTTTTGTGGAGGGCCAGATAGTAAATATTTTGGGCTTTGTGGGCCATATGCTCTTTGTCACAACTACTCAACCACTTAACTCAGCAGTTGTAGTGCAAAAGCAGCCTTAGACAGTATGTAAATGAGTAGATGTGGCTGTGTTCCAATAAAACTTTATTTACAAAAACAGGTGGGGGGCCAGACTTGGTCCTTGGGCCATAGTTTACCAACTTCTGATATATATATATGACATATATAATATATATCAAGATATATCATAAAGTCTAAGAAATATGTATATGTGTGTGTGTGTGTGTGTGTGTATAGAGTTTAAGAGAGTTTCAGAACCAAACTTCCTGCTTCAATTTTCCCATCTGTAAAATACAAATAGTATCCACTTCAGAGTTGCAATGAAGATTGACTGTGTTCATAAAGCATTCATAACAGTATCTGGTACAAAGAATATACTCAAATTATTATCATTAGTTTTTATAATAAAGAGACTATTCCTTGGTAAAATTACCGCTAAAGAGGGCATAGTGAATTAGTAAAGTACACCTGGCTTAAAGATCTTTAGAATCCCTGTATTTTTTATTCACTATCAACCAAATGCTTAAATGGTTTCAAAGTTTAATATTCCTTTCTGTCATTTTTCATATGTTTGTGATACATTTAATAGCTCCCTATCTATTGATGAGAGTTAATGTTGATACATTTTATGTCTTACATTGTTGCATCTACGGCGAGGTTTTATTTTGCCAACATAATGGGGCTGGGGGGGGG
>NW_024427107.1:64244667-64302571 GCF_017311325.1 Ursus maritimus
GGGGGGGGGTTTACTATGTACCAGTGACTGCTCTAAGCACTCCCCATGTATGATCTGATCTTGCTTAGTCTTCCATGGTGAGCTGATGAGTTGGGTTCTCCATTTGCTAAAAGAGGACACTGTGGCTCAGAGAAGTTAAGTCAGGCACCTCAGGTCTCACCAGCAGTAGTAAGTGGTACAGCCAAGACTTGTGCCCATTTGTGTCTTAACAGAGAACATGTATTTTGATCACTTATGGACTTTTCAGGGTCAATCCAATTGGCACTTAGGGCCAAACTTTAAAACTAGTGGCCATATCATGTATTGCTATGTTCTGGGAGACAGAGTCTGGAAATTCTCAATCAATATTACATCGTGACAGGTGATCAGCTTTTACCAGGAAGGGAGAAATAATCCCCAAAAAGTGTTAATAACTCGATTGGGATGGGGCAGTTGCTTTTGATAAAGCATTTAGGTCTCCTTTCCACGTGAGCAGAACTCTGCAGGCCCCGAACGGGTAGGTGGTACCGTGTAGAACTAGTAAAGAGGACAGACTTGATTCCTTTTACTTCTGCGTTAGGAGAGCTGTGTGCCTAGGGGAGCAGGACTCTATCTGTTTATTTACCAAGAGGACTGACTTAGCCAACTGGGTTCTTTGCCCCCAGCCACAAGAGAGCAGAGGAAAATGTCTTGTAGGTAAATAGTGGTTTCTTTTCTGCTGGGTGAATTTGAGCCCAGGTGACAGTAATTTGCAGCCCTGTTTGGGGGGGGAGGGTGAAGAGGACGAGGAGCAGGAAGACTCAGGCTCCTCCCGGATTCCACGGTATCACTGCCACGTGGGCAGTCTGCGTATCCCACATGATTTGCAGCGACTAGTTGTGCAGTCACAGGAAAGGTTTTGGGCTACCAGAGGAAGGGATGGTGGTCACCGCTTGTGGAAACCACATCCTGCCTGTCAGCGTTGGCTTATGCTAGTTTTGGAGACGTTGAGTAGGAGAAAAGTCGAGTTGCAAGCAATATCGCATAGCAAACCTTGGAGCGGATACCACCACAGTTTGAAGTGGTGTGTGGAACACAAATGGGCAGAAGACAGATTTCCCTCCTTTCTCACTTTACCCCAGAAAGAGCAGGTTTCTTCTCTTCTCTCCCCTTCAGTTCATCAGCGCATTCATACTTTACAAAACACATGAGCTCATGTCACTTCTTGGCTTGAAGCCCTCATCTAAACTTTCTGTGACCGGCCTTGTGCCCTTTCTCCAGGGTCACTTTGCACCCGGCTTCCCCGACTCATTGTGCTCGAACTGCACAGCCGGTCCTGGGTTCCCTGCACGGGGCCAGCTCAGGCCCACCCCCCAGCCTCTGCCCTTGTCCCGTCTTCTCGGGCTGGCTCCAACCCACCTCCCAGGCCTTAGCTCAGAGGTCACCTGCTCAGACCATCCTCTCCGGGAGCCATCTGGTCTCACTGTTCCACTTACACATCTCTGAAATGATCTTGTTTCCTCATTTGAGGACGGTCTAATTGGGATCTGAACCTCAAGACAGCAAGGCTTGTTTTGTACCCACTCACTCTATCCCCAGCCTAGTACCTGGTAGGCCGGTGACCGATATTTGTTTTCTAATACATCTGTCTTTTAGAATCCATGCGTGTTGTAGCTGCAAGGGAGCTGGGCAAGAGTATACCCAAGTCCCTCCTCTATAGAGGAGGTGGCTCATGATGGTCAGATGACACAATCATGGTCAATGGCAGATGGTCTGGACTGTCAGGCCGGAAGTCATACGGCTGTGGTCCCAGACTGAGATCTCAGGAGTTAAATCACTTATAGTGCACACAGATCATACTTTCCAGGGAGGCAAGCAGCTGTGATCTAGAGGGACACTGAACGATTAGGGCTTCAGAAGCAGCCACGGGAGCAGCAGCTGCCCTGTGCACTTGAGACCAAACCACACGGAGTTTAGCCATAGGCTGTTGCTCAAAGCATTCTCTATTTTGCATAGAACATGGTTAAGAACATAATTTGTCTCTCAATTCTTCCATCTCCTAGGACAGCGGGCCCTGAAGCTTGAGTTATAGGTCTGATGGAGAAATGAGCCTTCAGGTTATCAAAGGCAGGAAAGAAGCTATAAGAAGCGTGCCATTTCTCATGTGCTCAGTACCCAAGCTGGGTGCCTCTAGGAAGCTTCTGTCTTCTGCAAGAAACCCTTGGTCACGTCAGGTGGTGCCTCTGCTTGTACTGAGTGCCATGTACTTTCAAGACCCTTATTTATTCAGTGGACAGCACAGGTTAAAAACCTGGAAAGTCTGTCCTGACTTTGAGCTTGAACACTGACAGGTTGGAAGAGGGAACATTTCAGCGACATGAATAATCTTCAGGCATGTCAAGATTGGGTAAATATTATTTGCAAGGGAAACATCTCTCTAACTGAGGGCGTTAGAATCCTAAGAAGGAGGGCCAAGTTTATACAAATTAATTGTATTCTCATACAGAGAAACTCGCCTGTCTTCTATCCATCCCGGATATTTTTGAACTTGTAATGGTGCCCTGCTCCCTGTTGCATCAGACAGAGCAGCTCTGTTTGCCTCAATACTCCTGCTTAAATTGGGCTTCGCATCTACACCAGGACTCGTCACCTCGACCCTAGGATTCCATGAGGCTAGATGTCACATTGCCCTCAGTCCTGGCCCACCTGCACTTCCCTCCAGTCCCGTTCTTTCCCATCTCCAGATCTCTGCTCCTGACACTTGGCCCTGCAAAGCCTGCTACTTGCCCCTCTACCTCGCTGAATCCTGGCCATCCTTCAAGGAAGGAGGCTGGTTCTTCAATCTCAGGTTCTACCTCTTCCAAGAAGCTGTCTCCCATACCCCCTTGGTCCAGTCTCCTAGACAGGACCAAAACCCAATTTGCCTTCCCGTGGTTGAACCTTGTCCTCCAGAGTAGCCCAGGAGCTCCTAATAAGCAAAGGCCGGGTGGGTGTTCATTGAGTCTCAAGTGGCTTTGGCAACACTAGGAAATGTTATGGGTTGCATCCAGAAATCCCTGTTTAGGAATTTGAAATTATTCACCTGAAGGAGCCTGTGATCTCTGGGGATCTAGCAGGAGGATGCTGTCAACTCCTTGCTATTGGAGCTCCTCCATCAGTGGACCGGAGGGGCCTTCCGATCCTAGCTTACAGATACTAGAAAAAAACGCTCTGTTTTACCCTCAACCGGAGTACTTAGAGCACAGTGCCAAATGCTCTCAGGAACTTACCCCCTTGAATGGGAGCAAAGTCGGCGATTGGTATTTAAAACTCTGCTCTCTTGTCCAATTTATCATACCCCATAGTAAGCACCTGACTTAACTTAGAAACTAGACAGAATTTCTGTTTAAAATAGATTTCTGGGCCCATGGTGGTATAGATTTAGATTCTGAGTCCTTGAGAAAAAAATCTGATCCTGTGGTCTCCAAAGTGGGATGGGAGAGGAAATCAGGCAGAAAAACCATAAAACATCCATCTCTCCATTTTATTTCATCTTCAATCTCTACTGTTTCTATCATCTATTTGTGTATCTTCTAATGCCTGTAATCAGGACCCTAAAGATGAGGATATTAATGGCAACAACTGATTCTCATCGAGTGCTTACCATGTACCAGGCCCTGTTGAAGCATTTAAATTAAGTTTTAATTCTCTGAGCAACATGATGGGGCAGATACCATTATCAGCACCTTTTATAGGTAGGTGATTCACAGATGAATTTATGAACATACATAAATGGAGAGTACATGCTTACGTTGTTTGTTTAGGAGTCCATGGTCCAAAGCACTACTGTTCTGGGCCCTTGGCCATCCCTCATTTTCTCTGGTGCTCCCCACTTGTGTGGGCACCCTCCTACTTCTGCATGCACTCCATTGTAGGCACCCCTACTTCTTCAGGGAACTCCCCACTTCTGTGGGCATACCCCCATGTCTGTGAGTGTTCCCCACTTCTGTGGGTACCCAGACATTGCAGTGCAAGCCTGAATGCTTATGACTGAAAGCCAGGAATTCTAAGAGACACAGACTTTCTCCTGTAAAATCACTGGTAGCCGAATCCGCAGTCACTCAAGGACCCCACCCTATGCCCTCAAATGTTAATGCCCTGCAATGAATTCTCACAATTCCCAACCATTTCTGGGAGTCCTTTTCAAATAGGCTCACAACAGCTCTGTTCTTTTGACCTTGTTGCTTCTGGGGTGACTGGCCTCCTTCCCTCCATCCCAGCTTCTCTGTCCTACTGGAAAAAGAACCCCTGGTTTTAAGACCCAGGTGGCAGGGGCCACCGTCCAATCCGAGGAAGGTGTGGAGTCTGTGCAGTGCCAAATTAGTCCAAGGTCACTGCGGCAGAGCAACCCAGTGAAGGGGCCAGGCTTCTCAGGCACATCATGACCCACCGGGGGTTGGCAACAGCACGCCCTTAATTGAGGGCATTGGGTTTGAGTTTGAGTCACAGTGCCATATTCCAGCCTTCCTTTTGCCAAACCGCCGGTCAACTTAAACTAAAACATGTTTTTGGAAAAGACTTTTAGGGGTGGTAGGAATGCAGTAACTTGCTGGAAACATTCAAATGATCTTAGGGTGGTAATGCAGAAAAAAAAAAAAGAATGTGCCTTGGTTTGGGTTGTGATGCTCTTTTTTGCTGCAGAGGACTAGAGAGTGGGGTTGCAAGCTTTTACTTGTCCTTTCTGATCTGCTAGCACGTATGGGTCAGCTCATTCCTATCAGGAAGTGGCACTCAAGGTTCTCCAGGACCTTGCTGGGCTGGAGGTGGCGTCTACAGCCCATGGAGAGAGCTGGGAGGCCAGGTGAGAGGTCATCCCGGAATTAAAACATTAAAATCTTCTCCTGCCTGGGTGCCCCACTGTCTTGTTTAAAAACGCTATATGCAAAATATGGCATTTGGGCTCCCAGTTTTTTGAGCTGCTTCTCAAATCTGAAAACACAGGGATCCCCTGAAGGACAAATTTAAGTCACAATGTTTGAGGCACCACCTTCAACTAATTAAATTGGATGCTCTAGAGATGGGCTTCTGTAGACCAGCCAGCTTTGCAGGTGATTCCAATGTGCAGCCAGTTCGAATGAGAACCAGTGGGCCATAGCAGGCTCGCTTCAGAGAGCCGTGAGTCGGTGTGTGGTCTCTAAAACCTTCCCCTGGTTTACTGGACACCCACTTTCCCCACTGGCCTCTCTGTGCCCTGGCTGAGTTAATCAGCACCCACCTCCTCGTGGTGACCAAGTGCCAAACCCACCGTCAGCACAGCCCCTGGAATCCTCGCTAGCTCCCCAGGGGAATTTCCAAAATGTGTTGGCCTTGGGGCACGGCGTAAACCAATTTTTAAAACGACCTTTCATAAATGGGTAAGTCGTTGCTTCTCAAGATTTTAAATCCTCTTTAAAACCCACAGTTAAAAGTGTATGTAAGCCATCGGGGGTGTGTAGAGAAGGGGGTGGAGGCAGTGAGTAGCACCTGAAGCCTATTAAAATAAGGAACAAATGCTATATGAAAACCTTTCCAGTTGATAGTCAAAAGTTTTGATTCAAAGGGGCGCCTGGGTGGCACAGCGGTTGAGCGTCTGCCTTCAGCTCGGCGTGATCCCGGCGTTATGGGATCGAGCCCCACATCAGGCTCCTCCGCTATGAGCCTGCTTCTTCCTCTCCCACTCCCCCTGCTTGTGTTCCCTCTCTAGCTGGCTGTCTCTATCCTGTTGAATAAATAAGTAAAATCTTTAAAAAAAAAAAGTTTTGATTCAAAAAATTCCACAAAATTTTCATAGTTACTGATAAAAATTACAGAATTTTCAGATAGTGGTGTTAGCCATCTCTTTTATTCCCTCTGCACGGTCTGTTTCTGAAGAGGACAGCCAGCATGAACACATTTTTTAAAAATGTACTTGGCTTTAAAGAAATTAAACAACTTTTTTTTTTTTTTTTAAGGCTTTCAGAGCTGGTTCAGTCTTTCACTGGAACTAAGGAATTCCTGTAGTACTGTATTAGGAAACGATTAGGTGAAGTAGTCAGATGGGGAGGACATATTGGCAATGCTCTGCAAAGTTGGCTTAAGGATAAGAAGAATATATGAGATGTGCATAGAGTTCCTGAGAAGAAAACCCTCAAAATGCAGTGCCTATCATTAAAATGTTTTAAGCTCTTTATAAAAATAACATTATTTCTCAAATTATAGAGGACTCTAACAGTGAAGGGGAAAGAAAGATGGTTCTTTCCAAAATAGAAACATTTTTCCACTACCACTGAACCTGACAACTCTGAAAACATGTGGCAGTTTCTTGGACTTAAAGATATTTAAGGAAAAGTGCCCATAGTTTACAATTAGGTACTATTAGATACAAGTTCTCTATGCTGGGTCTTTATCAAGTGGAAGATTCCCCCCCTCCCTTTTTTAAGAAGAAAAACACTGATCAACTGGCCTGAACAGGCATATTAGGGAGCATCAATAGTGATTTTGGTTAGTAGGTCATAAATATTGTAGCTGACTCTGAATAACAGATTCTGGTTTGCAGGGTATCTAGACAATACATTAGTGAGTGGACAGCTACGCTGTGAGCTTGTTGTGAATCCTTATAGAAGGGCCAGCGGAGTCTTAGGGAGACTAGAATAGCCTCAGAGTAGGGGAGCTGCCACCTGACCTCAGGCCATTGTACTTTTCGACTCACTGTGGCAGTTGAGAGCACGGACGGACTCTAAGGCGGACCAGGTTTCAGATTTCGATTTTGTTGCTTATGTAGCTTTGGTGACCTTGGGCAGGTCATTTTACCTTGCTGTACTTCCATTTGTTTAAACAGATCATAAAAGTCCCCACACTTCATAGGATTAATGAAAGGATAAAGGTGAATGCATGTAATTACGCAAAAATAGATTTTGGGTATTGTGATCTTGTCCCTTTGCTTTATTTCTTGAGAAAGGAAAAACAGGTAGGAAGGAGAACCATCTAAAAATGGACCGTTTTGCTGATCAGTTTGTAATTAAGACTTCAGAACTGGGTGTCCTCCCCTGACACCTAGAACATGGAAACTATTCATATTCTTAGCAACAGAGTTTCCAGCTCTTGCTGGGCCTCTCTCCAAGCAGCCTGGGGCGGGTTGCAGGCCGCAGTGATCTCCCTGAAGTGGCAGAGTCACACTGAATGACACGAACATTTCATCAAGAAGGTCTCTCATGTTCATCCCTTTTGGATGGCAATAAGGGCTCAGCTGAGATCTGCTCATGTGGTCACAGGCTCAGCTCGGACCTTCTAACCTCCAAGGAGGCCTGGGTATCAGGTCAGTTGGGACGGCCAGGCCTGCATCTGCCCAGATGACAGGTGAATGATCCAGGACTCAAGGGGGCTTGAATGTCATCAGTCTGGCTGCACCGTGGCAATCATCTGACTCAGTGACCCAGCACGGAGCAGCACAAGAACCCGGGAAAAAGAAAATAAAAACCCAACCAACCAACACCCCTTGTGAGTAAATTCCCTCCTACTCCTGAGCCTAAAACCCACACAGCCACGACCTCCCCGATTGAACCACTGACAGAAATGTACGAGAGAGCTAAGAATGGGGGAAACAACAATAAACCAATTAAAAAGAATCACGGACTTGAGGGGCACAGTTAGACTCATTTGCTTTACTCCATTCATCATGAATATTTTGCTAAAGCTCCTTAAAAAATTTTTCGCCCCCAACATAGTGTTTCAAATGGAAAGCAAGCGGCCCAAACACGTAGTTTCAAGTCTTAGTGAACGCGAGACCAAAGACTGATTAGGTCATCCCGTGGAAGGGAGTCATGGGCAAGAAGCACTGAGGTGCTCTGAACTTGTCTGGTTTTGTAGCCTAAACCACGACTGCCTTGGGGTCACTGAAAGTTCACTCAAGCAGGACAAGGAGGACAGTGAGAACCCAAGGTACAGAAGGTTTTTAAAGGTACATGTGTTTTTTGGCTTGCTTACTGCTGAATTCTCTCTTGCTAATGTTACTGCCAGAGCCCTTGCTGCCTGCAGTGTGCTCCCGTTTATCTGTGGAGGGGCTCCCATGAGGTACTATGGCCATTGCTGGCTGTCACAGCCAATCTCAGGGACATCCTAATGGGATCCATGTAAGGACTTGAAGTATATCTGGAGAGAAGGGAGTTGACAAGTCTGTTTTCTGCTTTCCTCAAAATTCCCAGGGTCCTAAGAAGTTATTTTGGGGGTAGGATAGGAAACTACCTCAAGACAACCTGAAAAAACAATTCAACCGAGACTCTGGTAACCTACAGAGACTTACCCGTACGACGTAGTTAAATCTTCTGGAATCCAGAATGGCAGTTGAGAAGTCCAGCCTGTTGAAAGCTTCCCCCAAAGTGCAATATCCATGGCGCTGAACATGAAAACAGGGGGTGCAGAGGTCATTCTCCAGAACAATCCCCCTGGACTCTACTGACAGGCTGGATGCCTGTCTCGGGTGACCTATGGCCACCTGTGGCTTTCCTGTGCCATGAGAAGCTCTTTCTGGGAACCCCCTGTGAGCCACAACGATGGGCAGTGTAGCCAGAGTCTGCTTTAGTCAGTGGCTCACGTGTTAAACACCCCTCTTCATGACTTGTACCATCTGAGCCCTTGCACAAACTCAAATGGGGAAATCATAAGTAGCTGCTTATCAAGAGAAGGTCAGGAGTTGGATGGATGACGGGTGACATGATGATAGCTGGTCACTGTAATGTCTCCTGGGAGGGGAATTACACTTCCTAGTGTCAGCTCTGCCTGCTACCTTGCCTTGTATCTTTAGTGCTTTTCTCATTGTGATCATCAGAAGCATTTTTAAGGCTTCAGGAAGAAGCAAAAAGTTTTGATCTTTCACCTGTGAACACACAAGGAACTGGAAGCAGAGAGCCCTGACTCCGTCCCAGCTCTGCTCCAAGTATCTGGGTGGTTGCGAGTATGCCCCCGACAGCCCCCCCCCCACCCGGCAGGGCCTCAAACCACACAAGGATGTACATATTCACCAAGGCCCCTGACAGTGATAGAAATTCTATCATTCTGCCATACTGTGTTGTATCCTAGGTATCTGAGCAGAGGCCTGAGCAGAGAGAAAATGTACACGAAGGGGTCTTACAAAGTGCCACGCAAATATACTTATTACAGTGTCTTGTCCCCTGGGCAGGCGCTAAAACTTCCTCCATGTTTAGTGATTAGTCCTTCCAGGGCTAAAACTTAACAAAGTTAGAGCCTGAAGAGATCTCAGAAAAAAGAGATGCACGTTCTGGGGGAAAGGCCAGGGCTTTATAACAATACATTTGAGATGGGTATATTAATCTTTATAAAGCACTTTACGTAATCTCACTGAATGACTGGGGAGTCCACCTAGCAACTTTTGCTTCTCACTCTCTCTGTAGCCCTAAACTCTGATGGTTGGGTGGGTGGCAGCCCGCTAGCCACCACCACTCACACCCAAAAAGACAGCCATGATTTGAAGTAAGGATCTTGCCCCGTTTCCCTCCCTACACTGTTGGGAGAGGTGTAAAGCTAAGCATATTCTTTAACAAATGCATATGCATGCTCACCTCTTTAGTACTTCCTTTGTGAACATAGATCCATTTTTCTTGGTGGAAATCTACAGAAGCAAAAAAAATAAAAATAAAAACAAAACCCCCCACAGCTTTAAAATTTGCAACATGCCCCAAATTTTAAACTTGTTTCTTTTTCATGTATTTCAAAGCATCAAATGTTCTGACAAAAAAGACAAAGACTACTGACAACCTAAGAGATGTGAATGCCTGATTTCTGCTGTGTATATATACTGGCCTTATAGCTCACTGGGTCTGAAGCACTCCACATCTTTGATCAGCAGATTTAGCAGACCAAAGCTCCAAATTGGGGGAAAAAAAAAAATCAAATACCCAAGTACAAGCGTGTTTTAAATGTCAAGCCTACAACCTATACAAGGCCATAAAAAGTAGAAATAAAGCAGATAACATGAAGAAATCATGTGGTACAGGTGGATTAAACTAAAGGTCTGTAATCCCCCCTTATTAATCGAACTTTATCCTCTTACATACAGCATCTAGAAATGTAATGGTATTTATACAAGGAAAGAGAGAGAAACAAATCTATTTCCAAAGCCTCAAAGCCCAGTGCCAAATAGAAAGACATGCTGGAACTGATTCAGCTGACCATATCGCTGGATAATAACTAAATTAACCACGTCAGATGTAAGTGCCAAGCAGGAGAAAAACAACCCAACTACCAACTGACTTATAAACAAGACTATAAAGGACACATTAATCTTGCTTGTACAATGCACAGCCAGTTTCCTGAGTGCAAAGATCCCAGTAACCTCTGTCAATGACACAGTCAACATTAAAGTAGACATTCGGGGTCTGATTTTCTCTCCCCCCCAAGAACCCATCCTAACGATCTTCAAACAGCTTTCGTCCAAGTTCAAAACCAATGGCTTACACTGAGTTTTGGTTTTGCTATTCAGCATGTCCTTCTTTCTCTTCTTGGCGGCAACATCATAGTTCAGGCTGTTGAAAAGATTCTCCTTATTGTATACTTCCTTGTTGCAGTAACTAGGACAAACAGAAGAGGGGATGAGCCGTCACAGCCATACTTTAGTAAGAGCTGTTCCTATAAATAACTCACTGGGTTATAAAACACAAACATACATCTTCTCAAACAAAACAATAAACCCCCCTGAAAAGAAGTCTGTCCAGGCACAGACCTCCCTCTTTGGGGATGAAATATTCGCACATCTCTGTGGAAGGCGGGGATGGGGGCTTCTACTTCTTTTGAATTTCCAACAGTGCCTGCCATTGTGTTGGGACACACAGCCCTGCACCCTTTAACTAAGGGCAATGCCAGGCACTACAATCTTACTTTAAGCAAAAATGATGACTGCAGGGGGGAGGGAGAGGGAGGACTACTGGTATCACTGTAGTCCACAATGCCTTCATTTTGCCAAAGCACCCACCCTAAGCTGCTCTCTCAAAAAAACAGCTTTATGGAGATATAATTCACATACCATACAATTCACCTATTTAAATTGTAGTCAAGCTGCTTTTAATGAGCATGCTTCCATCATGCCTTTGAAACATGATCACATTTCCCAAATCGGACTTACACTCTCCATTTTTAGGAGATGTTTAGTGTACAATGCTAATTGTTTAGGTTTCAGGTAATGCCGTGACGAACACTAGGCATCATGCTGCAGGGTGAAGACCTCAGGTCCTAAATGAAACCAGCTGAATTCACAGTTCATAAATTTATAAGGGCTGAAAAGACAGAACTGCCCCAATCCCAGGTCACTGAAGGACACACAGGTTCAACTTGGGTCAGGTGCATATTTCCGTCAGGAGGCTGAGTTCTAGGCTATTACCCCATGTAACTTTACAGTGAATCTCTGAAGAGTTTCTGTAGAAGGGATGCCAGAGAAATACTGAGATGGAGTGAGTAGATTCCCCAAACCCCATGGGTATGGGTGCTCAAGGGAGGATTTATAATGCCCACAGGTAAAACATCAATTAGGGGCTTTTTCTTCTATCACCAATATACCAGAGCCCTTTGATTTTCCTAGTTCCTCTGCTGAATTTAAAATGGGATTTGCTTTAGATCTTTTTCTGACATACATCTATTGGGTAAATGGAGGCACACCTGTGCTTCTCCATTCCACGGACATTATGTAAACAGTAAGAGAAAAGACGGTTTAAAACAATTTCCAGTATCCTGTTGCTACAATCATCTCTCAAGAAGCACTTCAGTATCTTGCTACATAAATACTTACATGTGACATCACCAACAATATACTCCGTGTTTCTGGACCCATAGGGAGGAGCTTGATGGATAATCCTTTGTTAATCTACCCTAGGAAGGCCATGTTTAGTACCATATACTGAGTTTCCTAATATCTATAGCCTTCTTTTCATTCGGGGGAAACAGGATATTTTTAGGTTTCACAGAGATTACTGCAGAAATGCCTGCTCTTAGAGACAGTTTCTTTAGCAAGCCAAGGGTGAATGTTTGGGGCCAGACTGTGTCACACAGGAGTGGGTGCTTGTCTCCCTGCAGGACTAGACCATACAGAAACACTGAGCAGCCAGTTACCTGCTCCCAGCTCAGCAGGAAAAGAAGGCAGAACAAAGGGAGAGCTGACCTCTGGGTCCTTAGAGCCAACGAGAAATTTCAATCAAAGTTGAAGAGAAGGGAAAAAGAGGGATGGTCATTTGATCGGTCCATGATATACCAAAGCTGAGAACAGCTTTAGAAGGCAAAGTTAGAACCTTTTGTGTGGAAAAAAGCCACATGAAGGCTATTTATTTATTTATTTATTTATTTGACAGAGAGAGAGAGAGACAGCCAGCGAGAGAGGGAACACAAGCAGGGGGAGTGGGAGAGGAAGAAGCAGGCTTCTAGCGGAGGAGCCTGATGTGGGGTTCGATCCCAGAGCACCGGGATCACACCCTGAGCCGAAGGCAGATGCTTAAGGACTGCGCCACCCAGGCGCCCCTGAAGCCTTATTTTTAAAACACAACACACTTATGCACCATGAACAAAAACCGAGAGGCTAAATTCCACCTGTAGAGAACCATAAGATGAAGCGGTCTTATTCTCTTAAATCACAAGTTTGAGATTTCGCAGAAAGTTTTTGGAGCCTGGGCCATAAACTGTGGCCATTCCCCAGAAATTTTAAATATTTATAGCGTATCTTACTCCCTTCTAATTGAGAATATTACTCAAAGGAATCTGAGCACCTGCCTTCCTTATATAAATGACAATAATCTGCTTTAAGCCCGAGTGACTCATTTCCAAAGTTAGTTTAGGAAGAATTTGACATCACTGATGGTGCTCTCCCACTGTCGAATGTAGAAAAGCTTCAACCAAAGACAAACCCTGCACTTTTCTCTTGGTTATTAGGTTTTGGACTCCAGAGGTAGGGCCTGGAAGGAAGGGCTAGGAGATTTTTTTGTGTTGCCTGCTTATAGGTTTTCTGTCAAGCAATAATTTGTTCAGTTAGAGGCTATTTTGAGAGTCCAATTATGTCCATTTCAAGGAAATGCAAAGCCAATGGAAAATTACAACTGAAAATTTTAACAAGAAAAGCCACCACCATTTAGGAACCATGACATTTAATTTTTTTTTTTTAAAGCAAAACTATTTAAAGAGGCTATTTCATTAAATTCAACAATATAGCCACTAAAGTTGCTATTTTGTGGTCAGTTTTTACTAATCTTGATTTTTATAGGCACAGGCCTAGAATAAGAAAAAAAAAGACCTGTCCCAGCCCTATCCTATCAACACGCACATACCAAGATACTGAAAGACAACTTTAGAAAAGGTGGAAAGATTTCAAAATTAAGACCCTTTGAGCAGAGGAGATAAAAAGGGAGGGAAGGGGAAAAAAAGAGGCCTGTTTCTCATTTTGTTTGCATTAAGAGGCCATTTAAGAAAGCTCTGCTTGCCCCAAAGGGCTTCGTTGTAGATTAAGGCCAGTGAGATTTCTATGCTAATTTGCTGCCATACATACCCAAATGGTCAAACTCCCTTGGCTAGCTCCCAGATTGCTCTGGTAAAACAAACAGCCCAATGTTTATAGTAATATATGAAGCTCATAGACCAGTGGCTTCCTAGCACACAGTAAGCACTCGTAAAAATCTGAACTATTATTTTTTTCTCCTGTACTACTCATCCAGGGTACCAAGGTAAACTTCCTGCTTCCTGGTTCAGCCTTAGCTGTACTGGAAAGCAACACTGGAGTTTTCAGCTGCAGGATGGTAGACTTGAATAGTGGCCTGAGGCTCAAGTCCCTGAGATTACTCATTCTGGGGCGGGGGTGAGGCAGGGGGGGTTGTTGGTGAGAAGGGGCTCCTAGCTGGGGTGGTCTTAGTACCGTTCTGTTGGAGGGGGACGGGGCTCGGAACACAGAGACAATGGCCAGCAGCGTCCAGAGAATGTGTGCCGTGCAGACATGCTGTGGTCAACACTAAACACAGGTTGGAACACACCAGACACCCTTCTTTCCTGACTCTCGTTCAGGCAGCTCACAGAATGGTACATGGAATTAGAGAAGTGTACCCTGCCCCTGTAGTCCTCTGTTTTATTACCCGTTCCTTCCTTTCCAAAGGGTCTGCCTTTTGTTTTCTCCTAACAGGAGAGGCATTCAGCTTCACCTGTGTAGGCAGGCATTCAGCCCAAACCTTACATCACAGAGAAACATCACCAAGGCTAAAAACAGTGGGGATATTTGAGACTACAAACCTGGGTCTCAGAAGGCCAACTGCATTTAAGAAGTTGGCAGACTTCTCATGCTAAGTAGGGAAGGGATTGTTTACAATTGGTGGGGGAAAAAAAAAACACTCCACAAACAAACAACCAGCTGCTTTGCTAGGAGCTACCAAATGATTCCGAAACTGACTCATCCAGGAGCCACAGGTGGTCCCTATATTGATGACAATTTGTGATTACTATGGCAGTGCCACAGCTCTGGCTCAGAAGGCAGGAAATGGAAGGAAAGAAAGGAGCCTCATTGAGGGGACAAAGGCGTGTGTAGCTACCTGATCCCAGCCTAGGTGAAACTTTTGTGGTAAGTTAAAACCGTATTCAGGTCTCCCATATTATGGCGAGAGAGGCATCACTATTTGCTTCTAAAGGGGAGTGATACCAGCTTATCTCCTGGAGCAGAGACGGTGTGAATATTTATAGGAACCAGAGGCTATTTTGAATCCTCTCCTGCTGAGCCCAAAAGTCTGCATCCTACTGAAGAGCATCCTACAATTCTATTTGGGTGAGCCACTGCAACACCATTCAGCAGATCATTGCTGCCCCTCCCCAGGAAGAATCTAAACTGTTGTACAGAAATAAAGTACCAAGCTATCAGATCATCATTCCGTAGGAAGAAGAGGAAGGAAGGAACCTTCTAGTCTAGGGAGAATAATTTAGGCATAATTGGTAACTTACATCCCTAAAAGGGAAGAGTCTAGTGACAGCCGTTGGTCTTTTTTATTTTGCTATAAGTAAATCATCTGATTTTCCATAAATAAGATTTCTTATTTGCTCCCCAAACTCCACAGGAACTGCCTCAAAGTATCTTAAATGTAAGAGTTACATGTGCTCTCATCTCTCCTGAGAGACCCCAGGATCAAATGCTTTTTGGTGGTTTTTTCAGTGGAAGACTAAAGGAATATTAACGTTTTACAAATCACAAACAGCTGGGGGGGGGCTCTGGAGGTCAAGCTATCAAAATAACCATACTTTCTTGATAGTTTTCTTAAAATTGAGGGCGAGGGGCTCAGGAAAAAAAAAATCACTGGTAAATCTCAGCGGGAACCGGTCCAGTCACAGAACTCATCAGGGAAATCAATTTAAGGGCTCTGGTGCCAGTGGTTTCGACCAAAGGCTGCGAGAAAAGGCCCCCAAGGATGACTGGGCTGCACTGAGCCCCTCTGGACCGACGTTCATTGCCCTTCTCACCTGTGCCAAATGGCGGGGATCTGGAAGTCTACTGTTGAGATCCGGGACTGACAGATTCCAGACCACTTAACTTATTAGACAACACTCGTGTGTTATTAACCAAGCAGAGCACCCGATCGAACGGAGCTCGGATTTTCCACCAGGCTGACAGAGCTCAGGTGGGACCTCCCCTGAGCCAGGTGGGCTTTCTGCAGCTGATAGGCGTCCCTTGAAATTATTTCGGCCAGGAAACTGACCGAGCGAGCCACTGAGGAAACAGGTGCAAACGCTTCGTCCTTTCAAAAGCAGAAGGCTTGTGGGTTTCATTCCCGCCTCCCTCCCCTCCTCCGCAACTCTGCGGCTGCAAGTCTACCCCGGTTCCTCAAGTCCGCCCCGCAAGCGCCGGTGCCCCAGGGACCATATGGCCGCCCCTTCCCGGTTACTCATCCTTCCTGCCCACTCTGCGGCCGCCTGTGCGTGGGAAGAACCTGGAGGTGCTGGACCCATGTCCCATCGCGTCACCCGACTTGTGCCCACAGCGCCTGGGTTCTCCGAGGCCCCCCGCCCCAGTGGTGAAATGCGCGCAGCCCACTCGTCCGCGCCCCCGCACAGGCAAACTGCGCGACTCGTGTCCTTAAGGCAGGGGGTCCCCTTAAGTTTTGTCCTTAAGCTTGAACGTTTGCGGACAAGATCCGCGTTTGTCGTCAGATTCTCAGAGGGACCGGGGTTCTGTAAAGAGTTGTGCCCACTTGAAGACGCTGACCTTGAACAATAAGAGAAACCAAATTCCCCGAATCCCGTGCTCTGGCGACCTCTGCAGAAACCCGGTCAAATCCCTCCCTCCACCATTCCACCTTCCACCCCACCCCCTGGCCTGGGGCTCCCTCCTCACCCTGTTCCAGTCCTACCTGCCCCCGATTCACCCACCCCGTGCCCCCGAAACCAGTCCAGGTCTGTTTTGCGGGGCTGAAAGTTGGTGGCGGATCCACTCACCTGCTGAGGTCGCTTACGAAGCTGCCGCTCTTCTCATCCAGGAAGCGCTTCCAGCCATCGGCCGTCTTCACCCAGCTCTGCCCAGGGGACCGCCAGTCCTGCCCGAGGAATGGCATGGCACCGGGGGCGACGCGACGGGATCGACGGACTGATGGATCGGACCGCCTGGGCGGCCTCGGGGAAGTGCCGCCCCGGGCGGGTGCTCGGGCTGCAGGGGCCGGAGAGGGGACGCTGCAGGGAAGCGGCGTGGAGGGCCGAGTGCCGGTGCTCGCAGAGGGCGCGGCGCTGGGGAGGGTCGCAGGGCGCGCGGGGCTGGCCGGAGTGCTGCTCCGCGGTCGCCGCCGCAGTATTTATCCCGGGCCGCTGGCTCCAGCCCTTTGTTGCCGGAAGAGCCGCCTGCTCTTAGCCCGGCCCCCCCGCCAGAGCCCACGTGGCTTTGTTTATGGGCTCGGCTTGTTTTCCGAGGCGCCCGCGGCTCCCGCTCCTCTGGCTGTTGCACAACCACGCGCCGGTGGAAACTTGAAGCCGTGCTGCCAGGCCGGGGCTCCCGCCGCCCCTCCGGCCCTGGCCCCCCAGCGCCCACTCCCCGCCCCCAGGGCGCAGCTACCGCCCCGGGGAGAGCAGGGCCGGGAGCTCGGGAAGCCGCGCCCCGTCCCGCGGCTCCCGGGCTGGTGAGGTGCAGGAAGGAGGCCCGAGCGGCGTCTGGGTCATTCCTGGGCGGGGGTGGGGAGGAGGGATACCCCCCTCCCAGCCCCGAGCTGTCACACCGAGTCCCGCAATCACAACAGCCCTTGGAGAACGGGGGGCGGGGAAGCACAGCGCCGCCCGGAGCAGGGCTGAGGGAGGAGGACCACGGCCTCCTGGCTTCTCTCCCCGCCTCAGCCCGGCTCTGGGGCGGAAGAGGGCCACCCCTGCGAGGCTGCGGTGGGGAGAGGAGGGCAGCCCCCACCCCACCCAGTCCCCGAACTGTCATTAACAGGTCCGCTGCCAGGCCCGAGTCCGAGGGTGGCAACGGAAGGAGAAGGACTGGGAGGACGGGCGGCATCTGAGGCCCGCGGGGTGGGAGTGGAGAGCGGGGACAGCCCCCCACCCTACTCTCAGCGCCCTGAGCGCGCAGCGCCCACACCTGGGGCGCCGGGCCCGGCAGAGAGCTGCCGCGAGCACGTTAGAGGTGCCCGAGCCTCGCTCCAGCGCCAGGGCTGGCTGGGCTTTAGTTTTGAGGAACCTCTGTACTCTCCCCTTCTTCCCGCCGTTCGGCATCCTCGGGGCTGTTAATTCCTCTCCGGGAAATACCAGGCCAGGAGTTTTGTGTTTTAGCTTTGGCT
Organism: Ursus maritimus; assembly: GCF_017311325.1. Taxonomy (NCBI): domain Eukaryota; kingdom Metazoa; phylum Chordata; class Mammalia; order Carnivora; family Ursidae; genus Ursus; species Ursus maritimus. The sequence continues at coordinate 64,262,397 of NW_024427107.1, forward strand.
AGCGTTAAGGGAGAGCGATGCAGAATGCCCCTCCGCCCAACCGACCCGGACTAGAGGAAGTGCGGCCAGCAGGCCCTGCCTCGGCGCAGGTGCCTAGACCCTCACAGACTAGCTCCTTAAGCTAATCCTCTTAAACTGGTGCTAGAGGCCAGTGCGGGAGCCGCACAGCTTTCCAGATGCGGGCACAGAAGGCCCCAGAGAAGAGTTAAGCCAGTGATTTACCCAGGATGGCAAGGCTAATTCTTCACAGTCCTTAGTTCAATCTGAAATTACCCTGTTGGTTTTACTTTTGGATTGTTTGTAACAATCCATCTCTCTTTGCTGAATGTAAACCCTTTGAGAGCTGGTCGGTCTTGTGCAAGGGGCATCCCAGCACCTCGCCAGGCCAAAAGAACACCTTCGATCACTGTTTGTTGTGTGAGTAGGTGAATGGGAGGCAGTGGGAGGCTGCTGGCATCAAGGTAGCTTCTTGCCCTTCCTGACTTCTAGCTGGGATGCTTCACTGTCTGATCTATTGGGCGATCAGACTGCACGAAGCAGTCGCTGCAAAATTGCTTGCTCAAGAATTAGTTTCAGACTCGATGCCTCCACATTCCTTCCTCTGCAGCCATCTGCAAGGGTCTTCTGTTCCACAGACGCTGTAATATTTAAGACGTAGGGCAAAATAATTGCGTGTGCCTTGGGAGGGTGCATGTTAGAGGGGGAAGGAGATGTTTTTAATAAAGTCTGTTTTCAAGTAGCCCGAGTTTTCTGATTCAGGTTTCCCACCATAAATAATTTATTAGTGTGGTAACAGTAAAAATAGCTTATAAAAACACTGCAGAAGGTCTAAAACAAATGATAAACACTATGATCATGCTAACAGATGGGACGATGTTGGGTCTGGCCTTTGTTGGAGAGAATTGATATCTGCAAGGGAACATAATTAAGGGATGTGACTATTACAGATGCTTGTTAGTTACATGTCCGTAAGCTACATCTCTCTAGAAACCACAGAAGGCAGGAGATTTGAATTCTAATTCTGTTAGCGCATCATGCTGCTGTCTGACCTGGATGAATGACTTAAATTCTAGAGGCTCAGTTTTTTGAGCTATCAAGGGGAAAAAATAGAGCCTCTAAAGCTTCCCTTTCAGGATTAGAGAGTGTTGTAAATGGGATTATTGGTACTAGTTCTTTCCTCCTCCTCACATGACCCATGGCCTCCTAGTGATATGTACTTCTCTGATTTTTTTTTAAGATTATTTATTTATTTGAGAAAGAGTGAGCACACACAGGGGGAGGAGCAGAGAGGGAGGAAGCAGACTCCCCTACTGAGCAGGGAGCCCAACATAGGGCTTCATCCCAGGACCCCAGGATCATGACCTGAGCTGAAGGCAGATGCTTAACCCACTGAGCCCTCTAGCCACCCCTATATATACTTCTTTGATTCTAGACATTGGACTTGGCCATGCGACTTGCTTTGGTCAGTAGGGTGCTGGTGGATGTCATATGAGCAGAAGATATGGTGTGTGTGCTTGTCTGGATGGTCTTGCCCTCTGTGTTTCTGTGAATGCAATGACAGGAATATACCCTGGGTAGCCACTGCTCCAAACTTGGTCCTGGGATAGGACATGTGGAGCAGACACCCCAGTTGCCCCACAGATATAGTAGCAAGAAATCAGTGTTTATTGTTGAATGCCACTAAGACTATAGTGATCTTTTGTTACACAGCCAGCAGCTACAAAGAGTTGAGCGGCTGAAAGTTTGTCAATTTTCACTTCCAAAATTCAAGCATAAGTAGGAAATCACCTTTTTTTTTTTTTTCCGGCTAAGAACTAATCTCAGGAAGCCTCAGTGTTGTCTCTAGTCCCTGCTCTACCACCCTCCTTCTCAAAAAAAAAAAAAAAAAAAGAAAAAAAAGAAAGAGAAAAAGTTGTGGCTATCATATCTTAACCCAGCCTTCTTGTGAAGTGTCAGTGACTGCTTCAGATTTCCCCCACCACTAAAAATTTCACTTGACACTTCTTCAAACACATGGTTTCTACTGGGAAGCCGTGGCATGCTGAGCCGCTCAGGATAAAGAATGTGCTAGGCCACGTCTAGAACAGTTAACCTTCGTATCAAATACTGGCTTGACTTTGCAAAGTCTCTGTGAGTGGAGGCCTTATCATGACTGAGCATTGAGAACCACAAAAGCAAAGTGTCAGTGTCTTCGCTTTGGACTGAAGATCTAGAGACAGAAGGATGCTCCGAGACTTTCTCAAGGCACAGACTGGGGAGGACCAGCATGGCCTCATGGTTTGAGCAGGGCACACCACGCGAGCACCATGGTGCTGAGTCCCTTTGCATGAACACTGAGCCACTGCCTCTCCTAAACAGTTTCATGCCACAGAGTTGCCCACCTTACATGCTGGGTATTTGATTTTTAAAAAATATGTGTGTTTCTCCCCTATGGGGCTGCGAACTCCTTGTGGGCAGGGTTGTGTCTTAGTGCTTTAGTCACCACGGTGCCTATGATGGCGCTTGCTACGTGACTCGCAACCAATAAATAACTCAAAAAATGTGGTTGGACTACTCTGGGATGCTGTTATTCCCATGTCTTTACCTGTTAACATCTTCTTACTCCTCAGGATGTAGCAGGGTAGGGAGGAGGAAGGGCCGGCAGCCCCGAATTCTCCCCTGCACAGCTGAGTCCTCCGTAAGTGGTGCCTTACCAGTTGGTGAGACAAATAGGGAGGGAGGTTAACAGGTAGCATCTTAGAAAAACAATGTTTTGAGTGTTTAAATATTTGTTCCCCTCATGGCTGATGCTAGCCCTGCTAAAGGCCCTGTGTCAAGCACTTTACAAACGTAATCCTGTTTAATACTCCTCACAAAAGCCTGTGAGGTGGGTATTGTTATTCCCTATTTTATAGACTGGGAAGCCGAGGCTCTGAAAGTTAGGTAGCCTGTCCACAATCAGCCAGCTAGCATGTGGTGAAACCCAAGCTGGCACCCAGGTCTGTCTCCAACCCTAACTGGGTTGGGTTCAAATTACAGTTTCCCACTTAAATAGCTGTGTGACTTTGGGCAAGTTACCTAAACTCTCTGTGTCACCATTTCCTCATTTGTGAAATGGGAATAATGGTAGTATCCACCTCAAAGGATGTTGCGAGGATTTATTGAAGTAATACATAGAGAGGATCTATAAAGGGGCCAGCACCAACGGTAGTGAATATTCTTACCTTTAGGCAAAATTTGCGTCTCCATCTTTTACTTGCTTATGTTCACATCTACCCACCAGATTTTAAGTTTTGAGGGCATGGAGCATAGCTCACTCAGCTAATTTCCAGATCTGGGAAAAACAGCTTATGTCGGAGCAATATACAATGAAATGATAGCTTGCATATTATTAGTTGCTATTCATCGCGCTTGAACTATGGAAACGGGCCTTATTCTGTTTTCCAAAGGTAAACCCAACGTAATTTAGCCTGCCCACTGCCTCATAAGACTGTTTAGAGAATTTGTTTGTAGAGAGGATTGAAAACTTGATAAATACGAACTGCTCTGTTGTTTCTAACCCAAAAGACCTTCGTTTATAGTTTTGGCTGAGGGACTGACTACTTCTTACTAAAATGATATTTAGCAATGGTATTTTGTTTGTTCATAGTTTCTCCTTCTGAAAGGATATTTTTTAAAAAATACTTATCAGCAGTAGTTGTAAGTTAAAAATAACTTTAGCTTGTTGGGTGGGGCAGGGCTGGGATCAACCAAATCTCTTGGTTCACCCTGTCCCAGTTAGAGCGAATTTTATGAAGGAGGAGCCAGAGAACTCAGGGTATTAAATTCAACCTGTTGGTGTTGTCACAGGACTATGTGTTTCATGCCACAACAATTTGCATATGACCTTACACCGTGTCTGTCTAGGGTGGGGCATCCTTGAAACAGTGTGAAATACGTCTGTTAGGTGTGTTTGAGTAGGAACTGTTGGCTGCGTGTTATTTTTGGGTCTCTGGCTGCCATGAGTCCTGCCAACTAAATTAAAGTCGGTCAGACACATGTCACTGAAAATATTCTCATTACTTTAATGAGAATCATTTGGCATTCCTCAATTCCTGGTTCTGTTTTTGAGAGAGGGTCAAGGGCATCTTGCTATAATCCTCCTTCTTTCATAGCCCAGTTGTTCAATTTTAATGAAAATTCTTTTTTTTTCTTTCAATAAGTAGTAAATAGGATTTGGAGGCAAGGCTGCTAACTTTTGTACAATATAGAGAAATGAATGAAACCACAACATTTTACATGAATAGCCCAGACTTCTAGTGTCTTTTTATAAAAACACATTTTAGAATGAGGATGTTAAATTTGTTATGGATGTCAAGCTTTAAATACAATATCAGTGACTGAAATTGGTTAAAACCATCCTATCTATAACCTTTCAAATGGTATCTTGACTAGTTGAATAGCACATTTTAGTTCTGAGATTTCTCATATAAAAAATAGCTTGGACTGAAATTCATCTAGACATTGTGTCTTGCGGGTTACTTACTTATTATCACCAATGTTTATATAACTTTGCAGGGTAAGTATTTTTGTCACCATTTTATAGATGAAGAGACTAAGGCTCAGATATGTTAAACATTTATTCACAAGTCTGCTTAAAAATCAGAACAAACTTTTGGAGAGGTTACCTAATCCAGTTCCCTCCTTCTACCCTTGAGAAGGCTAAGTCTCAAAGAACAGACTCACTTGAACACAGAGCTAGTTAGTAGCAGGCCTGGGAATTAGGCGCCATGAGACCAAACCAACAGGGTTGGAACGTTCCATTAATCTTGCTGGACTGACCAATGTCCCTGAGAAATGTAAATTTTGAAGTAAAATTCAAATCCTCTGATTTACACACTCCAGTAATCAGGTTTTATTAGGACTTGTCATCAGTGTGTTTGTTCCAGAGGAAATGAGAAAAACAACTTGATCCCCTAATGAGGCTACTCCTCAAAGTCAACCAGGATCCTAGAGAAACAGCAGAGTTGAAAAATCAGGCACCTTGTAGGTCCTTACCTGACCATCAGATTGAATGCGGGTCTGCTGCTCGTTACATTTTGACAGATTGTCGTAACCGCTGCCTGTTTTGACTCGTCAACCCTGGTGATTGGAGAAGTGGTTCATGAGTCATATGGAGTGTGTTTCCTCATATGAGTTAATTACTGAATTGTCAAATCCTGGAAAAGTCACTTAACCTGTTTGGTGTTCAGTTTTCCATTGATAGACACACCTGCTGTAAAGATGGTTGTATGATTCTCTGGGCATCAGTGAAGGGCGATCATTAACAACGATTACAAATTTTCTTTGGGAAATAGAAAAACGCAAGTCTCTCCTGTCTTTCTTGGGTGGCTGCCTGTCATACCCATCATTTTCCCACAGAAAGCAAAAGTCTGTAGATGTGTTCTGCTCACTACTGTATGCCTGGTGCCTGGCACGTTTCAAAGAATCAAAGTGCCAAGGAGGTCTCGGTGTATGTGGAACTGAATTTCTAAGTTGTAACCTAGAAATTGTGGTCCATGAATTGAAAACCATTTTACCGTTTGTCTCAGATGATTCAATAAAAATAAAAACAAAATGAGCCCGTGAGGGTTTTTTTTTTTTTTAAAACAACAGTACATTCATTTCAGGAAGAAGAATGTAATTTAAAAATAAGTACAGAATGTTCATCTTCTTTCCCATTCTGACTACGGCCTGAGAAATCCAGTCCCTTAAGGGACATAATATTTTCAACCAGGGTTTACTGTTGATAGTAATTTAAGAAATAATTTAGTCTTCTAAACATCTGCTTTGCTAAAAATGGTATTGTATAAAAGCTTTTGCTAAACGTCTTCAAATTGTGTATTTATTGAAGAGATGGGGCATAAGTTAGATTTTTTCTCTCCTCTGTCAACCAAGCAAAAGGAGTGGTTATCTTTGGTTCTGGTTTTGATCGTCTTACAGGCTGTAAAATTTATTATAGAATATCATTCATTCGTTGTCTCAACAGGGATACTTCATGCCTTTGCTGTGTTCCTGGTACTCTTCTAAAGCAACTTAGAACATTTACTCTCAGGGAGCGTATAGGCTATAGGGAGAGAGAGAGACATACAAATATGTATTCCTTAAATTATGTGGCATGTGTAGTGAGAGGGATTTGCACGGGGTTTGTTGGGACACCCACGAGGATAAATCATGTGACCCAACCTGGAACCGTCAGGTGAAGCTGCCAGGAGTTGCTCCTTAGCTGGGTCCTAAAGGATGAGTAGGAAGGGATGAAGCAAATGGAGAGAAAGATGAGAGTGGGACGGGCATCCAGGTAAAGGAGACAGCAGGAACAATGACAGGAGGGGTGGAACAGCTGGGGTGCCTTGAAGGACAGAATGTGAGCAGATAGGAGAGCTGGGGATTGGGGGTGTGGGTGGGGGTAGGTTGCAGAGGGCTCTATGTGGTCTGGGAGAAAGCTTGGGCTTTATCTGAAGGGGTGGGAGTTGTAGAGAGCTGTAAACAGGGGAATGACTCAGGTAGGTTGTGAGGTTGTGCTGTAATAGATATCTCTTGCGGGGGAGGGGGGAGGGATGGATGGAAGAAGTACATTGCGCGGACAGGAGACAGGTCAGGAGGATGTCACTGTTTCCAGGCGGCAGCTGATGAGTATCAGAGCCAGGAGGGTGGTAGCTGGGTCGGGGAGGAGGGGATAAACTTGAGACTCCTGTAGGAGGCAAACACCCAGGACTTGGTGATTGATCCCATGCAAGTGATGAAGAGAGGGCAGTGCCAAGGAGGGCTTTCCAGATTCTTTTTTTCTTTTCTTCTTCTTTTTTTTTTCTTTCTCTTTTCTTTCCTTTTTTCTCTCTCTCTCGCTTTCTTGCTTTCTCACTTTTTCTCTTTCTTTTTTTCCTTTATGCCCAATGTGGGGCGTGAACTCATGACCTCAACATCAAGAGTCAGATTCTACTTTAGGTGGAAGAAGAAACAAACGGTTGGGTGGAAGGCTGAGGACTGAGTTGCACTGTTCTTCATGAGACCTCACCTTCCCTGGCTTTAGGGCCACCAACAGGAGGAACTCTGTTTTCTCTGCCTTGGGGAGATTGCCTGTGTTGCAGGAGGGACTTCTTTCTAATTGCCCAGGCCTGCCCAGGGAAGAAGCAGGACCTTCATAGAACAACATTCAAACAGAATCTTCTCTTTCTGTCTTCCACTATCTGATTCATCTTGAATAAGATAGTTTTTGTTTTTTTCCTGCCAGTGGTTATAGCATGTAGTCCTGTCCTAGGGTATGAAATGTTCCATTTTCAAATGCCTTAAAAATTTTATGAATATATATAGTGCTGTTCTCACTACAAATAAGTTAAAACAAACTTTCTTTTAAACAAAGAAGCAAAGAATGAAATTGCCTAAAACCAACAGGTGAACAGGTGGGTGCTGAAAATTTTACATATATATTTTTATGTATATATTTTTACCATCCAGTTTGTACTGCCTGCTAGCCCCCTGATTTGGGGTGGGGGGGGCATGCCTCACGTTTCTTGGTGGGAGATAGGGCTGACTTCCAAATTCAGGATCTAAAGGGACTGGCTCTTCTCTCTCCCTGCTGTGGTCCAGTCAGGGGCAGGCATGTGACCTGGGCTGGACCAATCACACACACTCTTCTGCAGAAATGATGGAAAGAGCTTTGGTGGTTCTTGGCCAGCATTGTTGGAGGGGTGCTGACCCCAATTGGCCCCTGCTGCAGCAACTTTGCCATGATCCTTGCTGTCTGGTCCTCTGGGGCTCTCTCAGTTCTTGCCTCAGTTTCCCATGCCTGTTTCTTCAACCTCTTCCTGATGCTATGGACCCTGATAGTCTTCCAATAAAATCTTTGTGCTTAGAAGAGCCAGGGTCAATGTCTCTTGCTTGCTAACAGTAAATGTGACAGTGTGGAGCCTCCATGGAGAAGAGGCATTCAGAGCCTGGGTCACGTACAAATACACTGTCTCCTCTGCCTATCACCCCTCCAAGCCCCTGTGGTCTCACATGCTTATGTGTGCACGCGGGCCAACCGCTGAATTAGACCAGAGAGGATGATTTGTAAGTATTAGGACTTACCTAAAGAAATCATCTGCTGAGGAAACTGGACTCAAGCCCAGATAGGGGATTTTGGTTTGCACAAAATTGGCAGATTTAGAAATATGGAGACAGAAAAGAATGTTGAGCTGTCCATGTGTGAAAGTAAAAGATGAGGAATTGAAAAGCCCAGAGCTGTAGATTTTTCTTATAAATCCATGGCATGAACCTCATCAGGGAAGCAAGGCTGAACCCCGAGAAAGTTCAACTGGTGATATCTTATAAATTTCCCTAACGTACACATTCCGTTACAAACATTTTCTAAAAATTGATGCTTTGGGTGTGGACTTTAGCTTGAAGGCAGGAGGATGGGAGTACATTTATTGAGTACCTGTTGTGTGCCTGACTTTTATCTACATTGGCTTATTTAACTCACCCCCCAAACACTACAAGGTAGGTATCATATCCTTATTTTATTCACAAGGAACCTGCATAGTTAGGATCACAAGCTCACAAGTGGCAGAGCTGGGATTTCAATCCAGGACTTTTAATTCTAAAGCTTGTGCTCTTTCCATGAAACAGTTCTGCCTTCCAAAGTTTATGTGAGGTCAACAGGGAGAATAAGGACAGAGAAAGCCAACTTCTAGACCCCTCTTTCATGTAAGTGAGACTCAGGACAGAAGACATGGCTGACTGGTTTTCGTCATTACTGCCACTGTGTAGTCTGGAGGGACCTCAACTGTCTTGGTACCCTACCTCTAAATAACCAAGGAACTTACTTTATGACAAAAGAAGTATAGCACTGGATGCTTGCTGGCGAAATTAGCTGATTTGACTGTGCAACCCATCACTCAGAAGCTTGTCTGAACTATAGAAAGACCTTCTAAAGACTGCTGGGGAATAATGTTCTAAACGTTTAGGGCTCCCATCTCACAGAATGCAGTAAACATAGTGTTTCCCCCATGTCCAGAAGGGGGGAGGTGGGACTAGCCCCATTTCATTTTTAATCTATTATACCTAACAAGCCTCACCTGGGGCACTTTGTCTTCCCATCCCTGAAATCTTGGGTTGGTGGATTTGGAGGTTCTGGGTTCCACCAGAGAGCACAGACATGGTTCCATTGAAGTTGAAGCTGAAACTGTCCCTAGCCATTTGAGGCTCCTCCTGCCATTGAACTAACAAGCAGATAGAAGGCCCCTGTATTGACTGGAGTGATTGATCCTATTATCAGGGGAAATAGGTTACCACTACCCAATGAAGGCAAGAGAAACCATATCCAGAGCCCAGAAGGCTCACTGGGTCGCTTCTTAGCATTGTCATATATAATAATAATGGTTAGTGGAAAACCGTGATAATCCAGTCAGTACTGGGTCATTAAGGGCTCTGATATCTAGGAAATGAAGAGTGGACTCATCCTATCAGGTAACAAAACTCCAACCAGCGGAGGTGCTGAGGGAGAAGGTGGAATGGTGGTGGTGGAGGGATTGCTGATTTTCGTCCCATGACCAGCAGTTGAAGTTTAGATTGTTGCTGTTAGGCATGTCTTCTCTAATTGAGTATACTTTTCTTCTGGGGCTTGGCTTTCTGCTGCCTTATGTGAAGGGTATGTTACAATATAGGTGCCAAGTGAAAGTGTGACTGTATTGAGCTCTCCTTATCATGACATAGCAGTTTATGGGACTTCGGGTCTCCAGGATGTTGGGGACTAGTTTCTTCATCTGAGTGAGGGGCAAATGGATGCTGAGTAGATGCAAAAGGAGTGATTACTCCCAGCATCGCTCCCTGTCCCTTCCCTCCAGTCCATCTAGACCCCGTCACCTGGGCTTCCTTGTGCTCTGGTTTCTGGTTGAGTTTGGTCAATGGAAGTTACTGGCAAAAGATTAGAGAGAGAGATAGATTTCCCCCTCTCCCTCCTTCCTTCAGCACTGTAGGCTTAGCCCTTCCACACCTGCGGTTCCTGCTAGGCAGCGGCTCTGCCCTGATTTCAGCTCTGACTGGACTCTGAAAATCACTTTCTTCCTCTGGCCCCCAAGACCCAGAGGTAGTAGCAGCTTCCTGCTGCCCTCGCATCCTGTAGGCTCCCTTAACTCTATCCACACCTCTGTAACTGATCCCTTCATTAAAACCTCTTAAGTTGAACCATTTGAGCAGAGTTCGGTAACCCGCTGGGCCCCTGTGTGATACACATTGCGAGCTGATTTCATTTTATTGAAGCAGAAAATGACCATTTTGTTCATTTTATTGAAGCGGTCTTCATTTTCCCAGAAGCTGTGTACTGGTGTTTCTTGAAAAAGTAAGGGTTCCTACAATATTTAAATCAATTCGATCTACAAATGTTCGATTTACGTGCAGCCTTCCAGGAAGAAGGCAAGCCAGAAATAATACAAAATAAGGGGGGTGCGGCTATTTTAAAAGTCTCTTTTACCTAAGAAAATTAGGGAAATAGACTTTCCTCCTAGAATTACTTATGACAAATAACATCATTTTAATAGTTTAAATGAGAAAGTTGATTTCTACGGACGTGGTAGAATTTAACTGTTACTCTACCTTTTTTTTTTTTTCTTCAATTGCCTGTCATCAAGTTATAATCCTCTGGGATATGTATATTTATTCCATCATTTATTCCTTCCTCAAGCTTTTATTTTGTACTTAGACAAAGTGCTGCCATTGGTGAAACAAAGATGAATGGGGCACGGCCCTTGCCCACCAGACATAGGCTGAGCTCAGGGAGAAAGCCACAGGTAAATTCATTCCAGTCTCTGCTTTTGAGTGTCTCCATAAGTTAAAAAGAAAAAAAATCCCCCAAAACAAAAAACTAACTTTCATTCATTCAACAAGTGTTTGTTGAATACTTGCAATGTGCCAGTGCTAGGTACTGGAGGTATAAGACTGAAAGGAAAACTGCAAAAAACAAACTCTCCCAAATCCACAAAACAAAAGAAAAACAAAGCAAAAAAGAAAAAACCCAACCAACAAACAAAACTGCCCCAAAAAACCAGCACCCCCAAGCACATACTCAGCTAGTCTTTGCAATCATGGCACTTACAGGTTCGGGAGCTAGTGCAGAGCTGGTATGAGGATTAAATGAGACCGTCATGGAGCAACAGGCATGTGGTAGATGCTTAATAAATGCTGGAGATATGAGCATCTACCGGGGAGACAGACCCATTGCACTAAAATGTGATGTGTGCTGTATCTGTGCAAAATGGTAGAGGAGCGCAGAGGAGGAAGGAACTTATTCTGTTATGGGGAAGTCATGGAAGGTTCTAGAGGAGAGGTGATGGCTGAAGGACAAACCTCACTTCACTGTAGAAAGGACAAGGGAGGATGACATTCAGGCAGAGGGCAAAGTTGTGCAAGAGTGGGAGAGCCCGGGGTGTTTGGGAAGAGGTGTCGACTCAGTGTTGCTGGAGCAGAGGTTGCATGGAAGGAGACAGGAAATGAGTCTGGAAGGCAAGTTAGAGCCTGATTGTGAAGACCCTCCTCTACCATATGGAGGGCAGAGAGCCTTTCGGAAGTGAGGTGAGCATCTTGCATAGTGTTCAACCCTACAGCACTGCAGACATGTTGGAAGCAGTGTGTCTATCCTTGTGGGTGGGCACTCTCTGATCTTGTGCTTTCAATAGTTTTAAAGGCTGAAGCAGCATTAGGAGCCCCTAATGCTGGGGAGACCAATGGATCCAGAGAGCTGTTTTACAGTAGAGTCTCCAAATGTGGTATAGGATCACGTGTTTAAATGGCGTCCCTCCTCAGCAAGACTTTTCCAGAGAAAGCACATAGATCGTGTGTGACAAAATCAGTTTCCTTTTGCAACATAGTGAACATATAAGATACAACATGAAGACCACGACTACAAGCTTCTGGGATTGGTGGGTGTCAGAGAATTGATGTCAAGTGCTGCCTTATTTTTCTTATCTATCTTCCAGAACCAAAGGGAAGGAACAGGGCCCAAACAACAGATCGACAATCCATGAAGTAACATTTATTGAGCACATAGAGTGTATCATGTACAGTGCTGTGCTGTTGATTCAAAGATGAATAAGATAAGATCCCTGGTCTGGGAAGAGCTCACAGACTAGTGAAGGAGACAGTTGTGTTTTTATTCTGAGTGTCTGCCTTGTATCAGGCAAGGTACTGGGCTCCATACGTCATCCCATAATGACCATGAGAAGCAAATATAGTCATTCTCATTCTCAGCTGTGAGAAATAAAGTTTCTGGAAGCTGAGATATTTGCCTGAGGTCTCATAGCTGGGATATCACTCAGGATCCCTGCAGGGAACAGATGACACATTCAGATGGGGTACGTGAGAGCAGTTTAGTAAAGGGACGGTTTACAATGGCGTGGGCAGGGAAACTGACAAGGGATGGTAGAGCAGTGCGGAGACAGCAGTGGGGAGGAATATTCCCACCACAAGGCCTCCAGGGGCAAGTCGAGGGAGCAGTTATAGGAACTTGGATTGAGGAGCCATGGCTATAGGAGAGGGCCGCCAGAGAGGAGCAGTGGCCTTTGGTAAGGGATACAGCCAAGTCCCAAGACTTGGGACAAAGGAGCCAAGGGGGATAAATACCCTGACCTCACTTTCTTCCTGCCCTTCAGTCTCCCACCCATCCCTCCCACTGATAAACCCAAGTGGAAGCTAGAGGGCAAGAACGCCTGCTGATGCAGCCTCCTGGGGTCCAGAGAAAGGCAGAGAAGGGTAGAGTGTTGAGTCTGGAAACGCAAATGGGAAATAGCCAAGACAACTAGTAAAGCATAAAGAGGAGGTTTAACCCCCCCACTTTTTCTGACCTCATGACTTCCACTCGCCATGTTAAAGCAGCAGCTGTCTAACACTTACATGGCTCACCTTCACAATTACCTGGAGGATATCTGTCAGCAGGATTAAACAGCACGGAAAGGTGCGGTGGACGTGTGTTGTTTTTGACATCCATTGTCTCCCTTCTTTTGGCAACCGTACCTCTCCTTGATACTTAACACGTGTGCGTGTGGCGGTGACAGGGTGGGCATGTGGCCCAAGAGAAGCAGTTCTCCAGAGCACATGGTTGGAGGCTTGGTGAAACCCACCCCGAATGCTCAAAATGTCACAACTCCCTGTGACCAGCACCGAAAGTACACTCTCCGAAAAGGGGACCAGGAGGTTTCAGGCTGGAGGATGGGCTGGGGAAGCAAACCTTTAGGCACCCTGTCTCCTCTTAGGAGATACATTTGGTGTGGTGATGGGATTCTGCCTGTCCGGGGTGAGGTCCCGTTGAAACTCCTGCCATGTCATTTTAAATGATTGCAAAAAGTGCCTTTGTCAAGGTATTTCGTGTAGATCTGACATCAAGCTTCTAGGAACAATTTCTTATTGGGCCACCAGCACCATCTTGTTATATAGCTATCTATCTCTCAATCATCTTACATAAATATTGGTTATATAGTTCCAAGCATCACACATGGGCATCAGATTATAACCATGAAATGATGATCAGCGTGTGGGCTTCTGTAGCCATTTTTCTAGAAGGTCTAAGAGGGGCTGAGCACAACCCTAGCCAATCATCTTCTTGGATATAGTGAGGCGTTCAGGGCATGTTACCCAAACAGAGTGAATGGCAGGGCTCATGCTGTGATGCTAGGAAGTCTCTCTTTTGCCTGAGTTGCAGAGAGGGTGGGACGTGCTGGCAGCCATCTTGCCCCCGTGAGAGAAGCTGGAGAGAATTGAGTTAACACAGAGGATGACCAGCTGAGGATACAGACTAGAGTGACCAACCGATCCCAGACTGTCCTGTGTTTAAAAGTTAAAAGTCCCACATCCTAGGAACTCCCTCAGTCCTGGGCAGACTGGGACAGTCTCTACCTCAAGGACAGAAGGCGGTATGTCCTGATGACATCACTGGAGCCCCAAGTCCCAGCCCTGCCTGTGGACTTTCCCTGGCTTCTGTCTTTTGCAACCAAATGGGTCCTGACTGAGCCAGAAATGGGCAGCTTAGGGGCCAGGAGCAGTTGTGTGGTTTAGACCAAATCAAGTCTTCCAGTACTCCTTGATTTCCCCATCTTTAAGTGAGTGGCTGGGTGACTTTTATGTTCTCTCCCAGCCCCATAAAGTTTATGCATCTGTGTCAGCTCCGTCTTGCAAGCCCCCCTCCCCCCCACCTTTTAACATCAAAACAAAACGAAACAGAACAAACGTGCTGTGCAGAGTGCTCCAAGATTCAAGCAATATGCTTGAGCTGATGTTATCGTCCCTTGGCACAGTTTTACCTAGATGAAAGTGAGGACTATTAAAATATCTCCCTGCAACTTTTATGTGGGAAGAGGGCTGGAACACTAGGCATGAAATGGTATTTGCTTTGCTTGTGATACGAAACAGCTGCAGAGTCTGCATGAATCAGGTACGTTGCTCATCCGCAGTGACAGGTCTTGGGTGGAGCGTCTGCAGGCGACCTGAGGCAGAACGTGTTCCAAGCCCCAGCTCTCCAGCGCACAAAGAGACCTAGTCTGGGAGGCAGGATTTCTGGTTCCTAGAGTAAGCACTTCATTACTTAGTGGTTAAGAGTTGATGATATATTTTAACATATATCAATATATGTATTCCCTTCACCTGTAATATTCTTCCCCAGGTACTGGGTTTTATTTGACTAATTTCCACTTATTCTTTAGGTCTTTTATTAATTGTTGTTATGGAGATTTTACTGGCATGCCTAGAACAGCTTGGTTTCCGTAGTCATCATGGTGAAGCAGGATAGATACTGGTAGTCAAGCACACCATCTCATTCCCCCCCCCACCCCCTTTTGGTAGCAGCTCCTCCTTTCCTTTTGGGGCAGACTCCCCCCTTTCTATGTGGTTCCAGTGGGGGTGTTAATCACAGTGCCCACTTACCTCCCTAGGGGGTTGCCAGGTAGCAAGGCTAGGCCAATCATAGTCCCCATCCCCCACACCTTGTCCTGCACAGGATTAGTCCATAGATGAGCATTGGGCATGTGACCTAAGTGGAGCCAATCAGAATCTTCTCTGGAATTGACTTAGAGAGATCTGGAGAGAAGGAGGGTCCTTGCATTAGGTCTGCTAAACCAGAAACATGTGCATCTAGGAATATCAGAGGCTCTCTTTCTTAGCAGCATTGAGAAAAATGGTCAGCATTAAGAGAGAAAGAAGGTAGGGCACAAAGTGAACAGTGATGAGGAGTGGAATAAGAATGAGAGCCTCTTTAGAGATATACTCCATATACCATAAAATGGACCCTTTTCAAGTGCATCGTTTAGTGGTTTTCAGTACAGTCACAGGTCGGTGTGACCATTGCTACTATCTAGTCCCAGAACGTTTTCATCACCCCAGAAGGAACCTCTGTCACCTTTAGCAGTCACTCCCAAATACCCTCTCCTCCTAGCCCCTAAAGACCACTAATCTCCTTTCTATCTCTGTAGATTTGCCGATCCCGGACATTTCATCTGAATAGAATCATACTGCCTGTTGTCTTTTGTGCCTGCCTTCTTTCACTTAGTGTAATGTTTTCAGGGTTCATCCAGATGGAGGCATGTATCTGTACTTCACTTCTCTAGATAGATGAATAATATTCCCTTGTATGCACATTCCATATTTTGTTTCTTCAGTCGTCAGTTGATATACATTTGGCTCATTTCAGCCATTATGAATTATGCTGCTATGAATTTTTCACAGAATCGCACACAATTGTGATAAATCATTTCCATGATACTTTGTCAATGTCTGTCTTTCCCATCAGACTATGAATCTATGAGTGCAGAAGAGCTTACACAGTGCCTAACACTTTGTAGGTGTTCGGTGATTACATATTTGCTGACTGAAAAAAGGAAAGACATAGGAGTATGATCCCCATTTTACAGACAGAGAAGCTGGGGGTGAGGGAGATTGACTTGCTTAAGTCATGCAACTGGTGTGTCTATCACAGTTCCTCATTATAAACAACAGAAGCCAACACTGGCTGATTTAAGAAGAAAAAGAACTTATGGAAAGCCTATTGGGCAGTGCACAGAATCACCAGGAAGGCCCAGGCTTACAAAATGAGCTGGAACAATGGAGCCAAGATGGTGGGTGGGACCAAGGCCAAAATGATGCCTGAGAAGCAGCCTAGTGAGGACATGGCTGACATCCCTGCCTTCCCCCGAACAGAGGACATTACTAGCATAGCACTGCTACCATCACTGGCTCTGGATACCAGACATCGCTGCTACTGCTGGTGGCCTCACCAGAAGGCCAAGACCATTGGCCCTACTTCTTCGCATCACCGGCTTCTGAAGTAAAGCCCGTGGGTCTGTCTGATTGGCTGTGACTTACCACAAGGAAAGCTGGGAAAATGAATGTCTGGCCTTTTAGGCTTTTAGGGTGGAGGTGGGGTCTGCCTTATCCCAGGACTCCTAGTGGCGGACTCTCTGGAGCAGGAAGATTTAGTGTTGGATAGAAAAAAAAAATAACTTTAGTAATAGGTGAAAAGCCAGATCTCTCCGAATTGAACACACTATAGTTGTTTGATAGCTTCTGACAAGACGCCCAGTCCTCTGAACCTTTTGAGTCACTGAAAGCCTTACCGTGTTGTTTTTCATCTAGTCCCCAGTCTCCAAATGTCAGGTGTCAAAACTATGACAGGTCATCATGTACTGAGGGAGGCCTCTTAATTTCTTATCTATCCCCACCATTTTTTTTTAAAACATTTTATTTATTTATTTGACAGAGATAGAGACAGCCAGCGAGAGAGGGAACACAAGCAGGGGTGTGGGAGAGGAAGAAGCAGGCTCATAGCGGAGGAGCCTGATGTGGGGCTCGATCCCACAACGCCGGGATCACGCCCTGAGCCGAAGGCAGACGCTTAACCGCTGTGCCACCCAGGTGCCCCTATCCCCACCTTTTAAAAGCAAATCCTGCCAGAACATAATGCCCTTTTAAATGTAAGCAGAATCGAGTGCCTAAAACAAAGCAAAACCAAACCAAACCAAACCAAACCAAACCAAACCAAACCAAACCAAACCAAACCAAAAAAACCTAGAAAAAACATGAGGACCTCAGCCTCCGATCTTGTCATGCACATGTGATTGGGAAGTTTCCCTGCTGCTTTAGACCTCGAGAGGAGTGGCCTGATGGCTGTACCTCTTTGCCACCCTCTGTACCCTCTGTATCGAGAAGCACGTGGCTTTTCCTTGTTAATGTCCCCAGGACTTGTTACGTTGTGACCTACCTGTGGCATTTCTTCAACGTCACCTCAAGGGAAGCAGACCATCCATCTGGTGTCCATGGAAATAGACTGGTTGCACCCCTGAGAGGGAGGCCTCATCCTGAATTAAGCAGTCTTCAATGAGATCTGTGTAAAAATGCACCCACTCTCCTTCACCCCCTGGGCGCGTAGATAATGAAGCTACATAATCACTCACCACCACTAAGGAGATGCCAACTTCCCCGTATTTAAGCCAAGAGACCTCAGATTTGCCGGCACATAGCGGGAGGACATTCCAGAGAACAAGGCTGTCTCTCTCTGTTACCTTGGGGATTCCAGCTGGGGGGATCTTAGAGAGAATCTGGTTCCACCCTGACTCTTTTACAGAGACTGGGGCCTAGAGAGGTAGAGCCCTTGCTCAAGCTGGCATAGCTCACAAGCGATGGGGCCGAGGCAGAGCTTTGGTTCTCCATCTCCAGAATGGGGGTAGTTAAAAGTAATAAAATTCATTTGTGAATCTCAAGCTTGTTATGACAACAAAGAAGGAAATAGATATGGAAGGAGTGTTGGACAAATATTAGGTAAATTTAGCAGACCTGGAGCAAGTGTGTAGTCTCTTGTGCCTCTATCTTATCACCTGTGCAATGGGAAAATCTTATCAGTACTGCGTTATCAAGTTGTGTGAGGGTGAGCTAAGTGAAAACATGTAAATTGCTCAGGGTAAGACTTGGCACATTCTGTGTGCTAAATGAATGCTAGTTATTATGTTGGTTTATTGAATCTGTCACCCAAAGGAACCTTTGATTAGGAACTGCTACTTGACTGATAAATTAAAAAGTTAATTAAGTGGCTAATTACTCCCCTCCAAATTTTCTTGTGAAAATCTATCCAAAAGCTAAGGTCTCACTGGCCTATTTTAATGAGCCCCAGGGACAGTAGGAAGGACTGATACGGAAATCGGGGAACACGGCTATGCCGTCTTTCTGTACATGCAGCCTCTGGGCACTGTTCCGAGGGGTGAACTTGTTTCAAATCCTGGCTCTCTCAGTCACTGGCTAGGTGCCCATAGTCCAGCCCTTTCCTTTCTTCGGCCATCCACTTCCTCAAATGTAAAAAGAGGGGGTGAGAAGACTCCTCTCAGTTCTAGATGTCTCTGTCAAATTTGTAGACATTGGGTCTGAGTTTATTGATTTTCTAGAATAGGATGGTATAAGTTAAGCTTGTGGATCCTAGAGTCAGAGTTCTGGGTGCAAGTGCAGTCTGCGTGACTGGGCAAATTACTTAACCACTCCGTGCCTCAGTTTTCTGATCTGTAAAATGGGTACGATGACAGTATTTCCTTCAAGGGTTGTTGTGAGGATTAAATTAGATAGTGCGTAGTGTCTGGTGTCTTATGATCTCATAGTAAGTTTTAGCTATTATAATAACAGCTACTGGAAGGTGTTTGTTTCTAAAGCTAACCAGTCTTAGCTTCTTTCCTCTGTGGTCTTAGTCTTTTCCTTTGAAGTCAAGTACAACGTTTTGGGTAACTGGGAGTTCTGGTTGGTTGAAGGCTGGTTGATCAAGAGTTGGCTCCCCTCCCGTTTTGTGGCTCATGCATATTCATGGATAAAATTTGCAAGGGGCCTGCTAGGCATCAGATGGTACTTGTCTTGGGCACGTTCATTCTGAGGGAAGGAAAGTGATGTAGGCTGCCATGCAGCGGCCCCCACTATGAAACCATGAAGGCAAGTCGGCCTCTGGGAGATCCAGGTTGGATAATATCTTACCAGAAGTGGAAGCAGCTTCTTCAGAAAAAGAAAACATATATCTAATATCACATTTTGTCTGAGTGCATCAGAGAATGTATTTTTCTTGGAGATAAATCAAAAAGAAGCAACTGCCCCATCCACACAAAAGTAATAAAGAGTAATAAAATCTCCTGTGAACAGTTACTTCTTAGTAACCTGGACCCAGAAGATGTGGATTCAAAGTCAAGGGTAGGATGATAGTAGATGCATCACATAAAAACACAAAGAACACGGAGAACTGGTTATGGATTTATGACATGTTTATGAGGCTGAATATTTGCTTTTTAAAGAGCCTCCTTCCCATGGTTTTGCAAAGAGAGGCAGCTCTAGGGAATGCTTCTTCTTGGCCTCTTGGAGAGTGATGGGGGAAAAAGCAGGGAGGAGGCAGAGGGGATGTTTATCTGGTGATGGAAGAGGCAATGAGCAAGTGACTGAAGTCCCAGCCCCTTGGCACAGAAAGTCAACTTAAGGGTCTTAGGTCAGCATCTGGGCGATTGGTCCTTCTGGAAGAGAGGTCTTACAGTGAGTCCTGTCTCCAGGTAGCTCTTGGGTTCCAGGCCATGGAGTCCTTGGCACATTGATAATGGACCCATTTGTCTTCCATGGCTCTTGGTTCTTCTTCTGTTGCCCATGGTCCACTCTGTAACCTCCCTGCCCACCTCACCAGCCATCCAATCCCCTAAGAGCACCATCTTGTAGGCCTTCCTTCAGTGTGTTCTCTGCCCTCAGCATCATCCCATTCATCAAGCCCATCACTCTGTCTCCGATCAATCAATTTTAGTGCCTAACTACTACTAATATCATGCATTGAGTGCTTTCTATGTGCTCATTGCTAGGTGCTTTACAAATATTATCTGAAATCCTTAAAAAATACCTGAGAGATGGGAATTCCCAGCTCCATTTTTTCGTATGAGAAAACTGAAGGTTACTTGGTTGCTTGACTTATCTAACATCTCACAACTAGTTAGAAGAGAGCCAGAATTTAAGCCCAGACTCTCCCTCACTCTAAGATCTGGACTCTTTTCACAACCCAGTGGTCTTCAAACTATGTGGCACCATAGGACTTTTGTCAGAACAAATATATCATATAGAAGATAAATGGTTGGAGTTGGAGCTGTTCCACGGAGAGCAGGGGTGGACGCTCATCATATGTTGATGGCCTTTTGTTTTGTGTTCACTTCCAAGGTGAATTTTATTTATTAATTAATTCAACGGGATTGGAATATTTCTGAGCACATACCTTCTTGTTGTAAGCAAGTCCCTTGTTGTAAGCAACTAACCTACCCTCCCTGGGTTTGTAAAATGGGAATAATAAGGCCTCCTGGTCAATGTCATAGTTAGGTTTAGAGTGGGTAGTTGTATAAGGTGATGGTATGTGGGAGACCAATTCCAAGATTATAAGGACTGATTTCTCATTTATTGAATGACCTAAGAGGGTGTTGCTTTCTTTAAAGACTCCAGAATCCAGGTGGGCCTTAGAGGCTCTCCCGCTCTGCATAGCAGGGAAGGTCCCATCCACCTGGGAAAACATAAAGGGTGCTGGTAAATGTTAAGTCTGGGAAGAGACGCACACAGCTGCTCTCATGAGCCAGCCAGCCACACTACCTTTGAAATGGAACGTTTATATTCCAACTTCCCAGGTGCTTTGTAAAATTCTTTCGTTCAGTTGCTTTTTATGACAACTCAGAAGGCTCGGATTCTGACATCACCCCAGACAGTGGATGGTTGGGGGATGGTTATTTCTCCTAAAATTTCTTTCTCAATGGCTGGATTCCCTGAAGGTAGTATTCCTGCTTCAGGTTACACTTTAGGGAGTGTCTTTCCCCTGGAACAGAGCCACGAGTTGGACTACAGAGAGAGACTCGGGCCAGGAAAGCTATGGTAGGGACGGGGCTGCAGCAGAGAGGAAATAGTGGCCCTTGCAGCTTCCCCTCAAAGGAAGAAAGCTGTTCTTTTCTTTCTCTCTTATATCCTCTGCCTCCATATGGATGTCCTTAACAAGAACCGTGGAGGTCTCCAGTTACCCCGGAGTATTTGTTAGTGTTCCCAGCAGATGCGTAAGAAGTAGAGTTGCCAGAAGGGGCCTCTGGTTACACAGACATTTCCCATGCAGAATAAGTGACTTGGGGAAATTGTATATGCCTTTGGGCTGAGCTAGGTCAAGTGAGGCCAGGATGTACGAGTATTCTGCTAGGACATATAAAAGCTGGAAGTGTCTCATGGGTCCCAATCACTTACTTAGAGTCAGGGCATTTGAGAGCTGGGATTCAGGAGACACTCCAGGGCTCTGGGAAGTTGTGACTTGCCCTGACAGGTGTCTCCTGACTCTATTAGTCTATTAATCTATTGAGTCTATTTGTCAAGGCACTTGGCTGCGAGTGAAAGGGACTTGAGGAAGAATAAAAGAGCAGAGGGAATTTATTGACCCATGTGCATTAAAAACACAGGTGTGGCTCTTGGGCTATCAGCATGGTAGAGATCCCCTGTACCTCTGTGTCTTCCTCTCCATTTCACATCCTTGCTCACCTCTGTGCTGGTTCAACACCAGGCAGGCTTGTCTCAGTGGTGACAAAGGTAGCCAGTGGCACTTCCCAGCTTTAGTTGACCTCAGAGCTGGTGATCCTAGAAATAAGGGATATCATCATTTCCAAAATCCCAACCCACGTACCAGGAATGACATGATTGACCTGGCTTGGTTCACCTGCCCACTTCCTGAAGCAATTGCTCTACCCAGGAGAATTCTGATTGGTACCATCAGAAGCTTGAGAGGATGGGGCTGCCCCACCTGAACCACTTGGACTGCACATGAGGGACGGGGATCCCTCAGAGATGCTGGGCAGAGGAGAAGGCTCCTCTACAATGAGCATCTCTATACCATCAGCATGGCAGAGTTGAAGGGCCATGACACCCGCTCTCTGAGATCATAGCCTTGTCGGGGAGTGTGGCTTGTCCTCTGTCTTTCTTATAGAGTGATAGAATTTGGTTGCCTGTGGTAAGCAGAATAATGCTCCCCCAAAGATGTCTATACATCCTACTCCCCAGAAACTGTGAATATGTTACATGGCAGGGGGAATTAAGGTTACAGATTAAATTAAGGATTCTAATCAGATGGCCTTAAAATAAGGAAATTATCCTGAATGATGCTGGTGGGCCTAATGTAATCATAAAAGTCCTTTATTAAATGGGGGAAGAAGTTGGCAAAAGAGTCAGAACCTGAGAGACGCATTGGGAGAAAGACTGTCCTGGCTTTGAAGGTGGAAGAGAGCCATGGCCTAAGGAATGTGGGTGACCTTCTGAAGTTAGAAAACGCTAGACTTGGGTTCTCCCTGAAGGCCTCTGGAAGGGAACCCAGTCCTGCTGATTTTAGTCCAGCGAGACCCATTTCAGACTTCTGACCTCTAGAACTATAAGATGATAAATTTGTGTTGTTTTAAACCATTATGTTTGTAGTACTGCTTACAGCAGCCATAGGGAATGAACACATTGGCCAGAATAAGAAGGACATTGCTTGACCTTCTTTGCATCCAAGTGTGGCTACCAGTGAGTCCTGGGTGGAGGGGGAGTGGCTGTGCGGCAGCTCCCGGGACTCTCGGGCAGCAGGCAGTGCCCTCTCTTCTCCTTCTTCATCTCTCCCATCCTGCTCCCTAGATGTGGATCCAATTGGACCACCAGGATGAGGCCTTACCCTATAGAAGGTGGAGGTATGAGCTGGAAGGAGCAGAGCCACAGAGCAGCCTTGAAATTTCTACCTTTATGCTTTGACTTGAGTGAGAAATAAATTTTTATCTTGTTCAAGCCACTGTTATTATGAGTGTTTTCAAAACTCACAGCTGGAGCCAAACCTAATTATTTTGAAAAGAAAATGCATTAACACTGACCTATCAACAGATCTCGTCTCTACAAGGTGAGAGCATCCCAAGGGTGTTCCAAAGATGATTCGGGAGTTCCTTCCTGATCCGTACCTCTTCCCTGGCACCCCCAGGGCCTTTTCCATCTGGGGCTGCCATCTTGGCTTCGCAGCCCTCAAAGCCATCCAGTCTCCTCCTTTGCTGTTAGCGCCTGTTCTTCAGCAGCAACCCTAACCAATCCTGATTCAGCTTCCTCCTCTGGCTCTCTGAACCCTATGCTGTTTTGGTGAGCACCCATGACCCCGTTCTGGCCCCAGAAAACTCACTCCTGCCCTGGATGCCCCCCCTATCCCACCTATATACAGTTAAATAAGAATGCAAGATTTAATTAATATTGAAGACTCTGTCTGTAGGTATCTGTGTGGGACTTCATAAGAGATCATAGTTCTAATAGTTAACATTTACTGAGCACTTACCGTGAAACAGAAAATTGGTTAAGTGCTTTATATTTTAAGTGCATTTAATCCTCAGAACAACACTAGGGACAGGTGCTAGTGTTATGTCACTTTACAGGTAAAGAAACTGAAGCTGTATTAACAGAGAAGTTAAATAACTTGTCTGAGGTCATTCAACCGCTAAATGGCAGAACCAGTGTATAAATCAGATGGCCTGATTTTGGGGCCTGTGCCGTGATACATTAGGTGTACTCTTTCCCAAGCCCAGGTACTTTCATCTTCTGAGTAGCACTTTACTCAACAAAATGTTTAGAGGATCATGATAATGGTTCAGGAAACCAGACAGGGACGACCTGTCTGGTCATGTGGACTGGACACTGCACAACTCAGGAGGTGCCATTCACATTGGCATCTATGTTAATTGTAACCCTGGAGTTGTGCAGCGGACAACCTACACAACTACATGTGGCCACTCTAAGGCCTTGGGGCTTACATAAGCTGATAGCAGAAGGTCACATGGAAATGCCAGGAACTCAGTTGGGGAGCTATTAAAAACTGTGCTTGGGCGTTAGTGTTGAAGATTAGGGATCAGGGAAACAAGCCAAGGTAATGGGAGATAGGAACGCAGAGGACTCTTGCTGGGGCAGTCTGACAAAATCCGCTGGATGGTTTCTTTCACTCCCAGACCTGCACTAGGTGACTCTTTACAAAAGGGGGAGGGGTTAGTTTTGTTGTTATCATAGAAATAATACATGCTTATTTTTTTCGAAGATCTATATATTTATTTGAGAGAGAGAGAGAGAGAGCATGTGAGAGGGGTGGGAGGGGCAGAGGAAAATGGAGAGACTCCCAAGCAGACTCTCCGCTGAGCAGGGAGACTGTCATGGGGCTCGATCCCACAGCCTCAAGATCATGACCTGAGCTGAAATCAAGAGTCAGATGCTCAACCGACAGAGCCACCCAGGTGCCCCTAATACATGCCTATTGATGGACATTTGGAAAATATAGAAAAGCTTAAATAAGAAAATCGTAGTCATCCATTGTCCACGACCCAGAAAAAGCCACTGATATTTTGTTTTATTTCCTCCAGACTCTCCTTTCTATCTCTTGATGGATGATATATAATCAAGAGAGAGAATGACATGTTCATATGTGGTTGATCATGTTAAAATATTAATTCATACTATTTGTATAATTCTCACCCAGTGTTCTAGAATGGTTCAGATGGGACTGGGCTGACTCTTGCTTGTCCTGGGGCATCTTCAACGCTCTGCCGAGCTGCTAACACAAGCTACTGGGCGATTCTTTCCAAAACTGATAGGATTGAAGGGGAGGAGTGGGAGTGATTGTTGGGACAGAGAATGCATCCCGGTCAAACCCAGGGGTATTGAGTATTGAGGGGCCACTGGAAAACAGGGGCTGGCACACAGAGCCATGAGTCTGTTGGTACACCTGGGAGCTTGGTGACCTTGCAGGTGATAGACTGGTCCTCCTGAAAGAGACCTTTGAGGTGATGTGGTCCAGCCTCCACCCTTATCTTCAACCCTCTCCAGCCCCACCTTGACAGCACAAACACATTTTCTAGTCAAGAAAACTAAGACCTGGGGACATAACTTGACCTTCTAGAGGTCATGGAACAAGTCATTAGTAGACTGGAACCAGAACTTGGGGCTCTTGACTTCCTTCCTAGAATACAGCATGTCTAAAACTGCATGCTGCGGAAGGCCAAATTCACCATATACTCTAGTATAAAGACATGTTCCATGCTTAAAGCAGCATTTTGGTCAAAGGCTGCACACTGTCATCCACTCAGATTCACAAGTACCTTAGCTTCCTTAAGGCTCTGAGAAGGCCTGCAGCAAAGAAACCTGTTGGAATCGGCTCAGTTCAGTGTTCCCTGAGCTTGTGTAGACAAGGAGCTCTTTTCACATTAATCGTCTAGTCACATCCTAAGGAACATACCTGGGGAGAGAGAGGCTGTGGTACACTGTACTGGCTGTCCACTTAGCAGAAAGGACACCTGAGGACATAAGCAATGTCACACTGGGTCAGAGCCACAGTCCTTCTAGCCCAGGAATGTACTCTGTGTTAGGGCCACCAAGGAAAGTGTTGCAAGAGCATGTGGCTGCCCTCCGCTGAGGCCAAGCTTAGAGGCCAGAGACTGGGTTCTCCATAATGGCCTCATGGCTTCATACAACACTGTTGTTCCCAAATGGATTTAAACTTTTGAAAACTTCAAATAGCTTATACTAAATAAATTCCATGGATGCAAGTTCTTGTGTTTTTTGTTTATGGCTGCATCCTTAGTGCCCAGAATAGAGCCTGGTACACAGTAGGCACTCAATAAAGACTTGCAAAATAAATGGGATTGAATTTCCAATTCCTTTTGAGGGCTGCAGAATTCCTCTGGGTGACATAAAAATCTTGAACTTTCCCCTTCCAGGCTCTGACTTACAATTTAAGATTCAGATTAAAATTTTCTTTGAAATTTATGTGTGTTGAGTGCTTAATGGATGTGAACCCTGTACCAGACATGTTCCCATATAAATAAACTCCTATATAAACTTTCAGTGATCCTGTAAAGTACGATCATCTCCATTTTCCAGGTGAGGTGGTTGAGGCTTGGAGGCGTTAGGTGACTTGGCCAAGGTCTTGTTCTAAATTGAGTGGCAATGCCGAGATTTATGACCCCACGGCCAGAGCCAGGTTGAGCCCATTAACGAGAGCCTGGGGTGATCAAAGTACACATGAGATGCATGAAGAAGAGGCAGGCCCCAGATGAAGGCTCCTCCCGGTTATAAAGGAAGGCACTTCCTCTTCTGAAAAGTAGTTTGCAGCAAGGACTGGTCATTAAGGCTGTCCTGGGTGCTAAGCAGGGACCCAGGGCCACCTGTCATGTCTTGTTGTGGAAAATAATTCTGCCTAAGGCAGAGTAACTCTGAGAACTAAGAAACATGAATAGTTCTCAGCTGATGGAACAGCTGAGGCACTAAGCCTGCCCAAGCCTTGGTTACAGCAACACAGCGCCATAACACAGCAGCGCGTCTTCCAATTGTCCTGTCCACTCAGCAGGTTGATATCTCTCCTTCCATTCAGCCCTTTGAACGCCCAGGCATTGATCTTGAGTGCTCCAGAGTACCTTTCTTCAGTTTAACTTAACAAGGAAAGAAAACCATCATAACGCTTGGTTGCCCTCTGAAAACGGTGTCTGTTCCTTTGAGCTCAAGCACAGAGGGGCTGATGAAACTGTGGTCAAGAGAAAGTGTCTAGTTGGATGGGAGGACTGGTGGATAGAAGATGATGTCTCAGCAGATTCATAGGATGTCAGAGCTGGGAGGAGATCGTCCGGCTCTTCATCTTACAGAGGAGGAAACGCAAGCTCACGTTGCTATTGACTGGGCAAGCTGGACTTCAGACACCAATCGCTTGATTTTTGGTGCAGTTTTCTTTAGTCTACAACATACTGCTGTCTTGAATACAAGCTTGGCTCCACCATTCATGCTGTGTGACCTAACACAAGCCTTTAACCTCTCTGTTCTTGGCTCATTTGTAAATACAGGCAATCGTAGCTACCTACCTCATGGAGTGATGGTAAGGAATAAATAAGACTTTGCCTGTAAAGTACTTTCCCAAGTGCCCGGCCCACATAATTGTTCAGTAAATTAGAGATTTTAAAAATTCTTGACAACATTGTCATGATCTTTCTGTATTTTATTTTATTTTTTAAAAAATATTTTATTTATTTATTTGAGAGAGAGAGATAGTGAGAGAGCACAAGTGGGGAGGAGAGGGAGAAGCAGGCTCTCTGCTGAGCAGGGAGCACCGACATGGGGCTTGATCCCAGGACTCTGGGATCATGACCTGAGCCGAAGGCAGATACTTAAGGGACTGAGCCACCCAGGTGCTCCTATCCTTCTGTATCTTAGAACAGCATACTCTCTCTAGTTGAGGGGATGATCTTATGGGAAGGAAGGGGCATCTCTGTCTGTACCCTTGCAGCTAGGGAATGCAGCAAGGGCACATCAGTGATGTTTTTGTTTGGGGCTTTCCTGCCTGTAAGTGGTCATGCTTTGCCAGATAAACATTGTATATTTCTTGTGAAACCCTGGGCATTTCCTGCCACTTGGAAAAGTAACCTGATGAACCCACTCACATAAAGGCGACAGTGGTGTTTTTCTCCTCTCAGAATGCCTGGAATATTGCATTGATATTTAATGCAAAGTTATTCATTTCCAAGGCCAAAGGGGGAGAATCTCAGATGATAGTGCCTGGTGGATGGGAGAAAGAGTTTGGACCTTAGGGGTTGGTCTTCTTAGAGCCCCTACAATCAAATGACAGGAGGTGGTCATTTGCTTGGTCCTTATCTGGGGCTCATCTCACCCCACTCTCCCCATCCTCCTGGTATGAGATTTGCTCCCGCACTGAGGACTCTCCATCTGGGAAGCTGGTTCTGGGTGGTGGGAGGGGAAGGAATGACCTCTCATCTGACAAAGCACCTGGGATATGGGTTGCACCACACAGGCTCGAATGTGCAGCTTGAATACCATGAGGTGTGTTGTCTCCTAGACTCCTGCCCCAGTCGGTGCATAGCCTGGGCTCAGGGTTCAAAGTTGGAAGCTTCCTGCAAGTGAGATGAGCTAAGCGAAAACCTGGTACACTTCCTCTAAAGCGGAGCTATTAGGAAACCAGAGCAGAGAACGCATCACCCTAAGCACTGGTAGTCTGGACAATTCATTTAAATAGCACACATCAGTGTGCTAATTTAATTCAAAATTTGAATCAATATACTTCCTTTGTATAATAAGGCTCAATCCTGTGCAAGTGGAAACCCAGGGGTGCTCTCGTGTCCTTCTTCTTCTCCACCCCTGTGTCCGGTCCTGTGCAGAGTCCACGGTGCACATCTGAGTACCTCTGAATCCATCTACTTCCCTCCATCATCATGGTCATCACCCCACCATTGCTCTGGGCCTCTGTGCGTCTCTGCTGGGTCCCTCCTAGCTGGTCTTTATTGCAGTGTCTCCAAAACCATGCACACGATATGACCCATTGTGGGCAGGCGGAAAACATTAGGGCTTAGATTTTTATGTATTTTTAATAAAACAAGGAATAAAGCTTTGGGAATAAACTTTATTGATATTCAACAGATGGATTGACCCTGACCTCTCACCCAATCCTCATGCCAGACAGTCGCATGTCATGTTTGCTTCAAGAGGTGTCCTGAGGCGCCAGCTCCTGGTCAGGTTCAGGGAGTATCCTCATGGTTTCCGCTCTTTGGTTTTGTTTTGTTTTGTTTTTTCCTCCCAGCTTTACTGAGATATAGTGGACAACTAAAAATTGTATATATTTAAGATATGCATCTTGGTGATTTGATATACATATACATTGTGAAATACAACAATCAAGGTAATTAAGGTATCCATCACCTCATATGTTACTTTATTTTTTTTGTGGTGAGAACACTTATGATTTACCCTTTTAGCAAATTTTAAATACACAATACAATATTGTTAACTGTAGTATAATACATGCACATTGTTGTACATTAGATTTTTAGAATTTATTTATCTTGCATAACTGAAACATTGTACACCTTGACCAACATCTCCCCATTTTCCCCAGCTGCTGGTAATCACCATTTGACTCTGTTTCTATGAGATTGACTATTTTAGATTCCACATGTCAGTGAGATCATGCAATATTTGTCTTTCTGCATCTGGCTTGTTTCACCATGCATAATGTCTTCTGGGTCCATCCATGTTGTTGCAAATAGGATTTCTTTCTTTTATAAGGCTGAATTGTATTACGTTATATATATGTTACGTTTTCATTCATTCATTCATTCATTCATTCATTCACCAGTGGACATTTGGGTTGTTTCCATAGCATGACATTTGTGAATAATGGGGCAATGAACACGGGAGTGCAGATACCTCTCCAATATCCTGATTTCATTTCCTTTGGATATTTACCCCAAAGTGGGACTGCTGGATCATCTGGATCCATTTTTTGAGGACTCTCCACACTGTTTTCCATAGTGGTTATCCCAATTTACATCCCTACAAATGGTGTGCAGGGGCTTCCTTTTCACCACATCCTTGCCAATGCTTGTTATCTTTGGTCTTTCTGATAACAGCCAACCTAGCAGTTGTGAGGCGATATCGCACTGTGGGTTTGGTTTGCATTCCCCTGATGGTTAGTGAAGTTGAGCACCTTTTCATATGTTGGCCACTTGTATGTTTTCTTTGGAGAATATCTATTCAGGTCCTTTGCCCAATTGCTCTCAGTGTGTTGCAATGTACTGTGGCTTATATCTTCTCCAGGGGAAACTGCTTCTGGATTACATTAAGTAGTTTTAATTAAATGAACTTTCAAACAAGGACAAGCAACTTAAAAGGATTCCTGCATCACATTTGTAGTTTGAAGATAATACTAAAGGCAAGCAAGAGGGACCCATAAGCTAATGGCTGAGCTGTTATACCTCCTAGAATCAGTAGGGACAGCGATGACCTAATCAAGTCTGACAGTAAGCTGGCTCCCCCAGATTCAGAGTGATCAAAAATATCAAATGAAATATAGACAAACATCTATTGTTATTGATAATAAACCTCACCCTAAGTGTATATTATGCTTTGAGATATTAACTAATGTAGTCATCATAATAATTTTTGAAACCTAAAGAAAATCTTTTCCTTGTGGACATTTTCAAACGCACACAAAAGAGAAAATATAATAATGAAACTCCATGTGCCTATTGCTTAACTTCAATGATTGTCAGCCTTTTGTCAAGACAAAACTTTAAAAACATTTTTATCATGAGCTGCCTTTAAAGAATTTTGCTATTTGTATGTTTTATAATGTACACGAGCTCTACAGTGTATAACAAATACTCAGTGCATAAATTGACATAAATCAAAGGCGTGTACTCGAAAACGTTTTGCTCATCAGGACTTGTGTCATCAAATGTTTAGAGAAGGCTGCTTCATGATGCAGTCAGGATGTGTCATCAAATGTTTAGAGAAGGCTGCTTCGCGATGCAATCAGACCTTTTCAATGTACAAATCTCATCATGTTGCTCTGTGCTGCACACCCCTTAACGGCTTCCCATTGCTTTTAAGGAAAGCTCTGCAAGGACCCACTTAAGTCTCTTGCCTCCTTCCCCCTTTGCTCTCTCTCCTCTGGCGCCAGTGCCAGTCGACAGAGCAGACTTTGCACATGCACATAGTGACCTGTGTGTCCTTTTTTTTAAAGGGGGAGAGGCAGAGGGAGAGAGAGAGTCCTAAGCAGGCTCCATGCTCAGCAAGGAGCCGATGTGGGGCTTGCTGTCACGACCCTGAGATCATGACCTGAGCCGAAATCAAGAGTCAGATGCTTAAGGGACCAAGCCACCCAGGCGCCCTTCCCCTGTGTCCTTTTGCTTGAGGCCTTTACACATTCTTCTTCCTCTGCTTCCCTTTTCAGCTCCAGTTCCACTTTCTTTGGGAATCCTTTCCTTCCTTCCAGCCCAGGTTGTGTTTCCTGAATGTGGTCCATGCTCATAGAACTGACTTCTTTTCCTGCACTTGTCTCTGTCTGTAATATGTAACTATAGACTCATTATCTGACCATACAGACTCTACCTAATGATAGACTCCTTTGAGTGGTGGCTAGTGTCTGTGTCTCTCTGTAGACTAAAATCTCCAGAAGGCTACCTCCCCGGTATCTAACGCAGGGCCCAGCACGTAGTAGGCATTTGACAAGTTGTGGACTAAATGAAGCCTATCTTATAGTGCAAGGTTAAAACAGCACAGGGGGAGAGGTGATCCCTGTAGACCAGTGGGTAGATGAATCATCATTACAGAAGTTCAACACTACAAGAGATAAAGAACAACACAGGACAATAATTTGAGTTCACAGGCAGTGCGTGGTTAACTGCCAAACAAGCACAGTGGATGACAATTGCATCAAGTTCAAAGAGAACACCCTCTGTGGGGTGGGCTGGGCTGGTTTCAGACAGTATGATCTTTTGAAATATAAAAGCCACATGTGAACAAATACATACTGACATCTTGGAAGCTGCAATCCTTGCTTGGGATACTGAAAGTATAATTTAATTTTGATTTACAAGAGTCTCCAATTCGACCCTGAAGTCATAATGATAATGTCATCTTCCCAGATCATTCCAGCATGAATGCATCTGCCCTTTTCTCAGGCTCTGTATTCATTATGGCCTTAAAGACAGAGCTGTGGTTTATTAGCAGTAACATCTTCCCTTTGGTCTTGCAACGGTTTCTTCCAGTTTGACTTTTGACTGGGCTCTCACATGGTATTTTTTGTGGTTTTGTAATAAAGAGACTTGTTTTTATATGAGCTGGTAAATAGAGAACCAACTCTTGGTATTAATTTAGAAGACTGTAGGCTGATTAGTGAAGCCCAGTCTGACATTCATATGATCTGGTCTTCTTTTTGCCCAAGAGAAGCTCTGTTTGCATCTGTTTTAGTTTCAACACACGCTTGTTTATTTTTCTGGTTTTTTACTTTTCTGCCTTCATTAGAATATAAGCTTTGTGAGAGCAAGGGCTGTAACTGGTTGGTCTCCACTATAACCTCAGCACCTAGGACAGGGCCTGACACAGAGCAGGCACTCAAAAAACGTTGAATGTTTTCAGAATCTCTCAAGCTTGTAGGTAACTTGAGGAGAGAGGACATTTTTTGTTCTATCCCTTTATCTCCTATGATATTGTCTAGTACCACAAACTTGTTCATAGTAGATGCTGGGAAGACATCAACTAAATGGAATCAAAGAGAATTCTGCTTACTTATTTGTCCGTGGTAGAGGAGAGAAGGAAGAGCAGGTGGGAGAGGACTGGCTTTAAAATAGATGGACCCACCATGGAGTCACAGTTTCCTTCTCATTCACTGACCTTGGGCAGATCATTGGATTTCTTAGCCTCAGTTTACTCATCTGTATAACAGGGATGTTAACACCAGTAGTCCTCGTCCCAGGGCCCTTGTGAGACATTCTGTCTGGGAAGGGCTCTGTAAACAGTGAAATGCCTAGAGATATGAGTTGTGTGGACTCTGGCCAAGGCAGTTAGGAAATGCTGGAGATTCCCATAGGGCTGTGGCAGTGCCCTTGGCCTTCGGACAGACAGTGGCCTCAGAAGCTGAACCTGCTGGGTCCAGATTTCCAGTCCCTGTCTCCATAAGCTCCTCTTGTCATCACCTTCCTTTCTACCCTGCTCTCCCCTGTGGCTTTTTCCTCCCTCCCCCACCTCCAGTCTCCCTTTATGCTGGCTCATCCAGCCTGTCTGAATTGCCAGATGAAATGAAACTTGATAGCCTGAGTTATCTAGAATTACATTCCAAAAACATCTCTGCGCTTCCTCAGGGGAGAAAGGAAAACAGGGACCAGGGCAAAAGAGGGCAGAGAGGATACTCTAACCATGTTCTACTTTTTCTTTTATGAAATTTGGCCTATGGTTTCCTAAAGAAATTTCCCCTATCAATGCCAGCCCTGCAGGTAGAATAAGGAGTCTCCTACTCGATGTGATCTGAGGGGAATTGGAAGATCCAGCCCCAGTCTCTCTTATTGGCCTGAAATTCTCCCTTTACCTGCACTTTTGGTTTTGAAGCCAATATATTTTCATTGAAGATCATAATTAGCTGTTATCACTGAGCCCCAGTTAGCGTTATGTCAGATTCCAAGGGTCTGGAGTACAGAAGACAGAAAAGGCACGATCAGAAAAGGAAACCTTGAAAGGACAGTGTGGACAGGAGCCCAGAGTGGCTGGGCATATGGAGGGCATATGGAACCTTGCACACTGAGCCAGGGCAGGATGGAGAAATGGAGATAGGGTATCGGGAGAAAGGGGTAGAGATATGGTTGTGCCACAGATCTGGGCAAGTAACTCTACTCTGCCTTTAAAATTTTAAGCCTCACTGAGGGGTTCATTATTGTTTAATTATTATTCATTAAGGTTAGTGGAAGTATGGTTATTTATTTATTGCTGAAATTTCAACGTGCTCTTCATTTTGTCAAAATGAAAACTGTCTTATTGACTTTTTGGGTTTTCATAATAAATTCATTATCGTTCTATCGTAGTTTCATTATTATGAGACCATACAGAGGAGACTGTGAGCTCGCTGAGAATAGCACCCGGCTTCTGTGCCTTATGCTCCCTCTTTGTGCCCGTCCATGGTTCTGTTCCTTGGCCTGGTCTAGGTCACTTTTACACCTTGGCTTGAGCTTTTCCCTCTCCCCAGGGCGCCTTCACTCTCTCTCCACTGGGACCTGTTGCAATCCCTCAAAGCTGAGCCCAGACTTTCTCATGAAGTTTCTCATTATCTCTGTGCTACGTCCCAAGCTGTGCTTATGAATTTGCCTGTCACGCACCCAGTTTATTCTCCCCGTCAGAAGTAAGAGTGTACTTGCTTTTCCACTCTACTCATTGCCCCACACCCCTGTTGGGGTGAGGAGTGTAAGAGACTGCCATGCTTGTGTTGTAGCCCTCAAAGGGTACCTGATAATGTCTGTTGAATTGATTGGATGCAGCTGGTGCACAATTTCTGTAGTGGTCTCAGAAGCTCCAGAAAGAGAGTGTCCAACTCCCTGATGACTGAAATCCCCCTTACAATTCACCTGAGCCTTTCATTTCACTTCAAAGCAATGTTTGCGGAAAGGGCTATCAGGTTTTCAGCTCTCCTAGAAGTATGTGAATTATAGATGAAGCATCCTAATCCCAGAGCTCTGAGGTGTTCTATATTGAAACATATACTATTTATCTAAAAAGATACACTGTATTCCTTATGCTACACTGAGAGGTCCTATAGTGTAACAATCAATCAAGCTCAGTTCTGGGACCCGCCCCTCTGGGTTCAAGTAGATTGTTAATCTGTATGGTTCCTACCACATAGAGATGTGAGAGTAAAAGCCATAATAGTTGAGTTCATAAAGTGGAGTAGAGCAGTGCCTGCACATGGTCGGTGCTCAGCGGTGGGAATGGTATTGTGGTGGTGGTGGTATTGTTATTTTCCAGCTAATCGGAATGTGACTGTGCTCCTTTGGGCAGCCCCTTCTTTCACTCTTTACCCACTTTGAGACCAAACTCGGCACCATACTGGATTCCTTCCTTCAAATCAAATTGAACTACAAAGGTTTTGGTGAGAAATGCAGATTTTACTGAAGATTACTTAGGGAAATCTGGATTTTTACCAGCAAAACTTAAAAAAAAAATTCCCCTTTTAAGCATTTCTGTTCTTTCCTGAAATTTCCTCTCTTAACACGAACAACCTCATTTCTTCTATACCCGCCCCCCCCCGGCCAAATATACTCCCACCCCTTTTGGTAACTTGTCCCACTATCTGGACACATCCTCTTTAAGATTCATCTTCCTTGGTAGGGAAATAATCTTTTCCCTTCTCACGTCTAGAGTGCTACTTAACGGAAAGTGCTATTTATTACAAATGTCAGACTAAGTGTAAATGCTGGATGCCTAGAATTCCTGGGGTGACCCTGGCCTACAGAACTCATTCAGCCAGCGGGGTGCTGGAGCCATTCACATCAGCTCACAGTGCCAACTGCGTGTGTCTCTTCCCAGCTCTGCTCTCAGTGACGCCACATTGGTAACTTGAAATTGGCCGTGGGAGTATTCACATCATGGAAATGGACAAATGCTATGAACGCGGGCTTTCTGCTGAGAATGGGTTGTTAAACATTGACCAGCACACCACTGCTACAACCATTGACAGTACCCCTATCTCTGGCTCTCATGCAAAACCTCAGGGTGCCCTGGCTTGCCTTCCTTCTTCCTAGTCCCTGGTATTCTGCAACAGGCAGTGAGGCTAGGTGGCTAAGGAGACTTGTTTTCAGTTCTGTATGCTCTTCCAGCCGTCTTCCCTCCTTCTCTTTCTTGGCCTTACATCTCCTTGTTTTCCCTGGAATTTGAGCTCTTCTTTCCTGGTAAATGAGTCTAGATCATACCTCAGGCTGGTTCAAGGTCTCTTTCTTTCTCTCTCTCTCTTTATCTAAATTGCCAGCATGCCATATGGCAGGAGTCTTATCAGACGTGACACAGAGGGTGCAAGATTTGATCACAGGAATGGGTGGGTTGGTGACTCCAGAGAACCTGCATGACTACAGAAATCGAGGCTTCTAGGAAGCCATGGTTTTGCTGTCTGCTAGGCTCTCACTGCAGGCCACGAGTCCGTGGTTTTCCACTGTAGCTGCACATTAGAACCACCCAAGGAGTGAAACACTCCCAGTGCTCAAGTACAGCCCCAACCAATGAAATCAGATGGACCCAGGTGTCATTGTGCCTCTCCAGATCTAGAGGAGATTGACTGCTTTGCCTTCCATCAGTCTGTGGAGGGCCCAGGCTCCTCCCTATTACTGGTGATTTTACATCCTGATGGCCACTTCTGTTCCTGAAACCCTGTCTCTGCTGCATTGGTTTAGTGTAGGAATCATCTTACCAGCCTACAGGTGCTCCTCTGTTTCATAACTGCATCCGAATGCCACTCTCCCAGGGAAGTCCTCCTTGATTCTCCAGACCAGGTCAGGTCTTTTGATTACATATATATATATATATATATATATATATATATATATGTTCTTTCCCTTTTCCTGCATTTTTCTTTCATAGCAGTTAAACCAGTTTGTGATTCCATATTTAGTTTTGTATTATTTATCAGATTGTATACTCTATGAGGGCAGAGATGATGTCTATTTTTTCCCAGCACTTAGGCCAAGAGCTTAGACCCTCATGCTTGGCGCACAGTAGGTGCTCAGTGGATGGTGGTTGAATGTTGACAAGGTACCTGCGGGAAAGAAAGAGACTGGACCTCAGGAAGGGGCTGCAACGAGGAACAAAAAGGCCAATCCAGATGTCTTCATGCAGGATCTCTGGTTCCTTCTCTTTTCTCTGAAGACTAGCCTTCTGTGCTTCCCAGTCTAATTAGTAGGTAAGAGAAGGCCACCAGACAGCTGCTTAGTTTATCTCACCTCCATTTAAGAGACCAACTCAGACTGAGCTAGACTCTCCTAGTCCCAGTTCTGAGATGAAAGAAGGTGTTGGCTCCAGTCCTGGTCCAGTCAACCCTGGTGAGGGGACGCAGTAGGAGGTATGCTGGTAAGGGGTACACCTCAGGAGTCACATAAACTGGGCAGATACCCCACAACACGTTCCCCATAGCCTACACATAGAGTTATTGTCAAATAATAAAAACCTACAAATGATGCCAAAGAACTGGGAGGAGAGAGAAGAGACAGGTGCCTCAGTGAGAGCAAGGAATCCCCACCAAACAATAGGGGAATGGGTTGTTAGCTTGTCTCCCTGGATCAGATTTTTTGACTCTAATCCCAAGGGCCTGGAAAGGCCAAACATTCCCAAGACTGACTTCCTGGCTGGCTTTGGACGTCTCATGCCAGTGGAGGGGAGAAAATCAGATGGACCGGTGCCCAGTCTGCAGAGAGGAGCTGGCTGGCTCCAGAATGGGTTGGCATTATCCAGATCTCCTCTGACTAACATGGAGTTGTTGACAAGGAGGGAGAGTAGAAATTCCTAAAACAGAGCGAGCCATAAGAGGCATGGAGCTCGCAGGAGGAGAGTCGGCTGTGGAATGACCATCCCTGACTCTGTGAGCTCTGAGAGGGCAGGGCGCTGTCTCTGTTCCTGATGCTCTAAATGACAACTTACTGAGGCCAGGGGATAAAACAGCAGACACGACACAACACAACCTCTGCCGTCATGGGATATAGTCTAATGGGGGACACAGAAACATAATCAAGTCATTGTAGGACAGACAGTATGTTTGGTGAATGCTCTGAGAGGCATCAGCTGCTGAGGAGACACATGGATGGGGGAGAAGGCTCCCTGGAGGAGGTGATATTTAAGTTGGGACAAAAGGAATAAGATTTATCCAGGTGAATGAGGGTCATGGTGGGGAGAGGAGTGAGGAATGGAATTTCAGGCTGAGGAAATAATATTTACAAAAGCACACAGATGAAAAGAGCATGCTGTCATCCAGAGATTACAAGTTGTTCGAAAGTCTGGAGCACCGAGCAGTAGGTGCTCCCGTGGTATTACTCTGCATGTTGTGCTCGTCTCTCATTGTTTCACGGACGGGAACCTATACATGCAAGGCCTCCCAAAGACCACGGGCTTTGATTTCCATGAAAGCAGAGCACCAGGGAGTCCCAGCATCTCAGTTACCCTCTTTGGGCTGTGATTGCCTCCTCTGTAAGCTGCCCCGACAAGGAATGTGAAATCAATTTTCAAATGGAAGGGAATATCACTGCTTCTCTTGGGTTCCTCTGAAGTCCCGTGCTTGAGGCTGTACCATCAACACTCTTGGGATGATTGAGTCGTTCGTTTGGCCAGATCTGTTTTCTAGGACTGTTCTCACGTTCTGCCCCGGTGTGTGCAAGGCCTCCTCAGTCAGTACCCCAGGTGGTAATAATAGCATGGCCTTCTCTTTTCTCCACAACCCGCCAGAAACTATTCCGGACAGTTCTGGAAACCCGGGTGTGCAGAGCTTCACTTCTCTCCCCCCAGAGTGTGGGGGATATTCCACTCTGCCATCGGTGACCACGATCAGCAGGGTTGGTTGGGGGGGGGTGGGTGTCTCCTCTCTCCTACTGCTCTGTGCATGCCACCTCTTGAGCGGCAGGACAGACAGACAGAGGGCCAGGGTGGAAGAAGACGACTTTTTCTGCTATGGGAGGCACAGTCTTTGTCAAGGCTGAGGGAGTAATTGTGTTCCCTGCTAGAATCTCATCATCGCCCTGGGCCTCAGTTTCCTGATCTATAAAACAGGGAGATTAGATAGATGCTCATTGACTCGTTTGCTCATCTCCTGCTCAAGAGTCCAGGACAAACTGAGCAGAGGCAGCCCAGGCACAGAGAGGGAAGGCACATGGGTGGGGTGAGCTGACAGAAGTGCTGTGCTGGCCAGGACGGCCCTCAAGTCACAGCGATCCCTAATTTAGGGAAGTGGAGCGAGCCCCAGCTGCTCCTTGTAGATGGAGCAGGGGCTCTCTAGTTCTCCACGGTCTCCTCCACGGGCCCTCCATGCCTCCTTTGTTCCATCTGGCCTCCATGGTTGAGACTCTACAGTCGATTCTCTGGCTTCCATTTCCTCCCTTGATGTCCTTGCTATTCCCTCTCCCAGCTTCCTCATGGTCTGCCTCCGGGAACTTTTCCAAGCCCTCTGAATCATAATGGGTACCTACATTTGTTGAGTAACTTACATTTGTTTTGTCTGGCATTGCACTAAGATTTTCCATACTTCGTTTCGCTGGGTCCTTATGAAATACCCTCTCCTGGGCTTCACAGGGCTGGTTTGTTTCCATCATTCACTATCAGCTCATTTATTTCTTCTTCTGATGTTTTACCACCCCTTCCCCCATCACTTACCCTTACACCATCCTGTTTTATTTTCTTTGTAGCATTTGTTATGGAATTTATCCTATACATTTCTTTATTGCTTGTCACTCCTCCCTAGGATGTAAACTCCCTGAGAGCAGTGACCATGAATGTTTTGCTCACCACTGCCCCACCCCACCCCCCAGCATCCAGAGGAGTACCTGCCATATACTAGGCATTCATCCGTGTTTGTTGAATGACTCAGTGCCATTATCACTATTTCAAATATGAGAAAATTGAAGCAGAGAGAGGCTGAATAATGTGCAGTTTATACAATGGCAGAGCTGGGGGTCAAACCCAAGTTGCCCGTCTCCAAAACGGACACCCTTAATCCAGATGCATTACTGGCCTCATGGTGGTGTGACCTTTCCCTGCCCGATTTCTTCTGGACTAAAGTGAGCCAGATTACTTTTCTGCTTTGCATGC
The DNA here is from genome assembly GCF_017311325.1 of Ursus maritimus. NCBI lineage: Eukaryota > Metazoa > Chordata > Mammalia > Carnivora > Ursidae > Ursus > Ursus maritimus. The sequence goes on from NW_024427107.1 coordinate 64,301,505, forward strand.
CACCTAATTGGTGCTGGGCCTGATTTTTCCTAACGTGGAACATGATCTCCCAGAGCTGTGCCTCTCATCAATCCCCGCCCCCACTCTGTGTAAATAGTCCCCGAGGAGACTGAGCAGTTTTTTGCCATGAGCCTGGAAAATGCAGGACGCCAACGTCACATCTATTTCTCCAAAAACCAAGAGGGCTTCAAAGTTACCATCACTTTGGGTCTCCCTTCTTTGATATGGTGGCACTGGGGATGAGTATAAAGGGACTGACATTTGAGTCCTTTAACAGTATTCTGGAGAGAAGAAAAGGTAAAAATCCAGAGCCCGTTTCTTTTGGTCATTTTTAGAGGAAAATGTAAAAATAGAAAATCTTGTTCTGCTAAAGAACTATTTAGGGACAAAAGTACAACAGAATCACATATAGAATTGGGGAAGGAAGGCAGCCACAGAACACGAAAGCCCATCCCAATTCTGGGAAGAATCAGAGGAAAGGGATGTGTCTAGTTCTGTCCTTTCTCACGTTTGGTATTTCTGGCATATAAATAAAGAGGAGACTGGAAGAGGAGAGATGGGAACGAGGAAAGAATGTGGGCTCCCAAAAGATACTGAAATCAGATTTCTGAAATCCCGACTGCAATCTCAGAAGTGTTTGTGTCTCAGAAAATCCTAGACCTATCCCAGCACCGTGAGATCCCCCTGGGACGTCAGAACCCACAGGGAAAGGAAGCTCTGAGTTTCTTGGCTCTCCTATCTTCTACATCCATGAGTCCTCTGTCCCCTGCACACTCAGGCCTCATACCTGCTTTCCATGAGCCATACTTGAGACAGACTTCTGTATTTCCAAATCCCATCCCCAGCGGAACATGAAGTCCCTTCAATTAAGAGCAAATAAAATCCCAAGGAAGTCTGATTTAGAAATAGAGCCTCCCATGCATATTTACCCCAATTTCTCTTTCACTAGAGAAGTTTCTTTAAAAAAAATCTCAAGAGGCTATATGGCTTGAAACCAAAAGGAGCTACTCAGTCGTCTTCACTGGAATTCTGCTGGAGACAGTGGAGGCCTCGTGTCTCACTCACTG
>NW_024427107.1:64302591-64313238 GCF_017311325.1 Ursus maritimus
GTTGCGGCGCAGGCCGTGAGCTACTCGGTGCCGGTGGCTCAATTCCCCAAATAACTTCTTTGAACATTTCTCAAGCTCAGGGAAATAGTCTCCTGGGATAAGATGAAGGAAGGAGGAAGTTGTTCTTTAATCTTGGACTGTGCCTGGGAGCCCACGAAGCCACAGGATAAACTGGCGTATCTTCCTGTAAGTTTGCTATTTAGGATTTGGGCAATTTGTTTGCTTTTTGGTTAAAATAAGTGTGCACGTACAATGTAGAGCAGCATGCAAAATCACGTGGCCTTTTAAGGTGAAAGAAGACTTCAAGAACATGGTGTGCTTGTGGTGGGCTTTTGGGGCTCTGCCTGTCCCAGGGGTCCCCGGCTTTCATGGGTTTCGGCCCCTCTGCAGTTCCAGGCCATTGGCATGTTTGAGAAGCATTAACACAATTGGTGTCTCTGGGGAAAAAAGTGTCCATGAGAAGGGGAACCGTTAATCGGCGTGAGCCTGAGGGGAGAGGAAGTACGCCGAGGTGCAGGGATTTTCCCGGCGTGAGGGAGGGGTCCCTGCCTTTTCCAGGCTACAGCCATCAAATATTTAAAGTATATATTTATATTTATAGTTAGTTATAAACTATATATAAATTTGTATATTTATATATATTTATATAGGTGTTTTTTCTTCTAAAAAATTGCCTTTGCTCCAACTTCCTGCTCTCCCAGCAGCCTTCTGTTGTAACTTGGTTGTCCGTGTCATTTTCCTGCGGGGACAGCAGTGACAGCATCTGGCCTTCTTGGCAGTTACATTTCTCACTGTAAATCAGTGATTCTCAACCGGGGCCTTTTCTGGGAACATTGAGCAATAACACTGGTTGTCACACTGGGGGAGGGACGTGATGCTGGCCTTTGGCTGAGTAGAGGCCGGGATCCTGCAAAGGACCTCACAATGCCCCCACCACACACAACAAAGAATTATCCAGCCCAGACGTCAATAGGTCGATGGTGCCGAGGTTGAGAAACCCCTCTGGAAATGATAGATGGATAGCTCTCCCTCGGTCTCTTGAAAGCTTGGTCAGCTTGAATTTGCTGCTGAGACACTAAGCAACTCTCGGTGTGACATCATCCTGTCTTTTGGCCTGTCAGTTGGCCTGGAGACCAACTCGTGGACTCTGCCAGATCCACCCATTAGAGCTCCGGGCCCCTCCGTTGTCTCCCTTGATTTAAAAATTCTTTCAATGGCCTATTTTAAAATACTCTTATTTTTCTTCACTTAATTAAAAAAATTCAGTAAGCGAAACACGAATGCAGGTTATAAACTTTTGGACAACAGATAGGTAACCACTGTCTCATAACTTTGCATTCCCACAACCCAGATAGATTTTTAAGAACATTCATACGATCACACTCTGTACGATTATGCGACTCGCATCCTTCATTGATCCTTACATGACGAGACAGAGAGACCCACTTCAGTCCAGCTGCCGTGCACGGTGGCGTTCTGTAGGATGGATATGTGCCGTGGCCTTTACCGTTGCTTTATCGATGGGCATTTTGGTAGTTTACAATTTTCTGCTATTGTAAACATCTGGGTGAGCGTTTTGTCCGTATGTTCTTGTGCAAGGATGCGCTTATGCAAATATCCTTGCGGAGTTGCGGGTTGAAGGATTTGTATTTGGACTTCCCTACGGGAGTTTAAGCCAGTTCGGTGAGCGTTTTGTCCGTATGTTCTTGTGCAAGGATGCGCTTATGCAAATATCCTTGCGGAGTTGCGGGTTGAAGGATTTGTATTTGGACTTCCCTACGGGAGTTTAAGCCAGTTCATACTCCAACCAGTGGTGAATGAGGGTGTCTTTTCCCTCACATCCCCAGCAACACTGGATTTTCTCAGTCTTTAGAAATGTTGCCAGTCTGACGAGTGAAAAATGGAAGCACGAGGTTGCTATTTCACTGGTAACCAGGGAGCTTTCCTACGCAAAGGGCCATCTGCATGCCTCTTGTATTCAGAAGGCCTCCGTTCATGAGAAAGAATAGGACTCCCTGGTCAGGTTGGACTGCCAGGGATCTAGGTGCTGGGAAGACTAAAAACGTCCATTGGTTGTCTGACTCCTAAAATAGCCTGGCTCTGGTGACGCTGGGGAAGGGAAAGGATTTCTCTCTGTGCCTGGGCCCCGGGCTCTGCCTCAGCCTGGATCTGGCTGGAGCAGGATGACAGATGGCAAGAACTGAGAAGGGTCCAGACCTCTGGACAAGGGGAAGTAACTTCAAATTCTCTGCCTTCCAGAAGATCCCTCCCCATCGAGGAAGAGCTCACACCTGCAATTCTTTTTCTGCGTCGTCTCGGGTGCTCACTTTACTTCCGTTTCTCCACTTACTGCACTGGTGCGGTGATGTCGTTAGCCAACTACATTTTGGCCCCTCATCTTCATCAGGAGCCCTGGGAGTTATTTATCCCTGCATCTCAGGGCCTCCCACCGTGTCTTCTGGCACTTCCAGCGGCGCCATAACTGTCAGGGGAAGGGGTGTTTTTCTCTCTCCTCCTACGGTAGAAGGGTCTTTGACTAGAGGTTCTCAGAGTCACTGGTTTGGTTCTGTGTTTTGAAAGCATACAGATCTGGATTAAAAAGACAGCATTAACTGTCTGAAAATAGCTACCTATCGGGGTTTTACAAACACCCTCAAAACAATGTATCGGAAAAGATGGTTGTGTGTATATGTAGGGGCATATTTGTGCGAACGCATGTACCCACGTACACATGTGTATGGACATTTAGACACACGGATAGACAGACATCTATATGTATAGACACATTTTTATAATTGTTGGCCTTTTTATTTTTCTGTTATGGTAATGATACATATTCCTGATTTAAGATTTCAAATAGAATAGTAGGATATATGGAAAAATTAAGCTCTGCTTTCCCCTAAACCCACCACTCCAGTTCCTAGAGAAGCACGCCATCCCACCTTCTGATAATGATTTTTACAAATTAATGGTATGGCTGCAACCATAAAACTAAATGTCACTGTACCTTTATTTTTTGATCTGTCAATAATCGTTCTATCAATTGGACCATATCTCTTGGCATCTTAGCCATCCCAGCTGACAGCACGGTTATACTACCTACTACTTCTGTTTTCTTCTCCTTTCCCTGCCATGTTTTGTTTTTTCCAGAGTCACTTCTTAATGGTTGTCGTCCTCACCGCAGCCAGACTCAGGAAGACGGCCCTCTGAAAGCAGGCAAGTTCCTGGCCGGCCAAATCATGAGGTCGGAATTTCAGCAGGTTCCCATTTCCCACCCCTGGAGAAGTGGCAAGAAGGTTACTTTTTTTTTTTTTTGAAGATTTTATTTATTTATTCGACAGAGATAGAGACAGCCGGTGAGAGAGGGAACACAAGCAGGGGGAGTGGGAGAGGAAGAAGCAGGCTCATAGCGGAGGAGCCTGATGTGAGGCTCGATCCCATAACGCCGGGATCACGCCCTGAGTCGAAGGCAGACGCTTAACTGCTGTGCCACCCAGGTGCCCCAGAAGGTTCCTTTTTTTTTTTTTATTTGTTTTACTTCCCGTGGAAGACGATCTGACCCAAAATGTCTTCTCCATCAGACTGTTGACGACAAACCAAATTCCACTATTAGGCATGCATGCTCCTAGCTTCATTAAAGTAATCTTCCTTTATTACTATAATATCATTTACTTGTGCTCCTAGTAATGATTATGCCCTGCTTCCTCTACACAGAATTTTTAAAATACAAAAACATTTTAAAAGAGGGAGATTTGGCACTTTAAAACGTTTCTAAAAAACCACCCCTAAAAATAATAATTAAGAATCACATTGGCAAATGATACAGATACTCAAGTTGAATAAATCAAAGTACCGTGTCGGAGACGGGAAGGTATCAAGTTTTAGAGCAATTAATTTTGGGTCACAAAACAGAATTTCGAGATGCTGACGGATGTTCAAGAGTGGTTATGTGTTGGGGGTTGTTAAGAACCGTTTCTCCTTCGGCGACGCAGCTGGAGCTGTGAGCTAGAACGACGTGTGTAGCAAATGGCGTCCGCAGGTGCTCTGAGGAAGACCGCCAGGGTTCGAGCCCAGCTCTACCAGTATTAGCTGTGTGATTTGGGGTAGGTTATTCAGCCTCTCTGTGCCTCAGTTTCTGTGTGGGTCTTTGTGAACATGAAGGAAATAATGAGTTTAAGAACAGTGGTTGGCACAAAATAAGCCATTATGTTTATAAATGTTGTTGTTGCTCTCATTACTTTTGAGGTAATGAACACCAATGGTCTATTTTATGTATGATTCAGAACAGACTGGAGCAGACCTGGGGATTCGTTGAAACTGGCTGTACAATAGTTTAGTGACAAGAGTATTTAAATTACTTAGAGGAGCTTTGTTCTAACATTTTTTATTAGGTTGTTGCAAGAAGCTGAGATTAATAAAAAGGTTGCACTATTCACTGAGTGAGCAGCCGCCCTATATTAGGTTAGAAAACGTATTAATTCCGTGATAGGTTGCACATACCTGTTTCTCAGTGTTAGATGTGCTCAGGTGCTGGACCTATGAACAAATACACCTGTAGCGACCCCTCAGAATCAGAGAGTCTAAGTGGAATTAATGAGTCTTGGTAAGTCAAGGGTTGTCATCCCAAACTTTTGAAGTGGTGGATGACCCAAACACATCCCGTCGAACATGAAATATTTTGTCACATCCTTTCAAAGACACAGCCGCCTGAGAGGGTAGCTCTGTAGGAGGGTCACTCATGGGTGTGATGGATCCAGGCTAGGAGTCCATGGGGAGGTGGTGGGGGAGTTGGAGTGAGAGAAAGGGACTGGAACTGGGTGGGGGTTGGGGAGAAGGAGACTGCCTGCCTGGGACCAGGAGGCAGGTGGAAGGTAAAGTGATTGGGGCGAAAAGTAGGGCTTCTTTAGTCTCAGAATCGACCAGAGCACTGTGAAGTCAAAACCAAGATATGGCAGTTCCTATATGAGTTGGCATCAGGTAATTTAAATTTTTGCTCTTGCATTTTACTGTTGTATTTACTTTTTCTTGATCAACAAATTAGTATTGACTCATGATAGAAAACTATAGAGAGGAGAAAACTATTGGGGAGGAGTTAAGATGGCCGAGAAGCAGGGGGCCCTGAGTTTGTCTGGTCCCTGGAATTCAGCTAGATAGTTACCAAATCATTCTGAACACCTGCGAAATCAATCGGAGATCTGAGAAAAGAAATGCTGCAATTCTACAAAAAGAGAAGTCACTAAAAACGAAAAAAATTCATAATCCCACAATGGAGACAACCCTTGTCACTTCTCTGATAGTTTCTTTCCAGCCTTTGTTCTAATATAGATACTTTGTTTGTGATCGGTTTCTATAAGTGTGGTTTTTTCATGTATCTTATCTTTTATGCATTATGTCATCACATCTTCCTATACCTTTATTACCTCTCTGTGAACATTATTTGTAATGTCTGCCTAATATTCCATCATATCAATGACACGTGTGTTACTCAGTTATTAATGTTGAACATTAGTTGCTTCCAATTTTTTTTCTGGATTATAAATAACATTAACATGGATATTTTTACATGTAAATTGTTGTCCGTATTTCTGATTGCTTGCTTAAAAAATACTCGGAAGTGGAATTACTGGGTCAAAGGGAATACCAGAGTAATTTTCAGAAGACATCTACCAATTTATACTCTCAGCTGGTTTTTATAAAGTACGGGAATTTTACAGGCTCTATTTATGGGCCTTCTCAGATTCTCAGCTCCCAATTGCATTTTTCCCTCCATGATCACTCAGACCCTGCTCCTTTCTTCCCTTGCTTTCCCTGCTTTGACTGGGAGTCATATTGGAGTCACTGTCATCCTATAACATGAAGCTTGGCTACTACTGATTTCTCAAAGCTTGAGATGATGATGTATTTTCCCACATTCCCTAAGGACTCCCAGAGGTGGCCGGTGAAGAAGGAGGAAGGGTTCTCATGCTAAAACAACAACAACAACAACAACAACAACAACAACAACAACAAACTCACAAAACCCTGAAACTCATAGAGAGTTGTCCTAATCTCCCAACCTTTCTCTCCCTACTTTCAAGTTCATCTGAGAAGTAAAGGTCAAAAAAGAAGGAGAATGGCTGTCTTTCCTCTCTTCCTTGCTTCTTTCCCTCCCTCCTTCTTTTCCTTCCTTCTTTCATTTATTGATTCACACACTGATTACTTATTAGATGCTGGGCATTCTGCTAGATGCTGAGGTTAAGAGACGGATGAGAATAGGTATGTCACTCAGAGTTCCTAGTTAGAGCCCAGAAGCTGACTCTAGCTAAACTCATTGATAAAAAGGATGTGTCAGAAGGATACTGGTCACTTCTCAGAGTTGACGGGAAGCTGGAGAACAGGGCTTGGGCAGCAGGCAGGGACCAAGGAAGCCAGGATGCTAAGAACACACCCAAGGGCCCATATCAGGGGCAGTTTGCTAGTTAGGACTCAGTGCAGGCACACTCTGCTGGGCGACCGACACCAATGTCTAGATCATGAATAAGCTCTGAGTGAACCTGCCTCTTTGCATTCCTCCCTCCAGGTGGAGGCCTCTGATTGGATGAGGCCAGGTCATATGGTTATAACTTCAAGGGAGGGTATATCTGGCTCCTTTGGCTTCTGTAGGTGGAGCCGAGGCCCTGCCTCTAGCCATCTCTCACTCAATGGAGGATTTTCCCCAAATGAGAAGGGAGTATTCCGATTCTGGAAATTACCTCCTTCTTCTCCCTCCACACACATGTGGAGAAATGTGAATATCTCAGGTCTTTGCCGTCACATGACTCATTGTTTGGTTGGAGAAACAGAAAAGTAAATAGATGACTATAATATAATAGGAATGACAGGTGCCACATTCCTCAGTCCAGGTGGGGAAAGAGAAAACTGAACATGTGAGAAATAATGAGACAGGACTTGGAGATTCATTGAAATTGGGAAGCAATGGGAGGCAAAAGAGAATAGATACAACACCCAGGTTTTGGTACTAAGCAAGGCAATGGATGGTGGAGTGAATCAACAAGATGGAGAACACAGGTTTTGAAGGGAAGATTGAGTGTTTGGTTGGTTTTTTTAAAAAATAATTTTTATTTTGTTGTATTAGTCACCATAGAGTACATCCCCAGTTTTTGATGCAATGTTCCATGATTCATTATTTGTATATAACACCCAGTGCACCATGCAATATGTGCCCTCCTTAATACCCATCACTGGCCTATCCCAATCCCACATCCCCCTCCCCTCTGAAGCCCTCAAGCAGAGAGACAGAAGGGGGAATGAACCCTGAGAGACTATGGACTCTGGGAAACAAACTGAGTGTTTGGTTTTATACTTGCTGATCCAAGAGAGCCCAAATGGAAATGTCTAAAGGCTGCTGGAGGCAGGTTTATTCATTGATTCAACAGGTATTTATTGATCACTGGTTATGTTCCAGTCACTGTTCCAGGTGCTAGAGATGTAGCAGAGAACAAGAGGTGACCATCCTTGCTCCCATGGAGCTTACATTCTAGGAGAGCTCAGGTCAAGAGCATAGGAGAACAGAAGGGCTGGATTTCTAGATTTGGGGTTCATCCACATGGGGGTGGTAATGGAAGCCTTGGGCATGGGTGTAGAATGGAAGAGAAGAGGACCTTGGATGGAACATGGGACACACAGGACTTAAGGAGGAAGAAGAGACAGCAAAGAGAATGAGAAGGAGCCATCATCTTCCATCTGTGGCTTCTCTAGTTCTGAAAGCTGTGGGTGAGATCTGTTTGAAGTACGTTAAAGGAGAGGCACGCAAGGGTCCTGGGACTTCCAGATGACAGCTGGTGTGGGGCAGGTTCTTTCAAGTTGCTGTGGTCCTCAGATGGATTTCAATATCAGCCTGCTCCCACTCTCTCCCTCCTTCCTTCCTCCAAACTGTGTCTTGCAGAGACAGGCTCCTCTGCAGCAGATGCTCTGATCTGTAGCAACACCTCATCAATCACCAGTGAAAACCCGCGTCCTGCCTCAGGAATAACAGTTTTATAATGTGGCAAGTAGCTGGGGAGGTCCGAACAGAAGATGGCAAAACTTGTGGAATGTGAAACTGTCTTTATAACCTCCCATTTTGGATTTCCTCTTGGCTGCATTCATATCAACTTATCTCTCTCCATACCCCAGAGTACTTGGTGTACCAGTTCTGGAACTACTGGTATTTATTGCTGTCCTGAGGAGTCCCATTGCATAAGTTCTCCTGAAAGAGGACATTGTCTTGATCACTTTGACATCCCTTCCTTGGGGAGCTGCAGCCTGAGAAATGGACCTAACCTTCCCCTCTGCTACCATTCAGACTCCTGGCATCTTAAAACTGGAAAAGTGTTTGGGGGTTGTGTTAGTTAAGGCTCTCTAGAGAAACAGAACCAAAAGGATGTGTACACACACACACACACACACACATTTTTTTTTTTAAAGGAATTGGTTCCTGCAATTGTGGAGGCCTGGTGAGTCCAAAATGAATCTGCAGGGTATGCTAGCAGGCTGGAGACTCAAGGATGAGATATAGTTCAAGTCCAATGGCTGTCTGCTGGCAGAATTCCCTCTTTCCCAGGGGAAGTCGATCTTTGTCTATTCAGGCCTTCAACTGTTTGGATGAGGCCCACCTACATGATGGAGGGCAACCTCCTTTATTCAAAGTCCACAGATTAAATGTCCAAAATGCCCTCACAGAAACATCCAGAATAGTGTTTCACCACATACTTGGGAACTGTGGCCCAGCCAAGTTGACACATAAAATTAACCATCACAGGAATCATTGACTCTAATCCCCTCACTTCATGGATGGGGAAGTGGGGTTCAGGGAGGCACAATGATGTGCTTGGAGTTATGCAGCAATTCAATGATGGGGGACAGAGGGAGAAGCAGACCTCCTGGCTGCAGTCCTGCACTCTTTTTTTTTTTAATGTTTTTTTATTATATTATGTTAGTCACCATGCAGTACATCCCTGGTTTCTGATGTAAAGTTCGATGATTCATTAGTTGTGTATCACATGCAGCGCACCATGCAATACATCCTATCCACACTACCCATCACTGGTCTACCCCATCCCCCCACCCCCTCCCCTCTGAAGCCCTCAGTTTGTTTCTCACAGACCATAGTCTCTCATGCTTCATTCCCCCTTAAATCACTCTTGAAAGACATTGAGGAAGACATAAAAGATGGAAAGATATTCCATGCTCCTGGATCGGAAGAATTAACATAGTTAAAATGTCCATGCTACCCAGAGCACCCACACTTTCAATGCTATCCCGATCAAAATACACCGATGACATTTTTCAAAGAACTGGAACAAATAGTCCTTAAATTTGTATGGAACCAGAAAAGGCCCTGAATCGCCAAGTGAAATGTTGAAAAGGAAAACAAAGCTGGGGCATCACAATGCCGGATTTCGAGCTGTACTACAAAGCTGCATCTGTGCACAGCATGGTACTGGCACAAAACAGACACATAGACCAATGGAACAGAATAAAGAACCCAGAAATGGACCCTCAGCCTTAGCAACTAATCTTTTGATAAAGATAGAGAAACATCCGTGGAAAAGACAGTCTCTTCACACAGCAAAATTGGACAGCTACATGCAAAAGAATGAAACTTGACTACTCTCTCACACCATACACAAAGATAAACTCCAAATGGATGAAAGACTCGATGTGAGACAGGAATCCATCAAAATCCTAGAGGAGAATATAGGCAGCAACTCCCATGACATCGGCCAAAGCAACATTTTTCATGACATCTCCAAAAGTGAAACAAAAGATAAAATGAATTTGTGGGACTTCATCAAGAGTAAAAAGCTTCTGCAATGTTTCATGAAACAGTCAAAAAAAAACTAAGAGGCAGCCCATGGAATGGAGAATATATTTTGGTAAATGATGTTACAGATAAAAGATTGGTATGCAAGATCTACAAAGAACTTCAAACTCAATAATGCAAGAAATAAATAAACAAATCATAAAATGGGCAGAAGATATGAACATTTTTCCGATGATGACATACAAATGGCTAACAGACATGAAAATGTTCAAAAATCACAGTCATCAGGGAAATCAAACAAACCACACTAAGATACTCACCTTATGCCAAAGCTAGGAACGGCAAATATTAAGGCAAGAAACAACAATTGTTGGAGAGGATGTGGAGAAAGGATCCCTTCCACATTGTTGATGGGAATGCAAATTCGGTACAACCACTCTGGAAAACAGTGGAGGTCCCTTTAAAAAGTTAAAAATTGAGCTACCCTATGATCCAGCCATATTACAATTACTGGATATTTACTCCAAAGATACAGACGTAAAGGAAGAGAAGGGGCCATATGCACCTCAATGTTCATAGGCAGCATTGTCCACAATAGCTATCGTGGAAGAAACCGAGATGCCTCTTTAACAGATGACTGATTAAGAAGTTGTGGGTCCATACAATGGAATATTACTCAGCTATCAGAAAGAACGATTTTCTCAACATTTGCTGCAACATGGACAGCACTGAGGAGATAATGCTAAGTGAAATAAGTCAAGCAGAGAAAGACAATTATCATATGATTTCTCTCATCTATGGAACATAAGAACTAGGAAGATCGGGTAGAGGAAGAAAAGGATAAAGAAAAGGAGTGTAATTAG
>NW_024427107.1:64315815-64416306 GCF_017311325.1 Ursus maritimus
GATTCTGAGATGTCTTTATTTCTCCATCAATTCTGAATGACAGCCTTGCTGGATAAAGGTTCCTTGGCTGCATGTTTTTCTCTGAAAGAGCTTTAAATATGCTCCCCCAACCCTTCTCTCATTCCAGGTCTGTGTAGACAGGTCTGACGTAATTCTGATACCTTTGCCTTGGTACGTGAGAAATTTCTTTGCCCTGGCCGCTTTCAATACTGTATCCTTGGATCTAATATTTGCGAAATGCACTATGACATGATGTGGCGTAGGTTTGTCGTGGTTGAGCTTGGGAGGGGTCCTCTCTGCCTCTTGGACACGAATATTTGTTTCCTTGCTAGATTATGGAAGTTTTCAGCTACAATTTGTTCGAATATCTCTTCTAGACCTCTGTTTTTCTCCACCCCATCAGGGATGCCGATGATTCTGACACTGGAATGTTTCATTGAGTCAGTAATCTCCCGTAACCTACATTCTTGAGCGTGGATTTTCTTAAGTCCAGATTCTATTTTAGGTTTGTCTTCTACTAATGCATCATCCAATTCACTGATACGTTCTTCTGCCTCATTCACCCTGGCCGTCAGAGCCTCTAGTTTTGACTGCATTTGGCTCATAGAATTTTTAATTTCTGCCAGATTCGCTCTCATTTCCACCCTTAGAGATTCTATATTCTCATTAACATTTTCGTTAATACTTTTTTCAAGTCTACACATCATCTTGACCATTGTTACTCTGAATTCCATTTCTGATAATTTGGTTATATCCATATCCATTAGTTCTGTGGCAGACTCATTGTCTTTTCTTTGCTGGGGGGGATTTCTCCTTCTCGTCATTCTGATGAGGAGAGGTTGCGGGGTTGTCCAGAGCCCAAATTATTGACCGGGACCCAGGCCGTGCACCCTTGTTTTATAGGGATCTTAGGGATGTGGGCTTCTTGATTTTTCAGCCTGCCTTCTGGGGGAGGGGCCTGCCACGCTGATACTCAGCAACCTGTTTGGGGTAGAGTCTCCTGTCCCCTGCGAGGTTGATGGGAATGGGCACCTCTGAGCCGGTATTTCCCGGCTTTTGTTCTTCCTGGCGGCTTCCCTGGCGGTTTGCTGTGCCTCTGAGAGTCAGAGCAGCAGCGGCCGACTTCAGCCTCTGTCTCAGGAACAGAGGGATTGCGGCCTGCTTCTCTACTAATGTTCTGCCACTTTAATCTCCACATTAATACTAACCTGCAGCGGCCCTGGGATGTGCGCCCCACACCCGGTGTCCCAGTCCTCACTTCCAGGGCCAATGCGTCTCTGTCCTTTGTGTTTCTAACACCGCCAGCCGCCAGCCGCCCCCGTGCGCTCTGGAGCTCCCGGTCTCAGTCTGGTTCCAGTGAGCGCACCGGAGCTCCATTTTAGTCTGGTGGCGCGTTCCCCACTCACGGTCTCAGTCTGCTCTCTCGCGGGTGCCGGTCCGCGAGTCCGCTCCCCCGTGCAGGTGGCTACTGCTTCCCGGCGCCCGATCGCAGTGGCTCCCTCCCCCTTCCGTTTATCTTCCGATATCTGTGCGCGGTTTCATGGCTCCCCGCTTCGTACCTCAATACTCAGCACTGGAGATGTTCATTTGTAGAGATCCAGATGCATCTTCCTGTGTCTCAGGCTGATTTCCGTGGATGTTCAGGCTGGTCTGGTACCTATCCAACTCGACTCAGGGGACCGGCTGAAAAAGGGGCCCCCTACTCCTCCGCCATCTTAACTCCCTCCTCTACGTACTTCTGTTCAAGGGAAGCACAGCTGCCCAGCTGGGAGTTTTATGCCAGATTAAGTGTTTGGATTATTTTAAGGATATCTCCTCTTTTATCCCCGGACTATTGGCATAGCACTTGCCATTGGACAGAAAGTGAGCGAGGAGGAAAATAGGCAGTGGGAACAGGTCTCCATGCTTTCTTTCTGTTCTCTGTGAAGTGATCCCAGAGACACATCTGAACACATTCACTGGAATTGAGGAAAAGCTGCAGCCCTGCACTCTTGCACTGAACCACTCACCAGGATATCTCTGCAATGGGGCTGGGGGGGGGAAACCAAGGAGACTGTTCATTGCTTTGGCAACAAATAAAGGCAATCCCACCACAGCGTCATTGAAATGTGTTGGACTGGCTTGTTTATAGAGTTGCAGCGCACATTTAACAGGAGAGCTCTTTGGGAAGCTCAGTGTGTGTCGTTTGGAATCCTTCAGCTTGGTACCTCAGTCCGAATTCTAGGAAACTAAGCAGCTGAAACCTGAGGGTGTTTTTCTGGAATGAATGCCTTTAATTAAGACATAAATCCCCTCTGTAGTGTATATCTCACTGTCTACCTTATTTTCAAGGGGAATTTTATAGTATAGTTTTGAGCCATATACCTGGATACATACTTGTAGGGTGATGAATAATACAAAATTAACTTTCAACCTAGGTTGGGATGACAAGGTGTGATTCTTTACCATGGTCTTAACTTATCTTCTGAATGGTGAATCCAAGTTCTACGTCGTTTTCCATGTAACCTGCCAGGCACCTGCTTCCCTACCAGAACCTGCTATTCTCCTCCCACCCTGGGATCATACCAAGTCAGAAGGAATCATAGTCTCTAAGTCATACAGGGTGAGTGGACTGAGAAGTACAGGGTCTGCCTATCTCCTTGTGGAAGAGCTGAACTTAGGAGCAACAGCAACTGTGTTATATAATGATAATAATAGTCACCTTTCATTGAGAAGCCACTAGGTACTAGTCACTGTGCTAAGCATTTTCTATGCACTTGTTCGTAGGTTCGTATCTCTCCTTTGCCTTCATGGGCAATTGTGAAACCCGGTTCTCAGAATCTGGAGAAGTTTTTCATTGAAGCAGGGGAGAATCCCTGGGACACATGGAGAATGGTGTTAATATAACATATGAGAAATAGGAGGCATGGGGTTGGCCAAGGAGGCTGTAAATATGGTGTTGTACTGGAGGAATCTCTGAGAAGTGTTTTCTGAGCCATATAGGGCTAAAGACCCTTCATTTGCTGATTGTGTTGACATCTTTTGTAGAAGAGGACCCTATGGAAAATAATAGAGGGACTCAACTTTACTGTGTATGGCCTGGTACAAAGTAATATCACTCATAAAGCCCTTTTAGTACTCAGAGATAGGGCTCCCTGCTCCAAGTCATGGAAGGAACAATTATGGGAGCTTGGAGTAAATGTAACAATAAATAATATCATTGAATCAATTAAGGATGCTTTGGACTATGAGTGACATTTGATCAACAGTGGCTTAAATACTCAAGCACTTATTATCTCCCTTAAGAACTCTGGAGGAAGGCATTCTGAGGTTGGTCTGTCAGCTCTAGGGTCTCCTCAAGGATCTAGGGTCATTTAACATTTTGCTACTCTGTCTTTAGCTTTTGAACATTGCCTTCACGTTCACCACTTCACGGTCACAACACGGCTACTGCAGCTCCAAACATGACATCTGAATTCAAGGGAGAAAGATGAGACAAAGAGTATGTGTGTTCATGCATGGGGTGGGGGCACTTATGTGTATTATCTCATGGATGTCCACTTTATAGGAAAGCAAAAAATTTTCCAGAAGCCTCCCAGATGACTTCTCTTAATTTCTCATTGGCCAGAATTTGTCCATTGGTCAAATGAATATTCCCAGGCACAAGAGAGTCTGGGAAAGTGAGTATTAGAGAGGATTAGGATCATCGTGACTCTATCAGACCAATTTCAATTCATAGTCTGGGGCAGGCACAGTGCTTTCTTGAGCAAAACTAGGGTTCTGAAACAAGGAAGAGGGGCATCTGTGTGGGGGTATCTTCCATAACAATAGCTAGCATCATCTCATGAAATCCTCACAATAATCTTTGCATCGGAGATTATTGCTACCCCCATTTCACAGACGGAAAGCGAGAGAAAGGTGGTGATTTGTCTGAGGTCACTTAGGATATTGGGGTATCCTTATGGGGGGTCTTCATGCCGTTAAGGGCCAGCCCTTATACTTCCTCTGTGTTTGTCTTAGTGCCTGTGGAGTTTGGCAAGCACTCATTAAAAGCTTGCTGGTTAAATAATGGAATGATGGCATATCCGTTTAAGGTAAGAGGGTCATGAATTGGGATCTTGTGCTGGGAATATGGGATCAGAAGACTTTCACTGGAGAGAGAAGTTGCTTCCCTGGAGGAAGGTTCCCTGGACTTCATAGAAATACCTAGATAAGGACCTTCCTCGGGAAGGGGTTTCTGGCCATAAGCAGAGGCTTTGAGAGAGGCTCAGTAGATCCTGAGTCCTTTCTGTATTTGCTGCTGCTGACTTCCCCAATGGTCCCCATGGTGTGAGGGGACACTCTCCAGGTGTGATCGACAACTCTGGAGAGTTTCTGTTTAATTTGAAAGAAATTGTCATGTAGGAGAGGAATTGACTCCTTCTGGGTCCTTCCTGAGAATAGAATTAGAATAAATCAGAATTAGAACCAACTTTTCAAGAAGAAGAGTGTTTTATTGGGCATAAATTATAGATTTTGGCAGCAGAAAGATCTGGTTTTGGATTTTGCTGTTGGAAAGGTGAAGTGAAATAATACATGTAGGGTGCTTAGGACAGTGTGAGAACATAAATGCTCCCTGTCTTGAATCAAATTAAGGTTGCGCCAGTATAGAATAGAACACCAATGAGATTGAGATCTCCTTATTACCCAAACATTTAACCCATTACTCAAAACATTTAACCCATTATTCAGCATTAAATAAGAGCAACAGTGCCACCACCACCAACCAAATCAGCCAACATTTATTGAGTACTTACTCTAAGCAACTCCGTCTTTTACTGAATGTTTATTTTGTGCCAGGCACCACACTATGCACTTTACGTGAACTTTCTCACTGGATTCTTTACAGCAATTCCAAGAAGTAGATACTATTGTTATCCCTGTTACATAGATGAGAAGACTGAGGTTAAAAGAGGCTAAGAAACCTGGCCAAAGTTAGCCGGTGATGGAGGTGGGTTTTTGAGGCCAGATCTGTCTCTTGCCGTGACTGTGTTATTAACCAGCAGCACACGTGGTTCTCTGAAATGGACCCTTACTTGGATAAGGATCGCAAGAGATAGTGGTTCCCAGGCGTTCCTATGTCTTATCAGTTAATTCCCTCAAACACCAGAAGCCTATCATGACAGATCTCAAAAGCCCAGTTTCCCCAAGGACTTTTGTATCTTTATAGACATTGAAAAATACATTTAAAAGCAGATAAAATACTATGCCCTGTTGGAGTAAACTCCATTGCTATCGCTTTAAAACACGAATGAAAAGAATAATTGCGCTGGCAGTTGAAGATGGTGATAAGAGTGAATGTGAAGTTCACTACTGTCTGTGCTCCCTCCTTGCCCAACAGCCACCCCCTTGCAACTTCTCCCCATCTTATATTCAGCTGACAAATCTCCACCTCTCCTCTGAGTCTTTACCTGCATTGAGCAGCTGAACAAGGCTGGAGAAAAGCCCTCAGTGTGTTGACCAACCTCACCTTAAATTGAGGACCATAATTTTTAAGAGGGCCCTCCATTGTACGTGGTCATTCTATCACATTTCTCTGTTAAATTTCCATCCCATTCACCCAGAGGGATATTTTGCCACTTTCACCAATCCCATACACTCCCTTTCTCACTCTCACTCTGGCTGAGAAAATAGAAACAATTGCAAGAGAACTTCCTCTTCCTTCCACTACCAAACCTATGACATCCTGGCCATTGCCCCCATGTGCTCTGCCTTTGCTCCCTATGGTCTTTGCTTCTTGGCCAAAGCGTAGCCTTGTACTCATGCATTGACACCTGCTCCCATCACCTTCTCCAGAACTTAGCCTTTCCCACCATTCCCTCTTCCTTCTGGATCACTACGTTTCTCCCTTCCTTTTGGATGATTTCCTTCATCATATAGATAAACTATAATACATACCATCTTAAAAAAGACAAAAAGTATCTCCCTTGGGGCTCCTTGTCTATCTCCTGATACATTTCTATTCTTCCCTGAACAAAAATCATGGGAATTGTTGTTTACCTTCACTGCCTCCATTTCTTCAGTTCCCATTCTCCTTTTTCTCCATGGGGAAGATAGGTTATTGCCAAATAAAAGGTGAACGATCATGACACTTTTATATAGTGGGAAGAGCTACGGAGAAATAAAAGTGATAGAGTTGGGCTAGCTTAGCCTGAGTGATCCTAGAGGCCCCACAAGGCAGTGACTTCTGGCAGTGACCCATTCAGCGATGGCACAGGACATGGCCAATAGTAATCATGCTTGGGAAAGGTTTTTGTTTAATGGCTCTTTCTCATTTCTTTTTTAAATGGTAAGATATAGTGTGCATGAGTCCTTAAAATCCCTATACAACATGTATGCATGTGCATGTGCGCGCACACACACACACACACACAATTTAAATAATGATTATAAAGCAAACCTTTATGTAACTAAAGTCCAGGTCAAAAAATAAGACATTGCCGGCATCCCTGAGTCACCCCATATACCTGCAATATACTCCTCTAGCTAATTGCTATCTGGGTTTTTTTCATAATAACTTCCTTGGTTTTCTTTCCAAGTCTTATCACTTAGGCATGAGCCTTTTAAACAATAGTTCAGTTTTTCCTGTTTTTAAATTTTATACAAGGTGAGGTGCATTCTTTTGTATCTTATTTAAATGCTTAGCGTTATGTTCATGGCGTTTTTCCGTGTTGTCTCTGATAGTCTATTCATTTTCATTGCTGCCTATTATTCCATCCTATCAATATACCCCAGTCTCTTATCTATTCTACTACTGGGGAACATTGGGTTGTTTTCAGGTTGGGGCCATTATGAGCATTCGTGTATGTTTTCTGGTGCGTGTACGCTAGATTTCCTCTATGGTAGATCTTAGAAATGGAGTTGCTGCTGGATGGTGTGCTATGTGAATCCACAGCTTTGCTCGTAATGCAAACTTTCCTCCACTCTTTCTGTCTTAAAACTGCTCTTTTAAGAGTATTTTTTATCTTAAAACACTCTCTTCAGTGTCACCAGGTGCCTCCACATTGCCAAACCTAGTGGTCAATTCTGAGTCTTCGTCTTGACCTAGTAGCAGCTTTTGACACAAACACAACCTTCACCTGGACTCTGGCTGATTCTTTTGTCTATTTGCTGGACTGACCTCCTGTTCCCAACCTGTAAAGTCCCATGTGGGAATGCCAGTGTTGTCCATTCCTCTACTTATTCAAGGAAGCTAGGAATCTTATGTTTGTGTGATTTGTCTCAATTTTTAATCATGGAGATGAATTTACAAAGTTTTAAAAACACTACCCAGGCCAAACGAAGTATATCTGTTGGCCAGGGGCCTCTTTGAAAGAATTGGAAGGAGACAGAGATGTGGTTGGACAGGTAGGAGGAGAACCAGGAGATTTTAGTGTCATGAAAATCAAGGGAATGGGGAGTTTCTAGGAGGAGGCAGTGAACACCAGTCAAATGTGGGAGGGAGGTTGAGTCAGTTAAGGCCTGAAGAATGGCCAGTGAATCTTGTATTCAGGAGGACACTGGAGATTTAAGAAAAAATGGGTTCAGTGGCATTTGGGACATGTAGCATCCAGACTGCAGAGTGTTTAGAGGTAAATCAACATAAGGAAGGCATCAAAATGTCTGTATCAGGATGTTTTCGGTTATAAACAATAGAAAAGCTTATTTAAAATGCCTTTTAAAATTAAGGGTACCTATTAACCCCTATAACAAAAGTCTTAAAAAGGGATCATTTATGGATTGTTAATTCGACAGCTCCATGTTGTTACTTTGGACCCAGATTTTGACTGTTTTTTGGCTTTGCTACCGTGAGTGCATGTCACAAAATCCAAGGTGGACACCAGTTTCAGAAAACATGTCCGTATTCACCAATAGTCAGAAGCAGAAACGCAGTATCTCTTCCTTGTGTGTCTTTTTAAGAGCGAAGAGATTTTTTTTCCATAAGCCACCCCCTCCCCAGCTGATGCCTCCCTGTATCTCATTGCTCGTAATTATGGCAGGTGCCCATGGCTAAACTGAAACTGGCAAGGGCCATAAGACACCATTGGACAAATCCTGACTCCTGGCTTGGGCTTTCCTCCCCTGACATCTGGGTACAATGAGCAGGGGAAGGGGAACATGGCTGTTGTGTAGATGGGTCCTCTCAAGTCCTGATAGGACTTTCAGGAGTCAGTGCCCTATTTCAAGGGAATGATTTTCATAGCACGTGCTGAGCCTGGGAGGAGCTATTTTGAGGTAGAGTTGGGAATACCCTTTTGTCTACCTCAGCTCACACCATTCATTGTGGTAGGGTGGCCTCCTCCATCTTTCATTAGGCTAATTCCCAGAGACCTAGCATAAGCAAGTGGCCCATTTTATTTCATTTAAGAGCTGGCTTTTACAGTTCATACTCACATGTGTTTTATCTCCTTGAATTGTCTGTGGATGGTGGTGGTCTGATTAAAATGTTCTTCCTAGTGATTCATTCTTGGTTGGTGGGTGGGTGTGGGGGGATGGTATGTCTACCACAAAGAAGGTCAAATCCAGCCAAGTAAGATGTGTTTGTTCCTTTCCAAACTTACAAAGGGAAATGAAAAGCTAAGGACAGTTATTTTGGGAGAACCAGTCTCTGAATCCTAGTTCACAAGGAAGAGAAAGGCTTTTTTTTTTTTTTAAAGAATGGATTGGTCCCAGGTGTTTTCCACATTTTTGAAACTCACTAAATAATTTCTTTGCCCCTGACAGAGCCACCCTTGTCACTCTAGTTTAGAAGCTTCCTTACCTTCCTTAGATTTGGAACTGATCGGTAGCAGTGCTTTTTTCTTTGCTCTCTGACTGGGGACATTTGTTTTAAAATTCACATCTAAGAACCCTAGATCACCTGCACCCTGAACCCCAGATCACCTGCATCCTGAGCCCAGATCACCCGTACCCTGAACCCCAGGTCACCTGTACTCTGAATCCCAGGTCACTGGTACCCTGAACCTCAGGTCACCTGTACTCTGAACCCCAGGTCACCTGTACTCTGGCACCACTTCCTGCCTTGATAGGAAGTTTAAAAGATTCTCTAGGCTCAAGCTTTGCTGTAGCCCTTGACCTTTGTCCATGTTGTTTCTCTGCCTAGAGTGCCTTTCCCCCTATTGAGGGGTACTCTTCTACTCATTTTTCAAGGCAGGGTCTCTTCAAATGCATTTGCTTTTTGCACATTCTACCAAGGCACCTGGCCCAGAGGGTGCATGGCACCTGAAATCCAGCCCATGTTCCTCTCACCAAGTGTTGACCCTGCGTCAACCCAGAAGTAGGAGTCTTTCTTCTAATTTGTCTCCCTAAAGAGACACCTTTCTCAAATTCGTTCAAAGGCATTATCTAGACCAGCTGAAGCCCTATAGATTGGCCTCCAACACGGTCCCCCTGCACTGAGCCTTCGCTGTCAGGCAGAGGAAGGACACTTCACTTCTCTGCTTCTATATCATTTGCTCATTCCTGGACTGGAGTCCTTAGCAAGCTGAATGATTTGGTCTATACCCCTGTGTCTGTCTTATTCATCATAGCATATCCAGTTTCTAAAATGCGGCCTGGACAGTAAGAGTTTATTTCATATTTGAAACCATTGTCTGCATATCTCTAATTGCTGATGCTGGGACCCAGATGCCTGAGTCGAGTCCCCATCTTGTTATATCTCGGTCTGACTGTGATCCCCCCCACTTTCTCCTCTACTCTGGCATGCTTCAGTTCTGTGGAGACTCTGTTCTTAAGCTGACGTTAACCTAAAGACTTGACCAGACCAGCGCCTTGGCCTACAGGCACCTAGGATAGAGAATGAGCATGACCTGGGACATTATAATGCAGATAAATGATACAGGAAGGCTTCCTTGCCTTCCCTCCCATTTGTGCTTCCATGGAACAAGTCTGGATCCGATATTTTTCTTTTGGGCTCCGTAGCACCTGGTGCTCATCTATTATAGTGTTTTACAATCATATATGTAACAGGCACAGACTTTTTTTATTGAGATAATAATTGATCTAAAAACATTGTATTAGTTTCAGGTGTACAACATTAAGGATTCAATATTTGCACACATTGTGAAATGATCACCACAATAAATGTAGTTAACATTCATCACCTTACATAGTTACACAGTTTTTTTCTTGCGATGAAAACTTTTAAGGTCTACCCTCTTAGCAACTTTCAAATATGTAGTACAGTATTAACTATGGTTGCCATGCTTTAAGTTACATCTCCATGATTTCTTTATTTATGTTTTAAATTTGGAGAGACTGCCACCCTTTTTTGTCTCATGAAAGATCACAAGGGTTATCCTCTTATTTATGTGAATGCAAAGCTAGTGGATGCCCTTCGTCCAAAGAGCAGAGTGTAGCAGGACACTTTAGCAGAAGCCATCTTTCCCCTAGACACGAAGGTCTGGGGGAAGAGGTGAGAGACCTATTTGAGGAATGAGTGGGGCCCTCAGGGAGGGAAGGAGCTGACACCCCAACTTCTGAAGTCTTGAGACTGGACATTAGGGAGCTCTTTCAGGTAGACTGGGATGGCTCTGATCAAGGCTTATGACAGGTAAGGAAAGGGGCCACAGAGCTCTTGAAATTAAATTACCTCAAGCAAGGGGGCACCTAGGCTGGGCCTCTAGCTATACACAGGATCTGAGGGTTGGTGGGGGAAGACTGGACCAGCACTGTCTGTGGCTGATGCTGGATGTTTCTCTAGACCAAGCAACCTGGGCTGGCCAGGGCTTAGGCTTTGGAGAACAGTGGCTGAGCAGAAGTATGGAAAGCACAGAGAGGCACCTGCTCAAAGGGCAGCCCTGTGCGGTGGGCAGCCCTGTGCGGTGGGCAGCATCTGCAAGTACAGTACTGTGACAGCACACAAGCACCATCTGTTCAGCTGTGTGGGCCCTGTGGTCCACAGCAACACCGGAAAGAGTGGGAAGTGGAGGGACCAGCTTCAGTTCTCTGCTTGATATGGAAAAAGGATGGATCCTGCCAGCAAGATTCTGCTTCTTCCCCCCCATCTCCTTTGGACGACGTCACCAGAGTCATGTCCTGAAGAATGAGATAACAGACTTTCAGCCAATATTGGCATGTGGGGGGATGAGTTACTAATTGGAAAAAAAGAAGTAAATGAGGGCATTTGATCCTAAGTTGATGAAGCAAGTTAAACTGAATAGAGATGTACATATTTATAAGTACCTGCTTCTGTGCTTTTTTCCTCCACTAGGCTGAGAGTTTGGGAAGGCAGGAATCATGTTTTTTACATCTCTGAATCCCAGCACCCAGTGTGGTGCTTGCCCCTTAGTAGGCACTAAGGCAATGTCTGTAGGCCTAAGATTAATAAATGGTCAGCTTGATTTTTGCAGATTGAAAGCCAGTGTATTTTAAGGCTGGGGTTGATAACATAGGAATCCACCATCTGTGTGCCAGATACTCATAGGTCCTACAGAGAATATAGAGGTGAACCAGCTCTAGTTCTTGTCGACACAGGCTTTCCCTATTGAAGTATGGCAAGACCTATCGTAACAAATCCAATTAAATATTATGGGATACAGCAGGGACTTATGGAAGCTTCCAGGGTTATTTTCATCAGGGCGTTATAGGATGAACCTAATTTCAACGTGTGGCGATGAAGGGCATTTCAGGCAAGAAAATAGCCAAGCAAAGGCATGAAGATATTATTATTCAGAGGTATTTAAAGTGAAGGATGAGGGAATCGAGCCCTGCACTGGGTTCCTTGCTCAGTGGGGAGCCTGCTTCTCCCTCTGCCTCTCCCCCTAGCTTGTGCTCTCTCTCACTGACTCTCTCTTTCAAATAAATAAAATCTTAAAAAAAAAAATAAAATGAAGGATGAAAGGCAGGTGGCAGAATGCTATCAGTGGCTCACTAATAGACCAGTTGGGAGAAAGACTAGAATATCTGTCAGAAAAAGAGGGCGTATGAATCAAGAAAGGCTAAGCTATGCTGCAGTAACAACCCCAAATCTTAGTGGCTTATAATAACAAAGGCTTCTTTCTTTTTTTTAAAATTTTATTTATTTGAGAGAGAGAGAGAATGTGTGAGAGAGAGCATAAGTGGGGAAGAGGAGCATAGAGAGAGGGAGAAGCACACTCCCCGCTGAATAGGCAGCCAAATGCTGGGCTCGATTCCAGGACCCCGGGACCATGACCTGAGCTGAAGGCAGATGCTTAACCGACTGAACCACCCAGGTGCCCCAGGTTTATTTCTCACCCATGTTCCATATCTACTGTGGATCACCTGGAGGCGTGGCATCCTGGGTCTCAGGATAACAGAGAAGTCACCAATTTGAGCACAGAAAAACAGTAAGGCAGAAGGAAATGAACTCTGGAGAATCTCATCTGGTAATGTTGGCTGGAGTGCATCACTTCTGGTTACAACTGATTGTCTGGAACTGGTCACATGACTCTACTGTCCACAAGGGGGCTAGGAAGTACATTCCCACCATGAACCCAGAAAGCGGAGAGCCAGAAATATCTGGTGAGCAGCACTAATGTTTACCCCAGATGGCAAGATTGAACCCACTTGAGAGGGTAGGATCATGGGCCTGCAGTTCATTCTCCGTTGGTGGGGGTGGTAATGATGGCAGGTTTGTGCGTGTTGAAGAGGTATAGTGTACAAGTGTATGTGGGGGAAAGGGAGCCTTGTCTCTTTTCTTAATTTTTAATTTTTAAAGATTTTACAGTTCCTTAAGTTTCTTATTATGTTATATTTTTGTACCAACAGCTAACCAATACATCTGACTTGGTTTTCCTCATCATGGTCTTTCCTCATCTGAACTTACACAGTATTTTCAGCGTCCCCCCCCCTTTCTCCTTCCCTCCCTCCCTTCCTTTCTTCTTTCCTTCCATTATTTGTTCAAACAAACCTTTTATTTTGGAATAATTTAGATTTACCAGAAAGTTGCAAAGATAGTACAGAGAATTTCCATATACCCCTTACCCAGTTTCAGTTTCCCCTAATGTCATCTTCCAATTCTGTGATACTTCTTTAGGTTTCAGGTTTTAAACCTCTTGAGGACTACATCCTGCCTAACCTAGTACTTTGCTGGTGTTTCTCAGAGAACTGTGACTAGTGGTGGTCCTGGCTTGAAGGCTTAAGCATGTTTTCTGTTGATTGCAGACATGTCTGGGCTTATCCAGAGGCCAGAAAGGCCAGTCTTCCATAGGTCTGTGAGTAGGAGGAATTGAGGGGCCCTTTGGGAATGAGAGAGAGGGAGGTGGAGGTGGCCAAACAGTTGGTTTAAAGGCCATGGGTTGATGTTGGAAGGAAGGAGGCGTCTGAGCTCAGCAGGAAGCGTGTGGTTCAAGAGCTGTCTTTCTCTGGCTCTTTGACCAGGGGAAGGGGTTGGTTATATGACAGAGACAGAATCTGACCCTTTGAAGAACAGTGAGCACAAAGGCTGTAGTCCTCTGTGAAGCAGAACTCAGTGGGGCATGGAAACGGTGTGGGTGAGAGGACATCATGCATCTGAGATGCAACAGGAGGGGGTGGCCTGAACAGAGGGCCAGACCAGCCTGCATCTGGATGGAGCAGGGGTTCCAGGGCCATTGCTTTGGCAGGAGACAGACCCCATATGAGAGCTCAGAAGACAATGTCCTCTAGCTCACGTGAGCATGTTCTTGAGAACGGTCTGGGAAAGAGCTGGGTGGAGGTGGTAGTTTTAAGGAGTCACAAATTGCCCCCCATATTCTGTGTTGCTGTTGTCATTGAGACCCTGGTGTACTCTCAAGGCAGGTTGGCTGGGCAAATATGAGTGACATGCGTATTGGGCTCTGGATACTTGGTAAATATTGTTGACTCATTGCTCATCACCCTCTCCAGTAAGGGAAAGTCCCCAGAGGTTAAGGCCCAAAGAGATGAGTGTTTTCTTAGCCTGGGATCCTTAAAGACACAAGTCACCCCTTTGAGACAGTTGGGGACCTAAAGGCCAATAGTAGATACCAGTGGTCTGACCCCAAGGTTCTCTGGCTGAGAAGAGGGGTTTTCATGCAGGAAGGGAACACCAGGCCCACCCAAAGGAGGAGTTCAGGAGGTGGGGAGGTTTGATGAACACCACCCTCGGGAATGAAAACAGAGATCCAGAGCTTCCAGGGACTTTCAGGGACTATCCCAGAGACGAGTCAGGATAGGAGCCTAAGAACTGGGTGGAATTCTGTATATTTTAGAAATTATCTGTATTGTTGTCTGTTGCTTAGTGAAGCTGTGGATTTGTCTTCGGGAGCAGCAAGGGGTTGGGACACAAACCCATTCTCAGGAGAAGAATCTGTAGGATTAGCTGTGGAGCAGCAGTGTGAAAGAAAGAAGTCCCTGGGCCTGGGCAGGAAATGCTGGGTCAGGCAAAGAACTGACCTTGAGGCTCTTCCTTCTTTGCAGGAGAACGGCTGTGTTGAGCTGGAGCCCCAAGCTCTGCTCCCAGCCTATTCATTCTGCTTAGTTCTGCCATCTTGGTCAAGGGCATCACCATCTCCTGGTATCATGGACAGGAAAACCGAGTTGCTTTTGTGATGTGCCCTTCAGTACTTAGTGAATAAATTTGTGCTGAGGGCCAAATCTGCTGTGCGCTGTTCTGGGTGCTTTACAGGTATTTTTGTATTACTCCTCATAATAATCCAGTGAGATGGGTATTTTAACTCTTATTTTACAAATGATGAAACTATGCTAACAGATTAGGTAGCTGATTCAATCTTAAAACTACTATGTCTGGCATCAGAACTCACGTTCTTTCCACGATCCCTGTGCTGCTTTATCGTGTTCGCTGTCTTTTTCATGCTATGACATCAATGTTTCTCCAGAGCGGTCCCCAGCTACGTGCCTCAGAATCACCTAGGCTACTGTTAGGAAGGATCTCTGATGGAGTCCAGACCCGTGGAATCAGTCTCTGGAAGTGGAGCCCACCCCTTGCCTATGTAGCAAGTTCTGCAGGTGATTCTGATATCGCTCATGCTTACGTTCCCCTCCTGTGGCCAGTATCCATCTCTGAGACGGGTTCGATCTCTAGGATTGATTTCAAAATTTTTGCCATGCGCTCTGTATCCTGTTGTAAGGGAAGAATGAAACAGATGAGCCATGGGTTGGCACTCTGGGGGTGGCCCCATGTGAGAACACACAGAACAGGAGCTGCAGGGTCACCCAGACAAGCCACTGGTCCATGGGGTGATGGCTTCCCTACCATCTGGAGACCATGTTTGCTAACCATAGTCACCATCTTGAGAAGATGTGACACGAGCTCCAGTTGGGCTTTGGGGATTCTTTCAGAGCCAACTTTGGTCCACAGATTTGGCTATTGAAATCAACTGTGGCCATTTATTGTTTACTCTCTGTCAGCCACAGTGCGGGTGCGAAGTGCTTCACCTGTATTCCCTCACAATGCCATGTGGTACATCTTAATGTTTTCTCATTTGGTTGATACAGAAACTGAGGTTTGAAGAAAAAAATGAGTCATTTGTTTAAGGTCACAGAGCTCATAGGTATTGGAGTTCAAATTCAAATCCAGCCCGTGGTACATAATGTTTATCAGCTGTTTGAGTCTGCTTCAGGATACCAAGTCTTGGGCTCAGTGAGGTCAATTGTCCCCTGAGAGTTCTGGCTCAATGGATCAACAGAACTTTCAGCTATTTGGCACTTGTATTTCGTTGAGCCCGAGGCTCTGCTATGTGCTGTGGGACCACCACAGGGTAAGAAGAGTTACTTTCTCCCGGAGACTCAACAGTGTAATTAAGACAACTCATTTGCAGGAAACTGTCATAACTCAAATGGGCTGGCTGGAAGTTTTGCTCTGTGAGCTCGTGTGTGTGAGGGTATGTGTGAGTGTGTGTGTGTGTGTGTGTGTGTGTAATGGGAGAAAAGGTATGAGAAGAGAAGAAGGCAGCGCTATGGGGGAAGGGAAGTGATATGGCCCTAGGACCTGGTTCAGAGGACACAGGGAACTCAGGGTCCCACCTGGCTGGTGAGATAAGAGTATTTTGTGTGTGGAGGTGATGTTCAAAGTCAAGTGGCAGCATGTTAGAATATCTGGGGAGCTTTTGAAAGTACCAACGCCTGGGCCCTGCCTAAAGAGACGGATTTAACTGGGCCAAGCGGGGGATTGGAGGTGGACAAGTCGTTTTTAGAAGTTTCCTTTGAGATTCTAATGAATATCTGTATGGAGAAGTGGGCAAAGGCATGCTTTTCCAGCATTTCCTGGGCTCTCCCCTGTTTTGAGTCCAAGCCACAGATCTTTCAACAGACTTCTTGGTGCCGGGCCTCCTTGTTCTCCCTTTCGTGTGACTGAGAGGTCAGATGACCACATATATGCCCACAAGGAGAGGCCACCACCTGTTGCTATAAATCCGGTGCAATTTCATCATCTCTTTGCCCCACGTATTTCCAGTACATCTGGATGGGTAATCTGTTGTTTTCTGCTTTGTGGCAGCTTGTGCAGTCACAAGGGGATGTGTGCTGGGGGACCGCTGGGGCTTTTGCCCTGTAAATATAGGCTGGGTGAGGTTATTTATAGGAAATTATGATGATTGTCTTTGATTGTTATTGACTGGTGCAGGTTTTCACGTGTTATCTGTCCTTAATTTGTTGTTGGGGAAAGATTTTCAAATAAATCACTTTTGTAAAGGCCAAATAAATTCTAACTGCTTTAGAGAAATTCCCCTATGTGGGAGCTTCAGTGAGATTGGAGGGAATGGTTAGAAATCCCCCCAGAGCAATTAGAAAGTTGGAAGGTCTGGGAGAAAAGAGCTCTGTCGATGTATTTGACAATGTGTGAAGGCGGTGGTCTTCAATCTTGCCTGCACACTAGAATCTTCCAGGGAGCTTAAGAGTCAAAAACAAAGACAACAAAAACCCCCACATCCCAGGCTGTACCCTGGAAGCATTGAATAAGAGTCTCTGGGACATGGGACCTGACATCAATATTTTTTAAAGCCTCAGATGATTTCAATGTGCAGCCAAGGTTAAGAACCACTGTGTGAGGGGATAAGAGAGGCTTAATAAGTAAGAGGGTGACCCAGTAGCTGCAAGGAAGAAAGAAGAGTAAGAAGTCAAGGTTAGAGTCGAGTCACATTCAGCAGCTTTGGAATGTAATAGTTAAGTCCAGCCAGCTCCAAGAACTCAGCTTAGCCTTAAGAAACCGATGGCCAATCTCCAACATCCTTGCAATCCCCAGTTCACGAGCCATTCCCATCACGAGGCTCAGGGTCCATGTGAGGGCTGATGATGAGAGCAACACCACACTTCTTCTGTGCCCCTCGGCCCAGGGAGGAGGAGTGAGGGGACTTTAAGATCACTCCGATTCCCAAAGAGGGTTAGGAACGTGCAGGGGGTGGGGAGGGTGTAATTGCTCTTCGGGGGTTATGGCTGCGAGAGCCCTGGCAGAGGGATCAAGGGACACAGACAAGACACAAATCCATCATCCAAGGACCTAGTAAATAGGTGTGGTCTGTTTGGTCAGGATGTAAGCAATCGCTCAGGGACACTTTTAAAACATGTTTTATTTTGAGAGAATTTCGAAGGTGCAAAAGAGTTGCAAGATTCTCCTACAAAGAACTCCCACACCATTAGCTCAGAGTCACTAATTGTTAACTTGTAACCACATTTACATTATCACTCCCCCTCTCTGTCTAGATGTATACATATTTTTCGGAACCTTTGCCCCTAAGCACTTCAGCACATATTTCCTATGAACAAGGACATTTTCTCACATAACCGCAGAACTGTGGAAATAAACGAAGACCCACCAAATGAGAAAAGCAAAGGCTATTTATCCTGAGCTGGCTATAGCTCGACCACCACCCCTTGAATCTTGGCAGAGACTCAAAGGCAGGCAGAGACATGGGAAAGCTCTATAGTGGAGGAAAGGGAAGGCTTTCAGTGTGTCCTGACTAGAGGCTGTTAGCATGAGGAAGCTGGAGGTGAGCTAACTAGACCTGGGGGATCCATGTGATTGGTCAAGGGTGCGTGTTTGACTTTCCCTGGTGGGTCCTGAGTTGGAAGCAAGGACAAAAATCAGGGAAGCTGTCAGTTATCAATCAAGTCCTAGCCACTTGGGGCCAACTGTTACAGAAGTTATTGTTAGGTTTCCTGGATCGTCACTGTTGGCACCAGTCTGGCTTCCTGCAAGTCTGACTTACAGGGCTGTTTATTGTGGATAAGGGGTGAGTCTCCTGGTCAGGTCGCTGCAGCTTGTCGGTCTGAGTTCTGTTTTTATATATGGTCTGGCCACGATCTGTATATTCAGTCTCACGATATAATGATCAACTTCAGATTTAACTTTGGGGTAAAACGCTGTTATCTAGAATACACTCCGTATTCAAATTTTGTCAGCTGCCCTCATCATATCCGTCATGGCGATTTCCCCTCCTGATCCAAAATGCGGCAG
Source organism: Ursus maritimus (assembly GCF_017311325.1). NCBI lineage: Eukaryota > Metazoa > Chordata > Mammalia > Carnivora > Ursidae > Ursus > Ursus maritimus. The sequence goes on from NW_024427107.1 coordinate 64,334,186, forward strand.
AAGATGATGGCCGGCATTTAGTGGTCATGCCTCTTTAATCCTTTTTAATCTGGAACAGCTCCTCAGCTCTTTTTTTTTTTTTTTATCTTTCATGACACTGACTTTTGGGAAGTACCCAGGCCATTTACGGTGGGGAGACCCCCGAAGACACGCATATATCCCGGCCGACTGTGAAAATGTGTCCACAGCCAGGGCCCCTCCGGTCCTTTCTCCTCCGCCCTGTCCTAGCGGCTCTGGGAATTGTTTGGGTGGATGGAGCTCCGGTAACCGGATCATCAGCCCTTGAGCGAGGACATGGGAAGTCACGTCTCCATGCAGGGCAGAGCAGAAGCTTGTAAACAGAGAGTGACACCCACGGTCATGTCCTTTAGCAGCTAATCGTGTGAAAGGCCAAGAGCGTTTGTGAAACGTGTTTCGGTTCCCTTTGCGGGAAGGTGTTCTTTCGTCAGCTCAGCCTCCCACTGCATCTTGCATATGTAGACACTGGGTTTCCCTCCTTCTTACCTCTCCCCTCTGTCTCCTCCCTGCTGCAGTTTCCCATCTCTGCAAAGATGCCAGAAACATTTTCCAGGCCCCGAGGGGAGAAGGTCAGGGTTGCTGCTCCTGCAGAATGGGGGACAGTGGCCGTCATTTGTCCCAGGACCGTTGAAATTGGCCCGTGTTTTTTAAGAACATCAGGGACACAGAGAAGGTTTTGTTTGGAGACTGAATAGCTTTGGGGGCCGGCCTGCCACTCTGAAAACATTCACCCCTCCGTCACTCCAAGCTGCTGTCAGAGATTTCTGGATCTGTCAACAGCCTGGATCGTAGTTAAAATTCCCTCTATCTTCATCCCTGCTAATACGTTGAGTAATAACAAGCTTTTATTTATGGGGAATTGGACTAAAATAAGTGTGCTCTGTGTAGCCGTAGGACCAATGGTCTTCGGTGTTTGATTGTCTGGCTTAACCCCTTTCTTTGCCAGCTTGCCGTGTGTCCTTGGGCGGAGTGCTTAGCTTCAGGTTCGTTAGCGGTGAAAACGAGCGGAAGAAGTTATTTCAGTGTCACAGTGGGGATTAGATGTCATGATACATGATGGCATTTAGCACAGCGGTTGGCAAATAATAGGCACTCATCACATGTTAATCTTCACCATGACTTTGCTTATCGCTTATGCGGCAAGTCAAAACCCATTCGCTCGAACTCATTTTCCATGGCCATTGTGGAGAGAAAGTTTTGCTGTCACTCAAGTGTGGATTTAGATCCTGGCTCTGCCCGTCACTGGCTGGGTGATGGTGAGCAAGTGAAACTTCTCTGAGGCTCTGTGTCTCCCACATGGAACAGGAACAGTGTCTTCTTTGCAAACTGATCACGTCTAACAAGAGAACCCAGTGTGGTGCCTAGGGCAGAGTGGATGCCAACCAAGGAATAAAATGGGAAATGGGGAAAATTAGTTTTTTTTTTAAAGATTTTATTTATTTATTCGACAGAGATAGAGACAGCCAGCGAGAGAGAGGGAACACAAGCAGGGGGAGTGGGAGAGGAAGAAGCAGGCTCATAGCAGAAGAGCCTGATGTGGGGCTCGATCCCAGATCACCGGGATCACGCCCTGAGCTGAAGGCAGACGCTTAACCGCTGTGCCACCCAGGTGCCCTGGGGAAAATTAGTTTTTTGTGTCTTGTCCGTGACTCCCTTTTCTTGTGGTGCCTCCAGAATGAAGGTCCGGAGTCTTATGCTTTGCCCTGGTCTAGCAGGGGCCTCCCACCAGATTCCTCTCCTTCCTTGAGAAACCCTCATCTTCTAGATCATTCCCTTCTTATCACCCTACTTAAATTACTGGTCTTTTGTAACATCCTCTAGGACCTATGAGAAAATGGGCAGGCTGAGCCCGGAGGCTCATTTGAGCTAGGGGTAGTGGGCAATTGTTGATTACTGTGTTGTTTTTTTCCCCCAGGGAATTTACTTGTATTTTAAACAGAGGCCTTTCATCTTGGAATCCTACCCGTTTTAGGATAAGAGAATTTTCCGGATTTGTACTCCTTGTTTTCCTGTGAAGGTGAAGACCCCGTAGTGAACACGAGAATCTCGGGCACAAGTCAGGTCTTCTGATTTCTAGTCCAGATTTCTTCCTGCAGGGAAGGGTCACGATGAGAATCTTGCGCTTCTGGGTAGCTGAGCTGGGACAGGGGCTTCGGTCAGCTCGACTGATGCAGTGTCTCCTTCTCCATGATGAGCCGGGGCCAAAGGTTGTGATGTGCCTTGAATGCGAACCACCCACTGAAATGTGCCACGGAATCAGCCAGTAATAGCTTGGGGGGGGGGTGAGTTTCAGATTTCCATTCTTTAATTTAATTTTTGAGGTGGTTTTATTTTCTGGATTAAAAATAAAAAAAACTTTTGTTCATTTGCACAGGGAAAAATAAATAGATTCTAAGTTACAGGAAAGGTCACTTTTATTCCCAAATCCAAACATATTCAATTACACCCTCATTAAGAAAGAAATCTCCTCTCCCCAGTAACTGAGTTTTTCTCAGGGGCCCCAACGGGGTGCCTGTGACTCCTCTGGGCCTCTAGGTGTGCCTGGCAGACAGAAGGGGCTATGCATTGCTTTAAACCCTCTCAGCTCACTGCCAGCGAGCCTGAAGCTTCAACCATTAGGCCCCCTGAGGGATTGCTTCTTTGAGGGCTCTGTGAAGTGCAAACCTTGCAAATCTCGTGGTGCCTCTGGAGCGGGGGTCCAGAGTCTGACCAAGCCCAAAGGCTGATAATAAAATCATCACGTATTAGTACGGTGGTGAGGCATGGGAAGAGTCCAGAGGGAATGGAGGTTGGGAAAGGTATGTTTTGATGAAAGGGGTGGGTTGGTTAAAAAAAAGACTGAAGAAAGAGGAGAAAACATGTCTAGGGCTTAAGTTATATCCTGAATGAGCCACTTCTGGCGGGAAACAACTGAGGAACAGAAGGGCAATATGAAGAGCGAAGGCAAAGGAAGGAGAGAGGTATTGCTAAGAGCAGAGTTGAGAGAAGTTGCTGAAGTGAATTTCACCTCCTTTCTGAGTTGGCTGGCATTGTCTCCATAGTTGAAAGCTCCAGGCTTGTCACTCTGAGACCTTTCAGATGCCTCCTTCCACAGTATTTGCCTTTTTGGGCTGGCTGTGGGAAGAGGTGAAGAGTCCACCAACTTAACTTGCAGAGATATTTTCCCTCTCTTTTTCTTGTTCCCAAATAAACCTTCAAGCAAGAAAGAACACACAGACCTTGACCCGATTCATGTCTAACCAAAGTAGGACTGTGGGAGTCCAGTGCCTATAAATCAGCTTTCCTCTCTGAACGCCTCAAAGAAAATCTGCCCCAAGGCAGTCGCCTCAGCCAGAGTTCACACACACTAACCAGCCCTTTGAAATTCTGTCTGCAGCTAATGGCAGTCACAGCCGGCCTGTCTTACTGAGAGAATCCCGTTGGCTGCGATCTAATCCAGAAGAATCCCCAAGGTGGTTGAGGAGATTTGCCTTTGGGAGGAAAAAATATAACAAGGACTATCGCACATTTAACGTTGTAGTTTAAAGAGGGCTTTAATCTTGCAACCCTAGATATTTCAGGATTTTAAAACTAGGAAGATGATTGTCTTCAAGTTCAACTTAGAAGTGAACTGGAGGTTAATGAGGATTCAAGCACCATCTCTTCTACTGAATTTTTTATTGACATGGACTTTTCTTAACCTTGAGGTCCAATCAGATTTCAGGCTACAACTAGCTAACACTGGATTGTCGGGGGCTCAGGTCAAGGCCAGTTTGGGGACACAGGGTGAGGGAAAGTCTTAGTATATGTGTGTTTCGGTTCTCTACGTTGTGTATTCAAATCATCATTTTAGTCCATGATATCAGAATCACCTGGGATGCTTGTTTAAAATGTCTGCTTAGGGGCGCCTGGGTGGCGCAGCGGTTAAGCATCTGCCTTCGGCTCAGGGCGTGGTCCCGGCGTTATGGGATCGAGCCCCACGTCAGGCTCCTCTGCTATGAGCCTGCTTCTTCCTCTCCCACTCCCCTTGCTTGTGTTCCCTCTCTCGCTGGCTGTCTCTATCCTGTCGAATAAATAAATAAAATCTTTAAAATAAAATAAAATAAAATAAAATAAAATGTTTGCTTAAAATATTCATAGGCTCTACCCAATCTGACTGGTCCAGAGATTTGGGGGAAGGTGGTAACCTAGAACTTTACATTTTACACAATTTCTTTATGTGAATCTAATGCACACTAAAGGTTGCTGTTAATGAGACTCAGCTCCTAAAATTCCTATTACCTGTTTATCTCCAACCCAAATTTCAAATTCCTGGGAGAGAAAGACTGATTGGCTTCATGTTCCAATGATATGTTGCTGAATTAACAAATTACCTCAAAACTTATGGCTAAAACAACATTCTATCTCATGATGTATGAGTTAGGGATTTAGGCAGGGCTCAGCTGGGGGCTGATATGGGGCGGAAGGATCTACTTCCAGATGGTGCATTCCCACGACTAGCAGTTTTTTCCTAGTTGTCAGCTAGGAGTTTAGCCAGATCATCGATGGAGAGACCTCAGTCTCTTTCAGATGGGCCTCTCCATGGGGCTGTTTGGCTTCCCCACAACACAGTAGCTGGGTTCCAAGAGCAAACGCTCTGAGGGACCAAGATGGAAGCTGCAAGCTTCTTCTGACATAGCCTTAGAGGTCAGATAGCATCATTCTACTGTATACTGTTAGTCAAGAAATTCATAACTACAGTCCAGATTCAAGCACAGATGAAACATATTTCCCCGCCTTGATGTGAGGAGTAGTATGTGCATAGAATGAGGAAAGGAATCAAGGGCGGATATCTTTGAAGACTTGCTACTGTACCTTGCTTGGGTCAGTTATCAGCTCCTGCACCAATCAGTCATGGACACATGGATGGGGGACATAATACAAATTTAGTCACTGGGGGCTCAACCTGACATATTGAGGAGGGCACCCATTGAAGGGGGAATTGTTTTAAATTTTGCAGGCACTCTAAGGGATATCTGATGATTACGGAATCTTACAGAACATCTAGCTTGAACATTTACTCAAATTAGGAACTGCCCTTGGGCATTGGCTATCCAGAAGAGCTAAAACTCTTCTGACCTTTCCATGAGGCACCCTTTTCCATTTTCAGACAATTATAGCTATGTAAACTGGATTCTGGTTCTCTGTAATAGCCATCAATTATCCATTAGAATAACTCTCAACTATGGATTGTTTTTCTAGACTGCAAGTTTCCCTACCAGGCTTAAACTCTCTCAGGCCTGGGCCTGTGTATTTTGTGTATCCAGCCTGAGTCCCTGGCATACAATAAGTGCTAAGTAAATGCATGTTGAATGTTCTTGAGTGAATAAACACATTTACTCTTCCCCATCTGCGTAGATAGCAAAGTCGACTTTGTTGTGGATCTTGGGTTCCTATCTAATAGTTCATCATTGCTCTCGTATTTTCTCCAAACGAAAACCACTTGAAGTAAATTATGGTTAAAATGCAGGTGATAAATCAAGTGAACACAGTCTTAAATATTAGCAACTAAAGCTAAATTCTTTAAAATCATAGGAGAAATGTTACCATTTTGGAGCCAGGATTGAAACAACCATGAGCAAAAGCATTATGTGCTTTATTGTTTAGTTTAAAGAAAAGTCAGCAAACTGTGCCCCCCAACATCCTGGCTAAATCCTGAGTGCCACCTGTTTTTGTAAGTAAGGTTTTATTGAAATACAGCCATGCCCATTTGTTTTTTTATTGTCTACGATTACTTTTGTGCTCCAACAGCAGAGTTGAGTAGTTGTGGCAGGCTACGTATCCTCTCAAAGCCTAAAATATTTACTATCTGACCTTTCACAGAAAATGTTTGCCAACCTCTGGTAAACGGCTTGTCTTATTCCACTTGGTGTCATGGAAAATACCATAAACTGGGTGACTAATAAGCAACAAACATTTATTTCTCACAGTTCTGGAGGCTGAAAGTCCGATATTAGGGTGCCAGTGTGTTTGGGTTAGAGCTGTCTTCCAGGTTACAGATTCTCATATATCTACATAAGATGAAAATTGGACTAGGCAGTGATGTGGGGTCTCTTTTAGAAGACAATCCTATTCATGAGAGCTCCACACTCAGGACCTCATCACCTCCCAAACACCTCACCTTCTAATATTATCACATTGGGCATTAGGATTTCAACATGTGAACTTTGGAGGTGGGGGTGGGGGCATGAACATTCAGACCATTGTAGGTCTCTTCTTGATCCCCTTGATCTTGGATCTTGGTTATTTTACTTGGAAATGTTGAAGGAATCTTACTGCTACATTTCTACATTTCTAGACTTTTTTCCTAATGGAAAAGACCCAGCTTGTCCATGGTGGGGTCTCCAGTGATGCTGAACTTCTAGGTAAAGACAAAGTAAAGGTTCTTTACTTGAGCAATTAATGAGAATAGATCATAAACAAGCATCAGGAGCAGAAGACTTTTAACCTAAGAGAATGGGTTTGGGATCCATCAAATTAAACCCTGTAGTAGATGTTTATTGTTCTTTGGTTGTCTAGGTTGCATTCCTCCTTTCTTTTGGTAATAGCAATTTACTGGCTTCTGGGTAATTACTTCTCCCCACTAAGTGCTGTCTTGGTTGACTCAAGGGACCTGGCCATGTTCTACCCAAGGTTAGACATATGACTCAAACTAGGGTTCTTTGACCCAAAAATGGATAGAATGTTGAAATCTACTCATCCTAGTAATGGTGGCCTGCATGACTATCCTTCTGTTCCTATTGTCTAAAGTCCTGGGGATACTCTGGTCCCTACCAGATTTACCAAGCTTTCCTTTAATTCTGTGAGCCACCTGTATTCTTTCAATACTTCCCTCTCTGATTAAAATTAGTCAAATTCTATTTCTGACGACCAAAGACCCTAAATGATACAAATAAATAATAATAAGCATATGAAAAAGAGAAATGTTCCAAGAAATGCAAATCAAAGAAAATATTTATAGCCTATAAAATTAAAAGAAATTCAAACAATGATGATATCCAGTTGTATCAAGGATGTAGTGAGACAGGTGTTCACACAAATTTCTCTGAGATCGTTAACTGGTGTTTCCTTTCTGGCAATTATTTTTTTATAGTATGTGTCGAGAGGATTAAAAAAGTTTATACCTTTTGACCTAGCAATTCTGCCTCTAAGCATTTGTGCTAACAAAAAACAAGAGACAGAGATACAGATTTATATAGAAAGTGTTGTGTTATTTATAGTAACAAGAAATAGAAATTTACGGGGTGCCTGGGTGGCACAGCGGTTAAGCGTCTGCCTTCGGCTCAGGGCGTGATCCCGGCGTTCTGGGATCGAGCCCCACATCAGGCTCCTCCGCTATGAGCCTGCTTCTTCCTCTCCCACTCCCCCTGCTTGTGTTCCCTCTCTCACTGGCTGTCTCTATCTCTGTCGAATGAATAAATAAAATCTTTAAAAAAAAAAAAAAAAGAAATAGAAATTTACTAAAATATTCAATGTATTAGGAGGATGGTCAAGTAAATAAAGGAGATGGGATTATGTTGTAGTTAAAAGTATGGACTCTGGAGTTGGTCAGTCTGGCTTTAAGTCCGATTCTACATCTTACCAGCTGCGCAGCCTTGGACCAATTGCTTAGACTTTTATCTGTAAAATGTGAACAAAATGATATATCTTATTGTGGTAGCCAGCCTTCCAAGATGGTCCCCACTGATAGCTGCTTCCTGGTATTCATGTCCTTGTGTAGTTCCCTCTCACATTGGAGAGGCTGGCCTGTGTAACCGGTAAGATATTGTGAAAATGATAGAATGTGATATCTGCGTCCAGGCCATAAAAGATATGTGACTTCCATCTTGCTCTCTTTTGGATTACTTGCTCTGGGGAAATTTAGTCGCCATGTTGGGAGGGCACTTAAGCAACCATATGGAAAGGTCCATGTGACAAGGATCTGAGGCCTCCTGCCAATAGCCATGTGAGTGAGCTGTCTTGGAAGTGGGTCCTTTAGCCTTGGTCAAATCTTCAGATAAAACGTGCTGGATAATGGGCTGACATCTTGACTGCAATTTCATGAGAGACCTGTAGCCAGAACCACTCAAGTGAGTTACTCTCAAATCCCTGGCCCATAGAAACTGTTTGAAATAGCAAATGTTTATTGTGTTTTAAGCCACTAAATTTTGGAGTAAATTGTTATGCAGCGATAAATAACAGTTAACTTCACTGAGCCTCAGTTTAGTCATTTGATAAATGAGGACAATACTGCCTGCCCTAGCTTTTTGTGCAGAAAAAATATGATTAGTGAAAAATTACAGGTCTACCATCCTTATCTGAAATCTTGGGAGCAAGATATGTTTGGGTATTAAGAAATTTTCAGCTTTTATTAAAGTAGTAAGAAGCATAATATACTGTATATTTTGAAACAGCCTATTGGGGTCTAATTCAGTACCTCATACTCAAACAGTCATATTCCGGCATAAAAATGTATGAGTGTGCACCTGAAATGGATAAATAAAGACTAAAAATAGTCTCATGTCAGTTTTTGCTGTCAGGATTTGCTGCCAAATAAATTTGCTGCCAAAATACAAAAGAAGCAAAGAAGCAAAATTGGTTTTCAGAGCTTTTTGGATTTCAGAATTGTGGTTGGAGCTTGTGGATTTGTATGGTTTTTATCATCCCAGGTTGATTTCTTTCCAAACACTAGCTCCCTATCTTATCTAGTTAGTCTCTGGTTATCTTTCCCCATTTATTTAGATTAATGAGGAAGACCAATGTGGCCTCCATTACTCTTCAGAAACCCAAAGGCTGGTAGGTTGAAGCACTGAAAAAAACCAGAGTTCCAACAAAAGGATCTTTCCCCTAATGAATTTAGTTCTTATTTCTGGGTGAACACCTGATAGTCATGACTCCAGAGGAGACTAGTGAATCATCCAGTCATGGGGTTTAGAGATGATTCAGCAAGATTGAAGTGCATCAGGAGTGCTTTTGGCTGAAGATCTGGAAGGTACTGATTACACATCCCATTATGCAACTAGTCCTGAGGCTCGCTTTGTGGTACAACCTGATTCTCACCCAAACTAAGCATGAAATAGGGCCCTCACCTGGTAGGGCATGATCTCCTGCCCTGGGAGATCTCAGGCCCTGGGAGTCCAGGGAAATTGTTCCTGCCAACATGGTTCTCTTTCCTGTCTGCAAAGAATGGAAGATGGACTGAGAGCCAGCTCTGTGCGTTTTTTACCCTCCCAATATCATCCTCTTCCTCTGAAGCAAGGTCAGGGGTGATTTGGGAGAACCAGAAACAATTCCCTTGTCATATCTTCTGGAAGTGTTGTCTAACTTCATAGTATAAGGGGGGTACTTCTCTGTGCTAAATCAATTCCTAATGCCCAACATTCAATAATTAGGGACTCATTCAAATGCAGAAAGACTTTCCCCTCTGTTCTTGTGGGCAGAATAATGTATTAGAATTAGAAGTCATGAGCGTGGGTTCAAACCACATTTCTGCTGCTGACCATGAACCTGGCCAAGTCATTTTATCTTTCTGAGCTTCATTTTTATCAATCGAGTGGAGGATAAAAAGGAAGGGGCTCCGTGAGCTTTAATATTCTACAGTTATCTTTGAGAAGTTACCTGTGAATCCCTTCCATTAATTCTCCATTCATCCGACAAATATTTGTTGAAAACTTACCGTATGTACTATTCTAGGCATTGAAGGTACACTGCCTCTGCTGTTAGTTTACATCCTAATATTATAAGGCAGAAAACACATACTTCTTAAAAGAGGAAGTGGAGATAGTGATAGGTGCTAAAAGTAAAATAAAGCAAGATAAGGGACTAGAGAGTGAATGTGGGGTAGTGTGGGAGAGTATCCATGACTGTACTAGACAGTGGTCAGGGAACGATTCTTAAGGGAGGTGGCATTTGAGAAGAAATCTGATAATCACTTGATAATATTTGTTGAATGTATGAATGAACAAGAAGGAGATAGTCATAGGAATATTTGGAGGAAGAACATTCTAGGCAGAGGGACACGGCCAATGTAAAGATCCTGAGTCAGAATGACCTTGGCATATTTGAAGACTAGAAAGGAGGTAGCACTGAAGCATGGGGAGCAGAGTGAGCGGTTAGCAAGAAAGCCAAGGTAACCAAGGTCTTGTAAGTCGGTTAAAGAGTTGGGTTTTATGCTGAGGGCAAAGAGAACCATTGACAGAGTAACATAACCTGATTTATACTTTAAAAATATCATTCTGCAATGTGATACCACTTTCTACCCACCAGAATGGCGAACGTAAAAAGACAGACAATACTGAGTGTTGTTGAAGATGTGCAGCAGTGGAATTCCCATACACTGCTGGTGGGGGCAGAGGCTGGTATGAGAGTTTGGAAACGGATTGGCCATATCTATGAAGCTGAACATATGGATACCCCATGACTCAGCAATTTCCTTCTTGGTTACATACTCAACAGGTAGGTGTACATATATCCCCCAAAAGATAGGCACAAGATAAGATCATAGTAGCTTCAAATGGGAAACTATACAAATGCCCATCAAGAGTAAAACAGAAATGTGAATTGTGGTAACGTTGTAGAGCTGAATACTGTAAGCATCAAGAATGGGCAAACTATAACTACCCGTAAGCACATGGATGAATGTCACAAAGTTAATGTTGAGCAAAAGAAGCTGTACTGAAGGGTTCAAACTCTCCAGTCCCATTCATATGAACTTCATAAGGAGGTACAATTACTCTGAGGTGTCGTAGGTCCAAGTAGTGGTTCTCTTGGAGAGTCTAATGACTGGTAGAGGTGTGAAGGGGCCTTTGGGGTGCTGTAATGTCCTGTTTCCTGACCTGGATGCTGGTTATAGGAGTGTATTCAGTGTCATTCTCCAGTCATCCCTTTACTCTTGCTTCCCCAAGCTAAATGGATCAGGACCCCAGAGGGATGGAATGAAGAATGTGGGCGGATATTTATCCCTGGCCACCATAGAATGATGTCTGCTTTCCCATTTACAGTTGCAATTTTCTCAAGAGTGTTGGGCAGATGAGATTCATCCATTTTTATAGGCAAGGGCGTTATAGCTTAGTGACCTGCCCAAGATCCCTCTCTCTGTAGGGAGAGCGGAACCTCAAATCCAGGTCCTCAGATGCTTTTCATGAGACCCGCTGCTGTTTCCGGTTCTCCACGTTGCCTCTCTGGATTGGACCAACTGGTCTCTCAGGCCTACTTCCAACTCTGTGACTCAGAAATGTTACATTTCCATTTGAGAATTTGAATCTTGAAACTAATCTAAGAAAGTATGGTGCTTTGACCATTATGATTATTTATAGAGCCTAATATCTAATTATTTTTTAAAGTGGTGTTTTTAATTAAGGGGATAAAAATATTATAAGTAAAAAAAAAGGTGGAGAGATCTGTTAAACTCTAAGGGTAGAAACGGTGGTTTTCATTGTTAGATTTTTCTTAGTCCCACTGAACGGACATATGGAATTGTGTGTGACACATTTTTGCTTTAACCACAAAATTTCATGAATTTTCGGTCACTGAATAATGAAATGAATCATCATTCTAGATGAAAAGGAGGCAATTTTGAGGGCAAAGTATTTCCCTGAAGACATTTTGAGAAACTAAGGCCTTGACCACACTTACTGGAACTGAGCCTTTCTGCGGTAAGTGTCCTATGCCTTTGGTATGAAAGAACATGTCACGGTGTCCCCATAGGATGAGGAACTAATGGCCACGTATCTGAGATCTATTTAGTCTCATTTTCTATATATCGACAGCTATAGCTAAGAGCTAATAGCTAAGCATTGTTTTTTCATAGGCAAGTAAGAGAGTTTTCTTTTTGGCCAGTTAAACAGGGAGGGTGGGGCAGCAAGGAGAATAGCATTTACTGAGTACCTACTGGGTGGGCCCTCCACTACCATTTTATCTGTTACCTAGTCAAGTGGAGGCTGTTTATTCTTCCGCATGTAAGGACCTCTTAAATATGGAAGTGAAGCTTAAATTTTTTGAGGTTGGAAACCATTGAAAAGATTTAAGCAAGCAAAACCTCGCCAGATTTATCTTTTAGAAAGATAAATGGATTTATTGCTTCCCCAGCCCTGTTAGGATTGCTGCTGGTAGGGGACAGTGAGTTAGAAGAGGAGACTTTGGAGCCAGGAAGAGTGGTTAGGGGGCCTCTTGCATAGTCTGGTGAGAGATCATTGCATCCCCACGAAGCTTTATCACCTCCTCCCTCCCATCGTTTCTGCCATCATTTTCATTTACAATGCCATTGTAAATTTAAATCTTAAGTGTCATTGACATTTAAAATGTCATTGTACGTTTTACTTCTACATCTGTTATTATCCCCATCATTCATAGTTGCTACTTTTGCTTTAGACATTTATATGGTTGTCTTGGGTGCTTCCCCCTCATCAAGCCCTGAGAAGGAGCAAAATATCATAATGCCTAAAATATAATTTGGCAACCATGTCCTAGTGGGGTTGAGTGACTCACCTAGGATCTTCGTTCATGTGGGAAGACCTGGAGGGTGACTGCTGGGGATTCTGTGTCTCAACATTATGTCCACTGAGGAGATGGGTTAAGGTGCCCCCCATCCTCTGTGTTGGACGCAGAGATGTGAAGACCTGGAAACTGGGAACATTGTCGGTCATGGATCTCTAGAGTGAGGAACAGAGGGGAGAGGGGAGAGGAGGGATCAACATGGTCCCGGCCTGCCTTGTGAAAGAGCTGGGTGGTGGAGGAACCAGCACGGGGAGCAAAACCTTGGAGACCTTTATTTCTTCTAACATTCTCATTTTACGGGTGGGACCATGAAGGACCAGAGACAGGAAGTACATGGTAATAGTAATTGTTATAAATTGTTGAGTGCTGGCTACTTTCTGAATGTGACCTCTTTCAATCCTTGTGGCAATCCGATGAGGGAGTGTATTAATTTCCTGGGGCCTCTGTAACAAATTAACACCAAGTTGGTGGCCTAAAACACCAGGAATTTATTCTCTCACAGTTCTGGAGGCCAAGGTGTTGGCAGAGCTGCCCACCCTCGAGGCTCTAGGGGAGAATCCTTCCCTGCCTCTTCCAGCTTCTGGCGACCTCACATAGTCCTTGGCTCATGGGGCTGTGGAACTGCACGCTCTGTCTTGGTCTTCACAGGGCCTTCTCCTCTGTGTCTCAGGTCTCCTTCAGCCTTTCTCTTACACAGACACTTGTCCTTGGATTTAAAGTCTGCCCAGATAATCAAAGATTATCTCTTCTTGAGATCCCCTGAGTACCTACATTTGCAACGACCCTTTTTCCAAATAAGGCTGTATCTTTGGGGGGGGGCATGATTCAATCCACTACAGAGTAATAAAATCATCCTCTCTAGTTTACCAGTAAGGACACTGATGCTCAGAGAGGTTGAGAGAACTTCCCAAGGCCACACAGCCTGCGGATGGCAGAAGTGCGCTCCAGAGCCATTGCTCTTTGCAGTGCACTGTATTGCATAACAATACTGATGATGGGAAACTCACAAATAGCACTAGGTTAATTCATTTAATTCTCTCAAAAACTCTATGAAGAGGCAGGTGTTATCATAATCCCTATTTTAGAGATGAGGAAACTGAGGAGCAGAGAGGTTGGTTAATTTTCCCTGGGCCACACAGCCAGTGACTTGCAGAGCCAGGCTGAAACCCAGACATGTTGGCTCAGTCTCTGTTCTCATCCACTCAGATCTGCCTTATAGGCTCCTCCACTGACATCAAAGGTCACTACAACCATTGTTAGATATATTTTCAGTGATGGCCTGGGAGTTTTAAAAGGGGTTCTGAAATATGGGCCCGTAAGATCTAGTGGGTAAGACAGACTATAAGCAAGATCATAGGTCCCTGGGACTTATACAAACCCCCAGGGCAAGGAGCATTCCTCTGTGACTCCGGAGGATGGGAACCCTGGGGCAAACTTCCCCTTTCTTCGATTTTGTACTTCTCCACTGATGGCACAGGTGCCCTGTGGGTCAGCCAGGCTAGCAACAACTGTTCTCTCTCTCTTCCTTGCTCCCCTACTCACCTTTTTCCATGTCCAATTAGGTACCTGTGGATTCTGCCTCCTTGTTTCATGTGGCCTCCCTTCCCTTTACCCCTTACAGTTATATTAGTGGTTATACCTCATTATCCCTCCTAGGGATAGGAATAGCTTCCCATCTAAGCTCTCCGGGTTACTCTTTGCTTCCACTGGCTACCTGCCGAGTGATCTTCCTACAACACTCACCTGGATAAGGTCACCTGGAAGACCACTGTGCCCTCCCTTGCGTGCCAGCCAACCTTTTCCCCATGAGGCTCCCCTTCCCCCATGTCATTCCAAAAACTTACCTTCTCTCTCCTTTGTGCTCATCCTAAATGCCTGGACTGCCGTTCGTTCGTTCGTTCATTCATTCATTCATTCATTCATTCATTCATTCATTCATTCAACAAATCTATGTTGATTGCCTTCTCTGTGTCAGGTGCCAGGGAAACAGATGTGAAGAGGGCAGCCATGTTCTCTATTCTCGGGGAACTTCCATTTGGGTGGGAGTGTCAACTAAATCAACGCAGGAAAGCAAATAAAACAATAAATAATTATGATAAAAGGTATGAAGGGAAGAAACAAGGAGCGAGGGAAAACAATGCAGTGGGTGGGGTGGGGGCTCCATTAGGGGCTCGGAAAGGGTGCTGAGGAGGTTCCAGAAGGTTCTTGTGTTAACTGAGCTAGGTAATGCAGGTTCAGTGCTTAGTAAACGGGCAAATCCATTAGCAGTCTCAGTTTTGCTCTTCGGTTAAGTACGTCAAATGAATCTATACTCCAAGTGGGGATGAATTCCGTTTTTTTCTCAAATCCTCGACAAAAGATAAATGTCTTGGAGACTCTGCTAATGAATTCTGCTATTTTTCTCCTCGGTCTAATCTTGAGCATAGATGTCTCCACATTGCTTCCCCTCCAACCCCTTTTGGAAGGTTCTGATTTTACAGTTGTCCTGAGGTGGCCCCCTTGTCTCTGAATGTGTGCTGGGCTGATGGGGCTGTTGGGGACACTGCAAAGACAGCCTCTGAGTTGGAATAGGACAGAATTTCTGTCCACATCTTTCTAAATTAGAAACACCTTGGACTCCCGTATCCCTGTTTGTATCCTCTAAGCACCATTTTTCTGGACCGCTGGCTTGTTATGGGAGCGTTACCGGGGAATTCTGGATTGCAGGCCCTGGAATTCTAATTAAATCAAATCAGTGAAATCAGGAGGAAGAGAGACCCATGGATATCTTTAGGGAAAACAAAAAACAAATTCCCCACATGAAGAGAATAACGTGGCATTTGAACAGGAGCCTAGAATTCCTATAAGACTGCGTGAAAGCTGACATTTCAGAAACCAGGCTCCCTTCCCCCAGCACCCTCGGCATTGGATTCACTCTCATGACGTCACCCCAAAAGCTTATGTTGGCAAGATCAAGAATAGGACGTTACCGGTGACATTGTGTTAACAGATTAGTTCTCTTACATAATTTCTTATGCCTGACCCTAATTCCTTCTTGATGGGCATTTGGCGGATATTGTTCACCCTGGCCTCTCGGGAAGCTGCTTGGAAGCTGTGTCTGAATACATTGGCCTTGGGGTCCATCCAGGGTTTGCTAGCCCCTGCGAAATGGCTGAGCTGAGTTTAGTGCACGTTTACTGAGTCTCTTTGCAGAGCCAGACCCTGTGGGGCTGGAGTGCGGATAGAGAGATGAAAGACACAGTCCCCGCCCAGGAGATGGCCCCCATGAAATGAGGAGAGGAGGAGGAGTCCGTGCCATGTGGCTCCGTCTGGGGCAGGGGGGGAATGCCTTCTTGTGGGAGACGGCATCTGCAATGGGCCGAGTAATGCCTCCCCACAAACGCATGGCCCCCTGGAACCCAGAATGTGACCTTATTTGGAAATAGGTTCTTTCAAGATGTAATTAAGGTGAGGATCAAGATGAGATCCTGCTAGTTTAGGGTGGGTCCTAAATCCAATACGAGACAGAAGAGGACACACTCAGGAGACGGCCATGTGATCCCAGAGGCAGATTCTGGGGTGATGGAGCTCCAAGGTAGAGAATGACAGTTTGTCTGACAATGAAGCCCTTCTTTGCCCCTGGAGCAGCCCGGGTGCTCCCGTGATGTTTAGGGCCCATTCACTTGTGCACCTGCTCATTCGTTCTGCAAATGTACTGACTGAACTTGGCCTAGAGGTTCATAGGGACCACTACTCTGTCTGCCCTCATGACGAACTCCCCTTCCAGTTCCAGTAACAAGTCTCCACAGTGCTACAATGTGGAAGGAGCTGGAATAAAGGGAGGGAGGGAAGAGGGTATAGAAAGGTTGGAGAAGGCTCCATGGAACAGGTGAAGGCCGAGTAAGAGTTCAGTAGGCAGGGCAGGGAAAGGTGTCATGGCTGAGGGAATAGCGTGTGCGGAGGCACAGAGGACACGCACAGCATGTTGGAGTGAGGCAGGGTTGTGTCAGACATCCTGAGAAGGACAAAGTGTCTGAGGAAGACCCGTCACAGTCCTTGTCCTCTGGGACACTACAGACTTTTGTTAGAGGTGGCGAAGGTAAATTCAGCCACTTTCTTCCTACGGACGCTGTTTTCTCTGCTGGGTCCTCTTCTGCTCACTGGTTTATGTTGGGGCAGGGTGTTTGATATTTTTGTTAGTGTTTTCTTGCTTAGCTCTTATTCCACTTCATTTTTGCCCCTTCCCTTGCTGCCTGTTGAGATGATTAGTCAGGCTAGCTGACATTTTTTTTACTTAAAATGTTTCAGTTTAACTGCTGCCGGCTAAATATATTTTGACCTCAGCTCTAGACTGTGACTCTCTCCTCAGCCAGTGAGATGAAGGAAGCCTCGTGCCAAAACCTTCTCTCTCTTTCTTTTTGGACTGAGATTATCCTCAGCAGATTAGAAAACCACGATTATGGGCTGAGGAGCGTTTCATAACCCAGTTCAGAGATGGGGTTGGCCAGGGGGATGCCCAGGTGCATGACTGCTCCTGCCACGGAGGTGTCTTACTTGACGCACAGAGCTGGCCTGCCAGGTGTGCCCGAACGTGTTCGGCCCTGCTGCCATTTTTCTTTATAAATTCCCGGGGACAATTTACTTAGCTCTTCTGTGCCCCGGAGAGACTTGGACAAGCTCCGAGTAGCCACAGACTCGGGCAGCTTATTAAATTTTGGGTTAAGACGAAGGGGAAGGAAAGTTGAGGCATTAGCAAGTGTCTGACAGAAGGAATTTTGGAGGCCGCAGAAGGAGTTTATAGATGGCGAGACTCCCACTTCCAATTCCAGGCAAATAGGACCCGCTAGGATCAGCTCTCACCCTCCAGGCTTGACCTAGGTAGGCCATGCTACTTCTTCCCAGGGTGGGGAAGGGGCAGGGGAAGAGGGAAGGACACGGTGATGCCTTAGCCGAGGATCTGAGGTGCTTACACCGGGTACCGTCCACAGTAATGTCCGGGTTTGAGAGGGAGATTCTAGAGACAGTGTGGGTTCAGCAGATCTATTCTTTAATCCACTCATGCTATATTTAGTGAGGACCTATATATAATGCACGTGGCCGGCACTGAGCCCAGCCCTGGGAATGTGAATGAGGATGGGGCAGATATGAGCCTGGTGGGGGAAGACAGTGATCAAGTAATTACAAGCAGGATGAGGGTCTCAGAGGGGATGTATAGGGACAATAGGGACATTTAATAGGAGAGAGAGTCAACCCAGACTAGGGTGGGGGGGACATGGGAGGCCTCTGATGCAGTGAATTTTAATCTGGCGGGTATGATATGAAATGAAATTACGTCAGGCGAAGAGGTGAGAGAGGTGTGCATTAGACAAGAGAGAGAGGTGAGAGGGAGCAGGGGAGGTGATAAAGGCTGGCTGGGCCAGAGGCAGGCAGGTGCTGGTGGCAGGCCCTGGAGGCTAGAGAAAGGACTGGGGCTCTATGAGAAGGTCTCTGGGAAGCTGTAAAGTCATTTTGAGCAGGAGAAGAATATGAACAGGGTTGTGTTTTAAGATTAGCCTGGCTGTTGTTCGAGGAGGGATCAGAGGTGGACAGGAGTGGAAGCAACAAGGCCACTGAGGAGGCTGGCCAGTGGATGACGACACAGTGAAGACAGAGGGACTGAGGTGTCTGTGGTCCCTGACAGGACCCACGGACGGATCGGATCAGAGCAGTGAGCAGAAGCATCTCTGAGTGGAGACCCGAGGGAGGTGAGAGAGGGAACCCTGTGGGTGTGGCATCTGGGCCAACCATGTTCCGGTGCAGGGCATGGCGGGTGTGAACACCAATGTGCGAGCCCAGGGGCCAGGGTGGCCGATGCTGAGTGGGGGGCCAGGGTGGGAGGCGAGAGCAGAGGGGGAACAGCGTGAGGTGGGGGAGCAATCTTGCGGGGCTCTGGAAGGCATCGGAGGGAGCTGGGAAGGCTTTTAGGCACTTGAGGTGTCACTGGTTCCCTTTGCAGGGAGAGGCGGGATCGAGAGCCTCAAATAGAGAGTTTCAAAGAGAATAGGTTGTAATAAGAGGCCAGCCAACAACTAAGGTGACAGCATCAAGGATGAGGAGCTGGGGCTGACAATCTGGGCAGGGTGGCTGGACCCCAGCCAAGTGGTCTGGGGAGCAGCGCAGAGCTTCAGACCCCAGCAGGAGAAACTGAAGTGCAAAGAATACAAATTAGGAAGAAAGGAAAAGTCCGGAACATGAACCTGGAGAGCAGGGTGGGGAGGAAGGCTCCAGTTAAGGGCACTCTGGTACCAGGCTCTGGGAAGTGAGACCCATTCCAGATACTTCCATTACTGGGGAGGAGAATGCCCATGCTGCTGGGCTGTGTGACAGGCCGCGACAGGGCCAGCACCTGAAGGTTTCTGTACCTGCAGCTGAGCAGGGCAGTGGTTCTTACTCCTGACCGCACGTGACAAGGGTCTAGGCCCCGCCTCTGAGAATCCCTGTCTCTCCATCTGGAATGGAGCTCGGCCCCTTTCTCAAACACCTTCCCAGGTGATTGTAATGGGCCACCACCTTCCCTTGATTCCTGAGCTCGGAACTGAGCTGACTTGGGAGGCGCTTCGAGACCAGGAGGGCTGTGGGGGTACTCAGCCCTGGCACGGAGAGGGCAATCATTGCTGGAATCTCTGAAGGTATTTGTTGGCTTTCCACAGAAGAGCGATTCTCCTAACATTTACCAAAATGAGAATCCGGATGAATTCTGCAGGTTTATAGCTCCCCAGAGGCTGGCGAAAAACATCATTTGGCACTAGAAACAAGCTTTATTCTGGCTGCATAGATAATTTTGCAAGCACTGGATACTGCGTTGCACGTGTTTTCCTGGAATTCGCAGTTACTATATCCATAAGAACGCAAAGAAATGCGGTCATGGCCAATTTCTCACACTGCCACCTGACCCTGTGCTTCCAGGGACCCCTTTTGTTCTGGATTTCCCTGCTGCCCTGGGCAGATGTGGTTTTGTCAGCCCAGCAGTTCTTTCTTTGGGAAAACGGCTTCTATCTCATGATGTGCAGTTTGGATGAGCTGTCAGTGATAATAGTCAACCCGACCTCTGCCTGTAGGGACATGCTCCGGGATCACACAGTTATAGTAGCACAAGCCCTGGAAACAGTGATTGGCTCAAGAGAAAGGCATGGAATTAAGAAAAACCCCAATTGGGGTTATTTTCAGGGTTAATATATAGATAATGGTGAAGTTCTCTCTTGAAGATGCAACATTAGAAAACGTTGAGTCTGAGTTTATCAGTTGCCATTGTCTTCATACTTTGTGGATAAAGAAGCTTGTTTGTAGCATGAATTCTAACAGAGATGAGGTAGAGAAGAAGGGAAAGCAGGGGGGTGGGGGGAGAAGGGGAGAGAGAGAGAGGGAGATGGGGTGGGGGTGTGGAGAGCCAGAGAGAGAGAGACGGAGAGTTCTGCCAACCATATGCCTGGTTCCAGGCCTCCAGGCTCTGGAACTTTCGGTCCTGTGGGCACTCCCTGCATCTGTTTGGGGTTATGCTCCTTGGAGTTGGGTTTCTGTCTCTTGCAGCAGAAAGCATCTTGACTAAGACCCACGGTTTCTCGACAACTTCATGGGAAGGTGTGGGTGTGGGGTATGCACTGGAGAGTGAGGCAGGCGTGGTCAAAGAGTTTGTGAGGCAGCTGTCCCTGGGATGTCCAGGTGTCTGTCTCGGGGTCGTAGCAGTCGAAGGAGGCCAGGTCCTCAATGCTGCAGTCTGTGGTCAGCCGCCGCCCGCCCGTCACATAGAGCTTGTTCCCCATCACCGTGGCCCCGTGATGCATCCTCCGGTCTTTCATGTCCGCACACTTGACAAATTTGTTGGATTGCGGGTCATAAGCAAGAATCCTCCTTGTGTAACCTGAAAACCAAAGGCATACCGGCAAGCTCAGCATTGCTCATTTGGGGCTGGAAGTCTGCAGTCTGGAAACATGTCTGATCTTTGCCATTGCCCAGTACCAAGGCTGGCCTCTGAACTAGGATGTAGAACGTTTTGGTAACCTGCCCAAGGTCCAGTGTGTGGCAGACTCAGATCTGTCTGATTCTGGCCCCTGAACCCTTAACCTCAAGCTTAGGCCATATTAGATTGGGAACAGCCTCCCGATTCTAGCAGCTTTCTCCGTCTCACTGGCATTTTCATCTCTCTCACATGACCCCTGCCCCCGAGAGCCTTAACAATCCAGAGAAGGAGCCTCAGGGATTCAGGAACAGTTCCCAGAGCAGCCCTGTCTGGTCCCCGCCACTCCCCACTTTCAGGATCCCCATTTTACAGATGTGCAAACAGAGGCACAGAAAAAGATTAATAACTTGCCAAAGAGTATACAGCCAGGGGCAGAGTCAGCATTTGAACCCAGGTCTGACCCTAAAACCAGTCCTCTTAACCAAGACGGTATGCTGCAATCGCAGAGAAATGATCCGCTTCCAATATTATTAACAGTAGCAAACATTTTTTGAGTATTTGCCAGGTCTCTGGGATAGTGCTAAGGGCTTGAGATATGTGAGCACATGCTAGTATCACAACAATTCCGTGAAATAGGTATTATTTCATTCCTTGTTTACAGATGAAGACAGGGAGAAACTTCTGGATGAGAAAAGCACTTTGTCAAGTTGTCCACACTCCCCTAGTTGGATGGATGTGCTTTTAAAAACACTGTTTTGCAGAACAACGTCTGTCTATTAGTGACCCTTTTTCCATGGGAGGTGCCAAGTTTGTGTCCAGCCTAGTGATCCTCTGTTCAAACTCACCTCCTACGATAACAATCCGCTCCCCAAGCACCACTGCAGGGGCGCACACATTCTTGATCATTCTCGTCTCCATTTTGAACCATGTGTTTCTGGAAATGTGATAAACCTGAGGGAGAAATAGAATCATGGTGCTGCACTGTAAAGTGATAGATATGTTTTAAAAGACAGAAGTCGTATTTAAGAGAGTGAAATAGGATTCTTTTTCTTTTCACTTTTTAAAACGTAGGTAGGTGTATTATTATTACCAATAAAATGTAATTAAATAACAGAACGTATGTATTGCTAGAAACTGGTCTTTATGTGACAGCATGAGAGCCTCTGTAGAATGGACCAAGAGTTACACTTTGTGATATGTGTTTGCTTACCTTGCTTGGAACATTTTTTTCTTTTAATGGGAAATGGAGCAACTTGGGTATTCATAAAACCAATGATTTTTCAATCATTTCTATTTCCGGCTCATGTTTAAATTTCTAAATGTTCCAGTGTATCAGAGAGGGCCCTAGAGCCAAGAATACATTTGGGGTTAAGTGAGGAAGGCTTTTGAACCGTTCATCCCTGAAAGTCATTAGAATCACAGAGGAAGCATGAGAAAAGAGAGAAAGAGCAAAGAGGTGGGGCAGGGCTCCTTGGCCACGGTCTGAAATAGAGTCGCAAAGCATGATTTCCAGAACATGTCCCCTTCAGTTTAAATGAAGTTCAAATATCAAATATAAATTAGTTCTCTACTAGCAAAATGTAGCTCAACAGAGTTAGGATGGACTTCATACAAGAAAAGAAGGGGAAAAACGTTTATTTACCAAAGAAAATGGCAGCTCTTTCTATATAAAATATAATCGCTACCATATGAAAGACTCTATTTTTTAAATCATTTTACCAAATTTGATCTTCACAACCGTCCTATGAAGTAGGTACCATTACTTGCCCCCATTTTTCATGTTAGATCATTGAGGCTCAGGGAGGTTAAGTGACGTGCCCAAAGTCACACAGCTAGATGGAATGGAAGAGCTGGTCCGGTTGAGCCCAGAGTCCAAGTTCTTAACCACTATACTCGTGACTCTGCCTGGGGCTATATAGGTGTGGCCTTTCTTGATGGAGCAGTTTGAGACCAGGACCTCCTGAGGTGTCTCCATTCTTGAAGTTGGTGAGGCATAGATGAGGCTATGCTAGAGATAGAGGCAATCTCGATGGCTGTTAAGCCTTGTGGTTTCATCTGAAAATACATAGATGACACTGGAAAGTGGGATCCTTGGAGTAAAAGTAAACACTGAGTGAGTAATTGCCTCCTGGCTTTCTGTTCTTTGTCAGCAAGCTTGGGGTATGGTTTCAAAGATAGATTAAACATCTGCTCACAATCCTCATCATACCCCCAGCGAGGCTGGGGCAAGGATAACAAAGCTGGTGTTTGATCAGTGGAGGAAGTGATGCTTTGTTATGGTGAAGGATTTGCTCAATGCCATCCAGAAACAGAGGGAGAAAGAAGGCCAGGGAGAAAGGTACACGTATACACACAAATTGCACAGTGACAACACTGTTCGCTAGTTCCTAAAAGAATACATGTGGGCCAAAGCAGCATCCCGTAAAGAAGATGCTGTCTCTGTGCCAGAAAATCCAACCTACTCCATCAAGCAACCCCCAAGCATTGATCTTACACTCTATTCGAGTGAGTGAAATTACCATTTCAAAGCTAAGGCTAAGTAGACAGGAAAAGCTTCCATGAATACTTTCCCCCTTTCCCCCTTCTCACCACTGCAGTGTACAAGGATTACTCACATGTTAGTGGGATTTTTTCTGCCTTTGCATCTTGTGGGATGGTACTGTGCATTTTTTGATATGCCAGCTTAAAAGCTTTTCTGAACTTTGTATTTATTCTTAGGAAATCAATAACAATTTTGCAATGTGAAGTTGTTAGCGTATGTGTTGACTTCATTTTGAAAAGTACTTTTTTTTTTTTTTACGAAGGAGGGGTTCTAGCTTTACATAGAAGCCCTTTGTTACATCTGCATTGTGTGGCCAGAGTTTGGTAGGGAGCAGAGCACATCTCTCTTGGCTCAAATAAAGGAGCGGGATTTGGAACAGACTCCAAATCTGCCTAGATGGTCGGGGAAGAGCTGAAAGTACGAGCTGGGAAAGTGAAGGCAAGAAAAAAAACAAGGATTAAATTGAAGCTTGTTACTTTTCTCCATCTCCACTGGCACCAACTTAGCCCAAGCCACTGTCACCCTGGCTGGACCTCTAGAACAGTCCCCAACTCTCTTCCCTTAGTCCACCCAGGCCCCTCCAAACCCGAGAAGGGCATCCAGAGGGAACTCCTAAAAATGCAAATTTGATGACTTCAGCCACCCTGTTACTCTCAGGCTACAACCCCAATTCCTTGACAAGCCCTAGAAAGCCCGCCAGGTCTGCCTCATCTCCACTAACACCCATCCCCCAAGAATGTTCCAGAATTTCTATAGTGAGGCCTCAGGGGCAGCAGTCGGGGTGGAGGGGTCACTCAGGGCAGCTTGGGAAGGGGGCTGACGGAGATCACATGGGGACTAAACCTCTTCCAGCTCTGCTTAGGCATACCACCTTTATGCCTTCCGCTCTGTCTCCCAGCTATGTGGTCGGGCTGTCAGTCCCTCCAGGTGGGGGCTGTGCCCCTTTCTGCTCCAGAGCCTTCCATCCAGCTGTCCCCTTACCCAGGAACACCACCCCTCCCTCAACAGAGGACTCTGCCTCTGCTCAGAGAAGCTTCCAACCCCTATCTCCATCCAGGTCAGGTCCTTCTATCCTTCCAGTGGTTCTCCCTCTTCATTTACTCGCCTTCTCTCTTCTCTTGCCTTCCCTGTTCAAGTCAGTGCAAGCCTACCTGGGAAGTTCACACCATCCCCCATTCCTTCTGATTGGTTTAGGGCACGCCCCCTGCTCTTAAAGCGCC
This sequence comes from Ursus maritimus, assembly GCF_017311325.1. Classification (NCBI taxonomy): domain Eukaryota; kingdom Metazoa; phylum Chordata; class Mammalia; order Carnivora; family Ursidae; genus Ursus; species Ursus maritimus. The sequence goes on from NW_024427107.1 coordinate 64,358,373, forward strand.
CATCCTCCGTTCAGCACCTGGACCGTGATTGTCCTGATGGTCTTGGAGGGTAGGTCCGTGTTCCTGCTCGTGCCCCTGTCCCCAGCGCTCTTACAGGCTGGGGCTTAGTATAGCTCTCATCAATGAACAAAGCAACATCAGGCGTCTCCTTGATCGTCTTTAAAGACAATCTCATTATTCAAGTTTTTCATATCATTACTTGAACCGCAGAGATTAGAACTTGCATAAAACACTTACTATTCTGAAATCTTGGTCTCTATTAGCAACGCTTCTCAGAGAGTTTGCTAGTGATATTAGCGTCTACCTATCATTTAAGGCCAGGGTTCCCCAACTTGGCTGCTCCTTAAGCCTCCTGGAGATGGCTGTCACAGGTATATGTCAGGACCCCCACACCAAGAGATTTCGATTCAGCTGATCTGAGGTTGCGTTCCCAGGGATTTGGTAACAGGCTATGGACCAGTGCTTGGGGATCTTCTACGGCCTTGCTGATTTGGGTTAGAGGCATCTGCAAAATTCCTTCACTATCTGACATTCAATGTGTTCTAGCTTGAACTTTTTTTTTTTTTTGAAGTTTTAGGTATACTAATTTTATTCCTCAAATAAAGATAAACTCTTTGTGGACAGGAGTTGTATCTGATGTTCCTTTGTACGTGTTAATCTTACAGGAGAATTCATAAATGGATAATATCTTGTTGAATTTAAACTTCCTTCTTTCCTCCCTCCCTTCCAACTTTCCTTTCCTCCCTCCTCTGTTTCCTCTGCAAATGATAGTGTGTATGTGTGTGTTATAGGTATGTGTGCATGCACTCATGCATGCATGTATCCACATATGTGTATATGCATGTGTGCATGTGACGCACGTGTGTGCACGCATGGGTATACACTCACGCGCCTCCATGATGGAAAGGACCAGCCATCTACCTGGATAAGGCGTACAGGATTCTGCATGATGTCCTCTCCCCCAAAAAGGTAGAGCCTTTGGTCTTTCACGGCGACTGCAGGGTGGAGAACCCCCACTGGCATGCTGGCCATACTCTCCCAGATGTCGAAGATGCTGTCGTATCTCTCCATGGAGCCCATGACCTCCTGCCCTTCTCCGATGCCCCCAATGGAGAAGATGAAGTTCTTATGGGCAGTGCTTCTGTGGGAGTAGCGGCCCACCAGCATGGGCTGCCCCAGCCTCCACTGGTTGAGCTTCAGGGAGTAGATGTAGACATTGTGGCTGGCCCCGTTCTTCCCTGCCCCGACGGCCATGCCTCCCAGCACGTAGATGCTGCGATGCAGGGTGACGGCGGAGGCCTTGTACAGCCGGCTCGGGAGCTTGGCGAGGTTCTGCCACTGGCTGGTCTGTGTGTCGTACAGCAGCACGTCCCTGGTGGTCTGCTGGTTGTCCTTCCTCCCACCCAAGAGGATGAGGAAGTCTTGGTAAGAGGTTCTTGGGGGGACATGCCACGGAGGCTGGAGGTCTGGGGCACTGGTGGCACTGTACGTGGCAAACATCTGCCTCTTGGCCGTCTCCAGGATGGTCTGGCACGAGGGCGACGACTGCAGGAGGGCGTCATTGGCAATGAAGTGGTGGAAGAAGGCCGGGTGGATGTACTGAAGCCTGACCTGCTCGAAGAGCTCCCGCACGTGTCCTTTCCGGGCCTGCAGGTCATGCTTGATCCAAACCATGAGGGCCTCGAACACCTTTTCCTCCTCCCCACAGAGCCCGTCATCCCCCAGGTAGTCTCTCAATTCCAAGGCACAGAGCTCCTTCAGGTCGGCCGAGGCCACCACCTCCGGGAAGCACGTCAGGGCCACCTCCCTGGCTTTCTTCTTGAGGGTGTCACAACTTAAGAGTTCCGAGAGTCGGATCATGCCCAGACAGTTGCCGGGGTTCAGCTGGCTCTGGAGGTAGGAGGAGCCGGCCTCCAGCAGCTTGGGGTACTGCAGCATGGAGGCCGCCTCCATCACGGGCAGGACGTTCTCAGCCGTGATGTGCGCCTCCCCGGTGTACACGTATGAGATGATCTGCTCCAGAGTCGCGGGGTCGATGCCTTTCAGCTCGACTTTGGCCTCGCTTCTCTCCCGGAAGTTGCTGCAGAACATGGCCCTGAAGTAAGGGCTGCTGGAGGCCAGCACACTTCGGTGGCAGGGGACCTCCCACGTCCCGGTACAGATGCTCACATCGGTCAACATCCTCTTTTGCCTCAAGCCATTGAGCTGCCTCAATAAGTCAGAGGAGAAGTCGTGGTCTTTGAAAAGCAGCCCATCTGGCAATGCCTCGTCCATCCTACAAGGAGGGGAAGATGCCCCAAGGGGAAGCATGGGCCGAAGGGTTGAGCTGTGGTGTCTCCAAGACTCAGAGCACCTATGTCCATTCACTAAGATGCTTGTGGATATTGCCAAGAATGTTGCTTAGTGAAGACTGGAAAGAGAGGCCACCTGCACCCCAGACCTCACAGCAAACTCCTCTCTTTTTGGTTATGATTGCTCCGGAAGGTAATCGGCAAAGAGCATCTTCAGATAATCTGAAGGGGAAAAAAGAACCACCGACATCGTTGGCAGGTACCTGATGGTCAGGGGCTGAAGCAAGGTGACAGTCCCTGCATTTGACCAGCCCAAATCTGTGAGCCTTGCTCCAGCTTCTCAGCATATCTGTTATTTAGCAAACTCGTGTAAGCGTCTTTCTGGGTGTTAGTCATTCCCCAAGGAGTCATTCTGGGGGCGTGGCCCTCTGGTAATGAGATGATACTGAAGGATGAAAATGGGCCTTGGCAATGTATTTTTTAAAACATGATTTCACAGAATCTTTGGGGGTTTGTTTTAAAGATGTGACAAAGAGAAAGCAGGGACCAAGCAATACTCTGGGCAGGGTTTCCTGAGTGACAGCTGGCAGTCTACCCGCGGAAGAACGAAGCATTAGGGATCTGTACCTTGGTTTGCTGCGGTGACATCCCCTGATGCCTGGTCCGGCTGGTCCCTCCGGAGAGCTTCCGCCTCTGGCTCCAAGTGAAACCATAAACCCAGGCCTTCCTTCAGCTGGCAGATGATTTGTCCTGGGAGAGTTCTGGATTTGTTTATGCGAACGGTGCTTTCGCAGTTTTCTAGAACTTCGGGAAAGAAGCACTGGGCAGGGAGACAGTGTATACATTCCAGGGCTAAGAATAGTTGCATATGTACTTTCCACTGTTATGACATGTGACTCTCCGGTTGCCTTCTGCGGCAACCCGAGGGCCTGCGGGGCCAGCGCATGCCCACATGCCTTGTTTCCTTGGCAAGTGTTTACATCGGCATAAATAGATCTGGAGGAACAGCTTCTCTTCGAGAAGACTTTGCTGCCCACTTGGACACATCTCGGGTCCCTTGTCCTAAGAGTGCCTGGGAATTCTAGATGTTTGTAAACAGGTTGCTGTGACCTGGGACAGTCCCTGAAGATAGTTCTGGGCAAGTTGAAGTAACGGACAGTCTTAGGGAAACCAGAACATGGGCCCGAGGATTCTGTTCGGTGGGTCTTTATTTCCCACTGTCTGCTGGCAGGATCGTTGGAGAGGGCTGTGATTTCTACCTGCAGGCTCCGAGGGGATGGAATCTATGACAAAAGTTGTTTTTAATATTTGTGGAGCACCCCAGAGTTTCCCGATGCAGGAAAGATCAAACCTTTGTTGGTTCCCATGACGCCAGGGGCTTCTGTTGCAAAGTGGCAAGGGTCCTACTCTTCCAGGTCATACCTGCCTCTCACAGACACATACTGATTGCTCTTCAGTTTTTTTTCTTTTAAGATTTTATTTATTTATTTGAGAGAGAGAGAGAGAGAGAGAGAGAGAGAGAGAGAATGGGGGGGAGGGGCAGAGCGAGAGGGAGAAGCAGGTCCCTGCTGAGCAGGACCCTGGAATCATAAGCTGAGCCCAACGAAGGCAGCCACTTAGCCGCCCAGGCGCCCAGGCGCCCCTCTTCAGTTGTTTTTTTATGGTTCAGGCTTGCTTTTCTCTTTTACTTTTCCATTTTCTCCCATCAAGGAGGCTTGAGCTGGAGGCAGGAGGAAGGCAGATCTCTCCAGGGTGTGCCGGAGAGAAGGAGAGGGGAAGCAGGAGGGAGGGGGAGGAACAAGCAGGAGGAGGAGGAAGGAGACAGAGCAGGGGAGAGAGGGAGGGAGGGACAGATGAAGAAAAGAGAGGAGGAGGTAGCCCCTGCAATATAAGAATCAGAGCCACGATGGACAGCGTGGAACCAAAGGTTGATTAAAAGGGACCCCAGCTCTGTCCTGCCTCTCCCCCCACCACCCAGGAAATGCTGATTAAGTGCCCAGCAGTGAGTGGCACGGAAGCTTGGTTTTCTCCCCTTCTCAAGTCTTGCTCGGACTATTGCAATAGCCCCCTGTGTCTGCTCCTAGTCTCTGTCCTTCCGGTACAGCCACCCTGCGTAACCAGCAGAGTCACCCCCAGGGAAGGCAAAGCAGATTCCACCAGGCCCCTGCAGCATGCCTTTCGGTGGCTCCCCACGTCTGTAGGATGAAGTCCAGACTTTAGCAGGAATCAGATGGGTCTGCTGCCCACCTTGAGACCTGTCTCCTGCCACATCTCTCTCCCACTTACATTTTTTATTCTAGCTCTAGTGGACAAGATGCAGATCCTTGTATGTGTCTGGTCGCTGGCTGGGCTGGCCCGGCTTTTAGGGTACCACAGAACATGGTGGAAGGAGGAGTGTCTGTGCGTCATAGCTGCAGATCACAGGGGGGCTCATGCCCCGAAGAGTCAAGATCAAAGTCAAGCAGGTAGAACCATAACATGTCACTGGGCCCAGGGACCTAGAGGCCCCGACTAGGAGCAGAAGACCTGAGGCAAGGGATCAGGGACCCGTGGAGGTACAGGCAAGGAGCTGGAGAGAGGAAGTGTTTAATAGCTGTCAGAGCCGGTGATTGTCCTGCCTTTCTGAGCCATGCTGCTGACAGGACAGGCGAGGAGCCAGATTCCATCTGTTTCTCGCTTCTGTGCCTTGGCCCGCGCTTTCTTCCCTTTGCCATCTCTTCCACTTTCACCTCTGAACTTCTGCTCATCCTTCGAAACGTAATTTGTGTATCAGCCTCTCTGAAAGTCTTCCTTGACCCTCTCAGATAATTAATTTCGCAGTCTGCTGTACTATTTCCATTCCTTCTTCATACTTCTTTTTTTTTTTTTAAGATTTATTTACTTACTTTAGAGAGAGAGTGGGGGGAGAGGCAGAGGGAGAGGAAGAGAGAGAATCTCCAGCTGACTCCCCACTGAGCTTGGAGCTCGATGTGGGGCTCGATCTCGCAGCCCTCAGATCATGACCTGAGCTGAAAGCAAGAGTTGGACGCTTCACTGACTGAGCTATTCAGGCGCCCCCCTTCTGCATACGTCTAATGTTATATGCCTCGTGCCCTCACTGTAATTATATTTACCTGTCTGTGTCCCTCTTATTAGAATGGAAGTGTCTGGACAACAAGAACCTTGTCTCAGTTGTCTCTCTGGCCCTAGTGCCTGGCCCAGTGGCTGACACATAGCGGGTAAATTATGTATAGTTCTCGAACGGAGCACAACAGAATGGAGATCAGGAAAAGAGTGGGAGCACTGTTAGGTAGACTTCATACCCCCCTCCCCACTGTATAAGTTTAGCAGGGCAGCCATGTACAGCTTGGTACATGTCCATTAGACTGCACTGCAAATGGTGCCCTGGAGGAGTCTGGAGTTCCCTCCTTTCAATCAAATCCAATAACATGATAAAGAGAAAACTAAAATAACTGCTTTATACCACAGAGCAAGAGTTATTAAGTTCAAGGTTGGGAACTGATCTGAGGTCTTCCCAACCCCAGTGCTAGTGCTTTAGTCCTTGACCTCAGAGTCAACCCAAGGGAAAAATAACTTCCGTATTGCTCAGAAATGCCTGTATTATTTCTCCTCCAGATAGTGAGCATAGCAAGGGTTTGTTGTGAGGACGTTAGGTAGAGATTTCTGGGCGTGAACTAATATGGCGCCGTCCACTGGCAGGCATCTTGGAGCTTCCCCTACGTTCTCTAACTAATTAGACCTTCTGGAATCCAGCCCTGTCAAGTGTTCAAAGGAGCCCTGGTGTGCAGTTTCAAAGTCTGACCAACTTTAATAAATCCTCTGGCTTCTAAGGTTTAGAAAAAAACAGGCCCATTCCTTTGGCCTGGCCTCCTAGGAGAATTTTGGCTCTACATTAAATGTCGGGAAAAGACAAATCGAGTCTTGGTGTTTACCTCAAAGCAAACACACACAAATAACCCAAGTCCAATCCAAAAACCGTTATCTACCACCCACATGTAACCCCAACCAACCTACTTTCAATTCATGAATCTATTTGTCTTTGAGAGTTATTCACTTTTTGTCTTAACTTTGTGTCCTGACTTTCTCTGGGAGATGTCTTAGTTTAGGGTCTGAACACATGGGAACCCAAAATTAATGAGGACTTCAGCTCCTTGCCCCTCCTTTTGATGAAAGTCAGTAGCATAACAAGTCAAGACTCAGGCTTTGAGGGCAGAAAGACTCAGGAGAATTGACATTCCTTCTCTGCATCCATATGGTCTTGGACAAGTAATTTATATTCTTCCAGCCTTGCTTTGTCCATCTGTTAAATGGGGATAACCAACCTTGTCACAAAGAAATAATGTATGTGAAACATCCAGTAATGTGGCCAGCACAGTCTAGGCTCACAGTAAATTTTGGTGAGACTTATATTATTACTCTGAAAATAATCTCATGAGATTCCTGTGGGTCTTGGTGCTCAGTTTTCAGCATCTGATTTGGTCTCCTGCTCACTTTAGCTGTTTCCTAGGCCTTGAACAGTTTGCTATTTTCCTCATTATCTACTCAGCCTCCAGAAGTCCTGGATTTGCTCCAGTCCACATTCTGGCATGCACTGGCTGTGTGTCGTTGAACAGGTCACTGAACCTCTCTGTACTTACTTTCTCACCTGGCTGTGATGGTGTAGGCCAGGTGATCTCTGAGCTCTGCCTCTTCCAGATCACCCTAGGGTTTGTGTCTGAAGTGGCCAGAGAAGGAACTGTTAGAGGCCGAGCCTCAGCAAAGATGACCTCCTCTGAGCTTCTGCACATCTCTGGCCTCAACGCCAGTCTAGCTGCCAGCTGGTGCTCTTTATATTTTGCTGTTTCAAGTAAATTCATAAAGCCATAAGTTTCCTCATAGAGTTTTGCATTGACATTACAGGGCGCTTCGCCTAAGGAGGCCTCTTTCCTGTCTCGGTGCCCTGGGCCTGGATTCCTGTGGAAAGGCAGGCTGGTTCACGTCAGCAAGCAGATCTGACAGCTACAGGCTAGGAAGCCACAAAATGTGCTCCATTATGCCTCGTCCTCTTTACCCTTCGGGGGCAGGCATTACTTTCAGCAGCAAACCAGGGCCGTGGTGGTGCCCAGGAGCTGGGTTTCAAGAATGCAGAAACGTGCACTTAAAGGCTCTGTGACAGCTTCTTGGTGACTGGTAGGCTGTCTCTGCTGGCATCAGAATATTTCCTGTTCCCACAGGTAAAGGGGAAAATGAGGTTTCTGTGAACTGGATCATTAAAAGCTGTAGGAAGGAACTTGACTCCTGCTATATGATTAAAAACTTTTCTGTGTGTGTGAGTGTCTGTCTATCAGTGTCTGTATCTATCTGGCTGAATGTGTTTTTTAATCAGCTTGTGGAAAGCTGAACAGCGACTTTGTACTCCAGACAATGGCCAAAAGACGGTCTGCTCCTTGATCCCAGGGTTGCCATGACGACTGTCCTCTGGGAGCTTAAAGTCCGGAGCTACTTTTACTAGGCCAGTAGTGCAAATGACTGCATCCCCAACTCTTCCTCCACCCTGCCCCCCACCAGAAAATATCTTTTTTCCCTCTGGGAGGGCAAGGGGGAAAAAGGGCTGACAGAGACAACATTAGGACTGTTGGTGGATTATTGGTATATAACCCAGCTGTCTGCCCTGCCTTCTCCCCACAAACTGAAGTCTGACCTCACACTTCATTTATGCCACAGATCAGCTTTCTGGGCTCTAAGTCAAATCAGGAAGAAAGAAATAATGTGATCAAGGATGCATTCTTACTCTCCCGTTTTAGCACTGTGAGTCACAAAGAATAATACACTGCCTTGGCCTCTCTGCTCTCCAGGGCAGGCACTCCCTGATGGTGAGACAGGCATTTAGGCAGGAACAACACTCCCTCCAGGCCCCCCAGCCACGGTTTCAATTTGCTGCTGTGGCATAGAAGGTGGATGACCTACAGAAGGTGAACTTCATTCCCTTAGAGGTAGGATTAATTAGGATCCCTAGGGGAAATGCAAATTGAACAAGGTAGGGTCTAATTAACTAAGGGTCCATTCATCTATTTGTCTGTCCATATATCTATCATCCATCCATCCATCCATCCATCATCCATCCATCTATCCTCCCATCCATCCATCCATCCATCCATCCATCCATTCAGTAAGACACTAGGGAGACAGCAAAGGTCCCTGCCTTTGCAGTGCTTAGAGTCTATAGGGAAGACAGACAAGTAAATCATCTAAGTGTTCTAAGTGTCCTGAAGGGAAGCCTTCCCTAACTTCCTTCTTCCCACCTCACATCCTACCCCCCAAGGATTTCAGGACCCCATAAATGGAGAAATAAACTTACAACTTTGAAAAGCTCTTACATCAGGCAGAATGCGTCTCCATCTCTTTCCTTTCCTATAGCTCCTTGGGGGCAAGGATAAGTCTTACTCCCCACTCACTTATTAGGAAAGGTAGAGAAGTATAATGGAATTGGTTGACAGAGACTGACACTGGAGACCGTTTGCTTACTTTTGCCTTTTTCAAACTGTTTATATTTTTACTAGTGGCGTTCTTTTAAGTTTTTCCAAAAACATTTTTTAACCTATATTTTTCTAATGATCATAAGTAAAAATAAAATAATACTTTTTGACCCCCTTCCAGGTAAGAAAAAGAATCTGAAACCTGTTTACTTCTTTCTTCCTGGCATTTGTAAAGATGACCTGGAATTTAAGGCCCTGATTATTATCATCAAATTATTTTATATTCTATATCTTATCTTTTATGAATGGCTTTGTTATTTGCTTTTGAATCCTATTTATAGATTAAGCTCTGTGCTTGGCTGATTTACATTTTCATTGCTAGTTCTTTTATGCCATAGTTTCTTCATTTTTAAATGTTTAATTCTGACTCGTCTTTTGACCAACTGGAGTTCGCTGACTTGCAATATTTTTTTAGGGACAATATGAGAGTGGTGTATTTTTCCAAATCCTTCTTTAGCAAAGATTCTCTTTTAATTTCCTATCATATGCAAACAACAATTTGGCTAGGTGTATCATAGTTTAGGATCAAACATTTTTTCTTCAAAATTTTCTGAAAACCACTCATTTTATTCTGGGAAGACTGTAGTGCTACAGAGAAGGAACTTCATAATTGACTAATATATATCCTTTGTTGTTTTTTAAACTTCTTTTTTCTTTATCCTTTTAATTAAAAAACTGCCAGGATGTGTCCATGGGTATGTTCTTTTTAAAACATATAAAACATAGGTGTTGACTTATCTATGAAACATGGCCATTGGCTTGTATACTTTGGCCTTTATTCATCCCAGGAAATTTTTCTTTGGTTATATCTTTGATTATTACTTCAATTGCAATTTTGTTTCTTCTTCTTAAATATTTACTTGCTTGTTCTTTCCCCCTACATTCTAGAACACCACTCCAAATTTACCCTTTACACTATTGGCATACTTTTCATAGGGTTAGTTTTTTTCTTTATTCCTTCTAATGCAGAGTTTGAAATATGTTATTGCATTTTTACTGCTCTGAAATAATCTGATAGCTTATCTAGCTTTCTGTGTGGCTCAGTTTAATCTCTATGGATATCTGCCTATTTTACAAAAGGAATGTCATTTTTCTTTCTATTGATGCTGAAGTTTTTTATTTTTTATTTTTTTATTTTTTATATATTTTTAAAGATTTTATTTATTTATTTGACAGAGATAGAGACAGCCAGCGAGAGAGGGAACACAAGCAGGGGGAGTGGGAGAGGAAGAAGCAGGCTCATAGCGGAGGAGCCTGATGTGGGGCTCGATCCCATAACGCCGGGATCACGCCCTGAGCTGAAGGCAGACGCTTAACCGCTGTGCCACCCAGGCGCCCCTGATGCTGAAGTTTTTTAAATAATTTCTTCTGGACATACTCTTGGGTCTTCAGAGTGGTGTTTTTTCCTTTTCTTCAGCATAGTTTATCTCTTTTCTTTATTTATTCATCTTTATTTAGTTAAAAATACGTAATCCTTTTATTTTATATTACAATAAAAGCCACACACAATAGCCAAAATATGGAAATAGCCCAGATGTCCATTGACAGATGAATAGATGAAGATGTGGTATATGTATATATATATATAATGAAATATTACTCAGCCATCAAAAAGAATGAAATCTTGCCATTTGCAATGATGTGGATGGAACTAGAGGGTACTATGCTAAGGGGAATAAGTCAGTCAGAGAAAGGCAAATACCACATGATTTCACTCATATGTGGCATTTAAGAAACAAAATAGATGAACATAAGGGAAGGGAAGGAAAAATAAAATAAGATGAAAACAGAGAGGGAGATGAGCCATAAGAGATTCTTAAGTATAGGAAACAAACTGAGGGTTGCTGGAGGGGAGGTGGATAGGAGGATGGGGTAACTGGGTGATGGGCATTAAGGAGGGCACTTGATGTAATGAGCCCTGGGTCTTGTATGCAACTGATGAATCACTAAATTCTACCTCTGAAACTAATAATACAGTATATGTTAATTAAAAAAAGAATAAGGATGCTGAGTAACAAAGATCAGGTCTTTTCTGCAATAAAGACAGAGAAGACTAGACACAGACACAGACACAGAAGACTAGAAAGGGCAATTGAAGAATTCCCCTTGAAGAAAAATTGACAAAAAATTTCCTGGGCTGAGAAAAAGCCAAAGTATACAAACCAATGGCCGTGTTTTACAGGCAATCAACATCTTATCTAATCAGCCATTTTATCAAGGCACATGATCAGTGTTGTAACACAATGGAAAGGATGGCTACTGTGCCTTGTTTTACTTAATCATACATTGAGCAGACCTGGAAATGAATGGAACTATTACTCTTAAGTCCTGTTTACATTGTATATCCTCAGAGATTAAGTTTTACTCCAAAAAATAAGTGTTAAATATTACTTTCACATACTGTGGAAAAGTACAAATAGGTTGAAATTACTGGACGTACAGAAGTAAGTAGTTTCAGCTACTTACTGATCTTTGAGTGAGAAGACTTACCCAGGCTCAGTGATGGCTAACCAACAGACTATGTAGCTTGCTCTTGGAACCACTACCCCTTTGGATGCTACTTGAATAGGCTTCTTCTTTTTTTTTTAAGGTTTTATTTATTTATTTATTTATTTATTTATTTATTTATTTATTTATTTATTTATTTGAGAGAATGAGAGAGCACAAGCAGGGGGAGTGGCAGAGAGAGAGGGAGAAGCAGGCTCTATCCCAGGGTCCTGGGATGGTGACCTGAACTGAAGGCAAACACTTAACCAACTGAGCCACCCAGGTGCCCCTCCTCCTCCTTCTCCTCCTCCTCCTCCTTCTTCTTCTTCTTCTTTTTTTTTTAAAGATCTGTGTACTGGTTTTGGAGAGACAGAGAGAGAGAGTGGGGAGTGGGAGAGGAAGAAGCAGGCTCATAGCAGAGGAGCCTGATGTGGGGCTCGATCCCATAATGCCGGGATCACGCCCTGAGCCGAAGGCAGACGCTTAACCACTGTGCCACCCAGGCGCCCCGAAGAGAGAGAATCTTAAGCAGACTCCCCCATTGAGCACGGAGCCTGAGGTGGGGCTTGATTCCATGACCCCCACATCATGACCTGAGCTGAAATCAAGAGCCAGACACTCAACTGATTGAGCCACACAGGTGCCCCTTGAATATCGTTCTTATGCCAACATTTGGGGGTATGACTGTTGTTCTTCTCACTCCCTTGTTTCATTCCCAGGGGTCTAGGGACATCCATGTACTTTCACACTGCTGGATTGAGGTGTGATTTTCTGTCTCTAATGCATGAGATATTGGAACCCCCAACGGTCCAACAAATGTCTCCAGTAGGCCCTTCCTGTTTTCCCCACAGCGTTCAAAACTTTATTTATACTGATTCCATTCCACCTTCAGGATACACAGGGGCTCCTGGCAGGGACTCCCCCCACCATTTTCCACCTCTTAGCCTGTTGCTTACTTGAAAGTTGCCATCTCTGTAAGGATATGGAAAGATTCTGTGGTGCGTGTGTGCGTGTGCGTGTGTGTGTGTGTGTACATGCACACATGCACATGTGTGTATAAAACTATACTCTGGCTCCTGCAAAAAAAAAAATATCACCCAAACAGTAGAGTTTTAAGACTGATCCATTCTCTATATCTCTGAGTCAAGGAGCAGCAGCAGTGTGGGAGAAATGAACTCTCTTCTTACTGACTTGCAGAGAACTGGATCTCTTCTTGTCCACGAGGTAAAGCATGAGTAGGTCAATCACTATTTCTCTCAAGCCAACTGCATCTGCTTCTGACATCAGATTGATTCTGATATTGGGCTGTAAGCAATCCTAGTTTTCTGAGATGTGGGAAGTGTCCGCCATCCCTTGTGAATAATTGTTGGCGAGTGAGAAAGGCGATAGGAGAGACGCTGTTTTGCGTGAGCTTCACACCATGCTCTTGAGGTTCAGGAACCCCTGAGGTCGGGGCTTCTCTGTCACCTCTTTACTTTCGTCTACATCCGAATAATCAGAAGGCAGAAAAAAGAGTGGGCAAAGACAAACATGGTTGATTTGGCAACCCCCATTCCCGGGAAAGCTTGCCCATGTCCCCAAGGCTTTGCATAAGGAAGTAGAGAGTCTCCTGTGTTTTCCATTCCAACGGGCAGGCCAGCACAGGCCGTGGAGTCTCAGACATGAGCTGGAGGCTGGGGAGCCTGCTATTTAAACTCCTCCTAACACCTAGTGCATTGTCAGTTGCCCAAAAGCATTGCACAATATTGGTAGTAATAACAGCAATCAGAAACCTGCCATTCCACCTGGGAGATGTGCACATTACTCCTATTGTCATCTCCAGAATTCTCTTGCACACAAGTGCCTGAAGGGGAACTTTTCTCCTTGTGGCTCCCCAAGCAGATCATCATACAATGGCTGTGGGGGGTGGTAGCTGCTGACGTGGCTGAGGTTCGCAGTTGCTATGGAGGATCCCCCAGAAGTGCTTGCGTAAGAACAGGACTGAGGATGACCTTCTCCGAAATCAGGAGAACCACCAGCGCATGGTGATTCTTTCATCCCAACACAAAATGATTGAACACCTACTAGACACCTGCTGTATTCCCCGCTCCTGGAATGCACTTGGAGAGACACACAAAGATCTCATTTGTACCGGGGCATACACTAGCCCTCTCTTCTACTTGAAAAGCACTCCCTCTCCCACTTAGAGCAGATCACTAATTAGACAACAATAAGGAGTGAAATGCAGGGGAGAAGGGGAAAAGTCATTCCAGAAGGTGTCATCAAAATGTGTATTATCCCTAGAAAGAATGTTCCGGTCCTATGATTAGTTTGTCAGATGAGCTGGTTGGGGTCTGAGAGGGGACAGCTTGGACAGGAAAACAGAGCTTGCCAAACCTGGGATGGGGGTGGTGAATTAAGGTGGTGTTTTTCTTGGAACAGTGTTTCTGAGATATTGGGGGTTTGCTTGACAGAGAGCGGGTCAGACTTGGTGTTAACCACTGAAAGGGCAGAGGGAACTTGTTTGCTTCCCAGCTGTGCCTGAGGTTGCCCGAGAACCCTTGGAACAAGTTTCCCTCCTGTCAGTGTATCAGGCAAGGTGCTTCGATGTTCTCATGTGGGAGGAACAGACCTTTCCCACTTGACATTTCCCCACAAGCTTTCTTCATGTGGTCTCCCTAGGCCCTATCTCCCTCCCACTTCCCCCCTCACCCCCACTATCTCCCCATCTCACGTTCCCCTCTTGCTCAGCAGAGCTATTTTTGTTTGAAAACCACTATATTGTTATCTCTTCTATTATCATGTCTCATGAGGGACTTTTCTGGACTTCACTGGTTTAGCTACTAGATTCCAGCCTGTCCTCTTTCTTTCCTTGGGGCAAGGAGAGAACAGAGAGCCTCACGTGCTGTGAGCAGGGCATGGTTTCTCTAGGTAAGTTTTCTTAGGAAACTGTGAGTCAAGAATCCACAATGGCCATTTTTGTAATCTGCGTAAAGGTGCAGAGTTATTTATTCCCAGCTGTAAGATAGAGGGAGAAAAGCAGTCTTTGATCAGCCAAGGGCTGCCCACTTGCTAGTTAGGTACCTATGAGCACTTTTCATTCAGTGCGTTGTTCGTCCTGAGAACAGTCCTATGAGGCAGGTTTCGTGAAGCCAAGGTTTTCAGTGTAAGTATGTCCCAAATAGTCATAAGACATACTTAAGCTAAAATATTTTCTCGTTACCTGAAATTCAAATTTAAGTATGTATCCTGTATTTTTATTTATTTTTTATTGCTCTTTATTATTATTATTTTTTTTGTTTTTAATGTATCCTGTATTTTTTATTTGTGAAAGCTGGCAACCCTCCATTATATGCTACAGATAGGTTATGCGACCTGCTCAGGTGCTTGATATGTGTTTACTTCCCTCCTGTCCTTCCCCATCTCCACCATTGAAACAGTTGAAAGAGAAAGAAAGAGGAAAGAAAGAAAGAAAGAAAGAAAGAAAGAAAGAAAGAAAGAAAACAAAAATATTACTTGAAGTGAGTGAATGCTCCAGTCTGCTGCCTACTTGTCATTCTCTTGTCAGGAGCTCCCTGGCCCCACTAAATTCAGTAGAGGGCACAGTGATGATTTGATACTTTGGCTGAATCCCGACCAGAATTTTGACCTTTTTGAAAGGGACATGGCAAAGCAGAGAGCCCAGAGGCCTTGGCGTCCAAGGCCATGAATACCCGCCCTGGCTCTGGCACCAACTCGGTCTATGAACCAGGCCATCTCTGTTAATTCTTGTGTGAGTTTTAGTTTCTTTATTGAAAAATCGAGAATGGGCCTACTGACCTTCACGCTTCGTGACACGTTATGCAGCGCATGGTACAGCGTCTAATACCAGACAGGCCTAGGTTCAAATCCCAGCTCTGCCACTTACCAGCTGTGGGAGCTGGGGCAAGCGGCCCGATCTCACTGTGCCTCAGTCTCCTCATCTATAAGTTGGAAATAATGCTAGTGCAAAATAGAGCGAAGCCTGCACGGTTACTGATTAATTCTTTCATTCACACACACTCTTAATTGACAACCTAGTTGGCTCCTCTTATAAACAGCTCTGATCAGGGGGTGTGAATGAATGCCTAGCTGTGTTCTAGAAACAACTAGGGATAGTTGCAGAAAATCGGATCCATGCCCCGAAGAACCAGTGATCCCATAGGAGGAGAGCAGATGTACCAGGTGAAACAACAAGACAATAAAATCAAGGGCGGGGTGATTCAGTGCCGAGTCAGGCCTGATGCTGGGGAGGTATGAAGAGCAACAATCATGTCTTGTGCTGTTATACCCACTGCAGTTTACCAAGGGCATTCACAGACATTTGAGGTGAGGTAAAGAGTGGCCAGAATGAGGAGGGGATGGGCATGGGAACCTTCTTGGAGGAGGGGGTTCTTGAAGAAGTAATAGATTTGGGTGGGAAGACGACACCTCTGATGGCACAAATCCCAAAGTGCAGAGGCAGGGGACGTGGTGACACCCCGCAGGACAGAAGCTGAAGGGGAGCCATCAGGAGACTGAGGCTGGGACCTTTGCACTCTCTGTTCCCTCTGCTGGAATGCTTTTCCCTCGGGCATTCGTGTGCTGTCTCCTCGATGTTCAGGACGCGGCTCAGGTATTATTTCATACCTTCCTTCTCGGACCACCGAAAGTACCTTGCGTTTCCTTACCTGTCTCTCTAGGTCACATCACCTTGTTTTATTATTTTTTTTATTATACTTTTTGTTGTCTGAAGTTCTTCTATTTGTGATGTTTCATTATTTATTCTCTGTCTCCCTTAACAGACTCATGAGAACAAGAACATCGGGCGCACAGCAGGTGCTCCATAAGGATTTGTTGGAGGACTATATGGGCAGGTAGCTGGAGGCCCCAGAGTGCTAGCTAGCCTTAGGAATTAGGATTTTCTAGAAAATGATGAGGTTCAATAAAACCTGTAACAGTATTCTGTATGTCCCAGAAGGACCATTTTGTGACAAGAGTGGTCCTTTTCTTTCCTCTGCACTTAAAATGAGTCCAGAAGGTGATGGGAGTTTCTGGGCGTGTCCGTGGGTTTCTGAGCTTCCTCATCCTGCGTTAAGCATGGGGCTCACCTGGCTACACATTAAAGTCCCTGGGGAAATTTTTAAATGCCCAATTCCCAGGCTGCACCCTGGTCTAAGTCCAATAAAATCCCAATCTTCGGGGGTGGAGTCAAGGCCTCGGTATTCTGTAAGCCTGCCAGACTCCACTGTGCCACCGAGGGTGGGAACCACTGTGCTAGACGCTCTTCCCGTCTCCTGTGCACTTCAGACATGATTAACTGGCCTGTCTTATTCTAGGAGGAATAAAGTAGGCATCGATTACTTTTCTCCCTCACAGACACCCTGCCCCAAGGTGAAGTGCAGCTAGTTCTTGGGTGCATTTCTGTATTTGATGACCTGTTTGGAATTAGCCAGACCTTTCCCTCAACTGAGGTGGACCCGTTCTGGCCAGGTCTCTGTGCCATCCTGGTGACACCTTAATTTAGGGCTGGTTGCTGGCAGCCCTGAGCTGGCCTCTGTTCTGCTGGCCCCATCAGCGGGCTCAGTCCCAGCCTCTACTTTCACTGCCCTTGTGGCTGTCACGTTCCCATGTCCTCAGCCATCCTGTGGCCCTACAGTGACTTAACGTGGTTGGTATTATTGATATGTCACACCGAAGATGCCAAGCTGACGTCACCAGCAGATCTCATGCTCCTGCTCCGCAGCTGGCCCAGGTCAAGGGCCTGGAGAAGGCAGATGACCTGAGGTCTTCCTCTTGGAAAGGGGCTGCCGAAACTCCTTTACTCTTGGAATTTGCATTTGCGACCTGTTTTGCTGACTGTCATCCCTTCCCCTGCATCCTCCAAATGCCAATATCTATGATAATCTTTGTGGGCTGCATAAGCAATGCGACCTCTGATGAAATCAAACATCCGGACAATTATCTTTGGACCGGTCTCTAATTGGACTAATTGGAATAGAATTGCTAGAGAGACTTGCTGCTCCCGTCTGGGCTCTCAGTGCCAAACAAAAGAAGCAACCAAGTAGTAATTCAGATGGTGGATGCCCCGGGCAGTTCAAGACCCGTTTTGCTCATTAGCCAAATCTCTATTGCCCTCTTTCCCCTCTCCCCTTCAACATGTGCTTCCTAAGGTGATTTAATTTTCATGAATCACGTCCATGTATCTTGTTTTGGAAACCATGAGTAACTTCTATAAACAAAGCATTGCATCTCCCTACCTGTGAGTACCCTGAGATTTATAGTGCTCAGAGTGGCTAATCAACCCACTAGGCCATCATTTAACAAACATATTGAATGAGTGGTTTGTAAACAAATCTTTAATTGAACACCTACTATGTGTCAACCACTGTTCCGGTCACTAGGGATATAGGTGGAAGACAGACAATAGATATGCAGAACAAATACATGAGTAAGTAGGGATGAGATAATTTGAGATAATGATAAGTGTTATAAAGGTGGCACCATGACTGAGAAGGGGGTGGAGGGAAAGACTATTTCATATCTAGCTGTTGGGGCACACAAGGCGGTTGGAGATACAGAGAGTTACTCTGTGTGTTGTCCTGGAGGACTGGGTAAGGTATGGCCCCTGCTCTCAGACCTCCTGGTCTAGTTGGCGATATGGTAAAGAGAATGACGAAGAATAATGTAGTAGGTGGTGTGATGGAACGGTGGGAAAGGGAGAGCACAGACAGAATGGCTAACTGCGAGGGGGGAGGGGAGGCAAGTCAAGGTGTGATGCCTGAGCTATAACTGAAAGAGAAAGTGGAAGTCAAGGGCTAAGGGTGGCCAGAGAAGGGGAGGAAGGAAACCATGTTGGGTAATCTATTAAACCACTTTTATTGAGCATCTGCTATGTGTCAGGCATTGCTCTAGGTGCTGGGGTTCCATGGTGAACAACAGAGAAACGAAACAGTCTCTGAACACCTAGAATTTATCTTCTAATGGTGGAGGTGGTGGGGTAGACAACGGATAGATAAAGAAAGAAGATCCTTTCAGATGGTGACAACTGCCATGCAGATGCTACAGGATAATGTTAAAGGGAGAGTTTGGGTGTGTTCTGTAGGCTGCGGTGGGCATGGGGCTTGACCGGTTGGCCAGCATAAGCCTCTGGAGGGAGTGATGTGTGTGATGACATTGGATCATGGGGCAGTCTGGAAGAAGGCTCTAGGCTGAGGGAACTACAGTGCAGAAGTCTTAAGGCTGGAATAAGCATGACAAGTGTGAGGAACAGAAAAAAGCCCAGCATGGTCAGTGCCTGGGAAGTGGGGACGGGTGTGTGTGCGAGAAGGACTCAGAGGTGAAGCAGCTGGGGAAGGAGGAAGCCAGTTCTGAAGCTATATTGGAGGGGTCCAGGGGGGAGAGGATGGAGGCTTGATCTAGATTGACAGCTATGGGGGTAGTGAATCATGGAAAATCCAAGAGGTTTGGAGAAAGAGAGCTAGCAAGACTTCTGATACATGGTCTTTGAGGATTGAGGGATAAAAGGAATCAAAGATGACTGTGGCCTGACCAGCTGTCTGGCTGGGGGTGGTTACTGAGGGAAGACCAAGAAAGGAACTGGTTTTGTGTGGGAAATGAAGATTTTTCTTTGGATGCATTTAGTATGAGATGCTAATTGGACATCCCAGTGGAGGGGAAGCAGCTCCGATAAAGGCTTGCGGTCTGAGTGGCAAACCCTTCGCCTGGGGACAGTGTGGGAGAGGGCTGCAGTTAGGGAAGGTAGTGCCGGCTGTGGGGTGGGAAATAGCCTGGAGGAGGATGTGACCGGAGGTGGGGGTGGGGGTCTGTCGTGTTAGTCCAGGTGGGAAAGGGTGGGAGGTATGAATCCGTTTGGCATCCACACCTTGGATTTGCCTCATCATGCAAGAGACTGCTTCGTGATTCCATTTCAGGGTTGGCTACCCCAGCACAGATGGGGTGACTTGGTTAGACAACCAAACAGCCGGAGTGTAGGGAGCTCTTGGCCCGGGTCCATCTTTGTGCTAAGGGCTTCTGATACTTTATTTTATTTAATCTGCACCAAGATCCTATGAGGTAGGCATGGCTCCTCCACTTATTTGTAAATATAGTTATCATTTTTGTTGTTTTTGGTAAGCTCAAAACGACTGTGTAAGTGACCTCGAGAAACATCTCTTGTTAGCAGGCAGAGTGGCCCTGATTGTCCCGGAGGTGGTGGTGTTCTCATGTATGAAGGCACCTTTGCTTTTGATCCTTAAGTAGCGGAGCTTTTGAACTCTCACCACACCCATTTTACAGATGAAGAAGCTGGGTCTCAGGGGAGCAAAGTGGCTTCCCAAAGTGACACGGCCTGTGAATGGAGCTGCCTGAAGGCTCTCCCTGGTCTTTCCTTCCCATATTGATCACTGTACAGAGGATTAAGAATTGGGATTTGTGGGAGGTGACGGCACTGTCTTGGAGGTCGTTGACCACAAAAAAAGCCCCTATGATCGTCATAGATAAATCAGTGTTTCAGAAGGAAGAAAAGATGTGTATACAATGAAAACCCTCTCATTTGACACACTAGGGAAGGGCAATTGGTTATTTACAGTTAAGCTGAAAGCAGAGAATCATTATAATAAAACACATATAACTAGATTTTTCATATAAAGCATTCAGATGTACATTGATTTACTGAGAACTTTTCTTTGCAAATGAGCCACTCAGAGTTGTCATTTCTTCTTTTTATTTCAAATGCAACACACCTTCGTCTAGTCTTTCCAAAGCATTCAATTTAGTGTTTATAGAAACAAGAAGTCCTTCTTTTTGCAATTATGGTTTATCAGCTTCTTTACTATCTAATTAAATTATGTAATTAGAATAACAAGAGCAATAAATATAAACAGATTTGGGAACAAATACAAGGCACTCTTGCGAAATGCATGACCCAGCAGAAGACAGAGGACTTCCTACCTAGTCCCGCACGAGCCACCAGACTGCAGAGTCTCTAGGATGCATACCAGGAGACTCCATAGAGAGCATGGGACATGTTGGTTAATATAGGTTAAGTGAGATTCCGTTCAAAGAGCTTCTACTGATAGATGTACGTATACAGTGCATATCTGTGTATGCAGACACTTGAAGTGAATGAAATACTTTCATGGACATGATTTTGCTTTTCTTATTCTTTTTTTCTTCTGGCTTAACCTTTTCCAAAGACTGGTTCTAATTTGAACTGGTCCAGTAGGATTTTAAAAACAATAACTTTGATTTCGTTTTCAGTGCAATAAAAAAAATCAATACTTGGATTTAATTCAGAGTTCAGCCAATTCGTGTGTCCATTTTGGTTTCTGAGTCATATGATCCTGGCCCACATTACTCACAGTGAGGAATGATTCAAAACCAGTGCTTTTTGTCTTCTAACTCCGAATCTAAAAATGCCTCAGGCCTCTTTTGCCCTAAGACACCCTTGTTCTAAGCACTCCTGAAGTGACACTTATTGAAGGCCCCAAATCATTACCAGGAAGAGACTGGCATAAGAACCCACTGTCTCTTGATTCTGACACTGAAGATGGTCTTGCTTTCCCTTCCCCTATGTGGTATCAATGTTGGTTGAACACCTTTTGAGCTCATTGAAGGTTGGTTACCTTAGGAACAGAAGACGTCAGTGTTTCTGGCTTAGTCACAAAAGAGCCATGGAAGATCCTCTTCAAAACCTAAGGACAATTCCTTGGGTACCTGGTATTGGAGGAGGTCAGAGGACCACTCAGCCTTGGCTTGTCCTTTCTCCCCAGACCTGGGCACAAACTCGGCCATTCAGAATGGAAATACAACCAGTAGCACATGCAGGGCACTGTGTGGTTTGCTTTGATTCTTCCCATGGATCCTTTCTCTAGGAGCTCCCCTTCCCCTATCTTGCCTCCTTATCCTGTATTTAAGATGTCAAAATCCCCCTTCTAGCATGAACCACATGGTACTGGATGGAATTTGACATGGTATGAACTTGTGTCTAACTTAATATAGATACAGATGGATCAATGTCTGTGTCTACACCCATATCGATGTCATCTATCTACGTGGATGTATAAATGTAGATGTGTGTGTATACACGACCTAGTATACACACATATTTCCTAGCTGGGTCCACTGAGTGGGCCTAGAAGCCATAACACCCCAGTAGCAATGAGCACACCTAGTACCTAGACCTTGGTTTCTAATACCATTCTCCCACAAAAGGAACCAGAGGTCGTTGGAGAAATGGCAGATTCTAGGGCTAGGGAAGGAACTATACAAGATGAACCTGGAGCATCTAGTAGTGCCAGAAATTATAGAAGTACTCAAAAAGCAAAGTGAGGGGGTATGTCAATGGGACACAGGAACCAACTGAAAGAACTCCCCATAGAAAAAGCTGGAACAATTTGAGCAATATAGTATTGGATTTGCACCCAAAGTACAAGATAAAGATTCATAACTCTATAAATATAAATAAATTATTAAATAAATAAATAGGGGAACAGACAAACCTCCTGCATAGAAGAATCTCAAATAACTTATGTAGATACTCCCCTGCTCGAGGAGGTGGAGTGTAGTTTCCTACCCGTTAAGTGTGGGCCATGCACAGTGACTTTCTTTTAATGAGCCCAGTGAAGATGCCTGACAAACTACCCAAGCTAGATGGTCAATGTCAACACCAACAGTGATAAGTGATGTTGATAGCATGTACCTTTGAGCTGATGTGGTGGGAATGGCACTTTCCCTCTGTGATCTTCCTCCCCAAACTCCCAGTCTAATCATGAGAAAAACATCAGATGAATCCAAACTGAGGGACAGTATACCTACCCAGTATTTCTCAGAACTGTCAAGCTCAACAAAAACAAGGGAAGTCTGAGGAACTTCACAGTTTAGAGGAGCCTAAAGAGACATGAAGACTAAATGCAATGTGATATTCTCATGGGAACCCATAAATTATTTGGGGTACTTCTGTTCAGAAGGTTGTCCTCCCCATTTATTTATTTATTCAATAATTTATTATATCAGTATAGACTTAGGAATATTTATTTTGTACTTTGGGTAACTAATCTGATACTATACATTAGGTAAAAACTATAGAAATGTGAATAAAGTGTGGGCATTGCTCAGTCATAATGTATCAATATCAGTTTATAAGTCATGACAAATGTTCCATATTAATGTTAACAATGTGAGACCCCAGGAGTGGGGAATATGGGAAGTATGTAATATAGTCACAACTTTTTTCTGTAAGTCTAAAATTCACAGAACATAAAATAAAGTAAAATGAAATTGAAAGTTCATTTTGAAAAATCCCACCGCCACCCCTGCCCCCACCTCTGGCCACTTCTTTTCTTTCTCCTGACCCTATATCTCCCAACATACTGGTCTGCACTGCCCAAGTCATGCAAGACGTTGCAGCGGTGCAAGCAGGCAGCCTTGACCTCTCTGTCTGAACTCAGTGTGGTAGATCCTGCTTGTTGGCTTGAAGAGTTGAATACCATTTCTGGTTTTCTGGCACCCTTATTTCTTGGCTTATCTAGTTTCTGGGGGCTTATCTGAGGCATTTTTATTGGCTGTAATGTGTCTAAGAAATAGTTTGCAGCCCGAGGGAGTCTTGTGCGTTGGGATCTTGCTGCTGGAGGAGTCAGACTCTGCTGTGCGGGGGCAGGGACACATTGCCCTGTGCGTGAGGAGGGCAGAGTCTCTCAGGGGCTGTCACGACGGGCTTACGTCTTCCTGCAGGCAACCTGGGTAGCCCTCCTCTGCTTCCTTGTGCTTCTTCGCCATCTACCTCCTTGAATGTGACAAAACCTCTGTCTCATCTTCTGGACTATTAGTCCCATCTCCTTTTTCCTTTCATCTTTACTTTCAGAGACTCTCCTAAGGATAGACTTGCAAGGATTGATTATGTGGCTCTGTGGGGGTGCCCAGAGGAGAAGCACTTAAAATGTTTAGAAGAAGAAGCTGGTAACAAGGCGTTTTGTCCCGGGAGGAGGGGAAAAGTCTCTTGAATGGCCCTTCATAGGTAAAAGAGGTTCCTTGGAGTTCCCGGACCAGCCCCTCTGGTAGCGCTGTGCACATTAGCAGAAGGCGCCCTCTCTGGCTGCAGCCCCTCAGGCAAAATGTGATGGGGAAGTTAGAGCTGGATTTGAGGTCCCCAACATCCCCTGAGCCAGGCAGCCTTGTGCAGTAGACAATATACACAACTATTCATCGTGACCCTGAAACGTACTGTAGGTAGTAACCCAGTGTGGGGGGAAGGGTGTTTGGGATAATCACTTCTTATGTGAGTACCTGGAGACGTGGTGCAAATTGTCTTCGGAGTCTTCTGGAAGAAATGAGTTAAGGTCTACCCCACGTGGAGTGCTGGACTTGGCTCCTATTTGTTCATGAGATTCAATTATTAATTTTCAGGAATTTTATGAGTTTTATGAAACCTAGTGGTTATTAAAAATTAAAGTATACAAACTTACAATTAAATTATATTGATACAAATGTGGTGAAAACTCCAAATTCATGACTTCCTAATTATTTGCTACATTTTCCTATCGTCTATGCTCTTGAAGTTATTTACATCTATTGTATCTGTATGGTGGAGATCATGCATACTGGTGTGCTACTGCTTAACTTTTCCCGACCCCATGTTCAGTGACATCATGTCAATGGCTTGAAATTGACCATGATGAGAGGAGATGGAAATGGAAATCAACAAATGCTACAGATCAGCTCCCACTCTCCCAGAAATGGGAAAAGCAGGGGAGATGGGCTGGGACCCACAAATGTTAGGGGTGGGCCTGCATGCAGGGAACCATTTGGGACTCCCAGAGCTCCTGAGAGGAATTAGGAGGAGGCTGGAGCTCCCACAGTTGGCCGGCGCCTCCCTCTGCTCCTCAGCGGAACATCAGCTTCTGCTGTGGTTCACTAGGGCAAGCGCCCCAAGGTCTATGTTACCCACCCGTCCAGGTGACTCGGGCTGGGTGAGCAGTGTCATGGAGCCCAATCAGGGACTGGCACTGAATTTCATGGGGTAACCACATGCACCCATGGGATCTGCTCCTTCCGATGCAGCCCTGCAGGGGGGTTGCAGACCCCTCCCCATCTAGCCGAACATCTGGGGAGGAGCTGTGGCTCAGGAGTAGGAGGAGGCGTGGGGGGACAGGGCTGCTCAGTAGCAGGGTGGCAAGGTAGTAGTGTTGCTCTCCCCTCTCTCTTCCTTCTCTAACTTTGTCTCTTTCTCCCCTGGGCCTGCTGCACAGGCAGGCCCTGCCCTCGGAGGACTGAGGGAACACGGGGCTTGGGGAGTGGTGAGGTGGGACCTGTGCAGGGCAGGGGTGTGTGGAGAGGAAAAGCGGGAATTTCCTGGCCTGCCATGGGGTGGGACATTCCTGGGACAGACCAGACCAGCGCTCTCCCGAGGCAGCCGGCAGTCAAGCACACAGGAGCGGGCCTCTGCTTGTGGGCGGTGAGCGACATTCGGCAGCCACCGGGAGAGGTACCTGCTGTCTTGCTCAGTAAAGTTTTGGAGAAAGTACTCGTGGACCCGAGCTAGTGTGGCAAAGGGCTCAGGCATTAGAGTTAGAAGAACCTGGGGTTGATTTCCAGCATTTCCCGTGTGAGACTTTGAGCAGATAATGACTTTGCTTCTCGAGAAGTCTGGCTCAGCCTGTTTCATAGCCTGTGAAGTAACCTTCCTGCTCTTCCCTGTGTGAGGGATGGCCTTCAACAATCTCAAACAGTGGCTGTGGTTAATAGATCTCCTTTCATTCTGTTGGTTTGTTTTTCTATGCTTCCTGTGAGCTCAGATCCCAAGAACTGGTTGTCTTGTTTCTGTTTTTAAAAGCAAAGGCCAGCTTTGGCAACAAATAAGTAAACATGAGTATGATCTGTCACTGAGCTTGGCTCTAGAAAGCCTTTTTATGTGTTGAAGCTCGTAATGACAACAATGACTGTTAGATAAACCAGTGTGTGGAGGACACAGATGTTAACTGTGTTAACTCAATGTGTCAGTCATCATTTTATAGCCACTAGAGAGACACGCCATGACATATACCTTGATACTGGGAGTTTGGCCTATTTGCTGTGTGTCGATTACACCACCAAGTCAATGGCCAAGGCCCAAATCTGATCACGTTTCTCACTCCCTTAAACATCTCCAGTGACCCCCCCCCCAATGCCCAAAGGACTGAGCCCACGCTTGGCAGGCAAAACCTTGCTAATGTGATCCAAACATACTTTTCAACGGCTTCATGGCCTGTCTCCCCAACCCTCTCCTTCCTGTCACCGCATCTGTGCCCAGGAGAATGGATTTCACCACTTCCTGAACATATCCTGCTCTCTCATGCTTCTGGGCCTCTGCTTTTGCCCTTCTTTGTTTCTCTGGAGAACTTTCAAATATTCTTCAAAACCCAGCACACGTGCATCTCTGTGAGGCACTCCCCAGTTCCTACAGGCAGAGCTGTGCGTTCCCTCTTTTTGCTCATGGGCAGAGAGCTGTGCCTGAATTACTTCGCTTATAGCACTCTGCTGAATACAGAGGCGTGAGTCTACGTTACTGGCCTGGGAATGAACTCTTCAGTTTCCTCAACTGATAAATGGGAGTAATAGTGACCTCATAGGGCTGTTGAGAGGATTAAACATGAAAGTGTGCTTCCGAGCAGGGCCTGACACCAATAATCCCCCAGTGAACGATAACTGTAATGATTGGATCAAAGCGCCCATGTTCTCTTGACAGACCCCTCTAGGTCTAGTAACAGATGGCAAGGAGACAAACATTTGGAACAGAGATTCTATTGGTGTGGGACCAATCCATCTGAGAGTCAGACCACTGACCTTGATCTTGTTGGCACTATGCCCAGCCTAATTGTATCTGAAGATCGGATGTAAGCATCAAGTGAGTTAAAAGTCTAGGGCAGCAAGAACCATTTATACCAGGTAGCAGATGAGTGAATTTTACCCCAGTTACATTTCACATGGACACTTCAGTTGTTTCCTTGCTGCTAGCCTTGATTGCTGTCTTCGGTGATCATTAATAAAAGTTATTATTTGCATTTCTCACATATGTTTGAATTTCACAAGTCTTATATTTCTGGGACAAGAGCCAAAACTAATCAACCCAGTCTTTAGAAAAGCAGCTGATGGGGGCATAACCCACTTTAATTACCATTGAGGATTTAAAATTGGACACACAGAAGGAAAAAAATTTTTAAAGATTTTATTTCTTTATTTGAAAGAGAGCGAGAGAGCGAGAGCATGCACAAGTGGGGTGGGTGGGGAGGGGCAGAGGGAGAGTGAGAAACAGACTCCCTGCTGAGCAGGGAGCCCGACACGGGGCTTGGTCCCAGAACCCCAAGATCATGACCTGAGCCCAAGACAGATGCTTAACCGACTGAGCCACCCAGGTGCCCCCACAGAAGGGAAATGGATCAACTGGTTAATTTTGTCTTCCCTGTACCTTAACCATTCAGTCTTTACCACCTCTATGTGATACATATTCTTCTGAATGTTTTATTATGAGTGTAGTTTCCTTCATCAACAGCTAATTTCATTTGTGCTCTGAAAGCATTCAGTTCGCCACGCTAAAGGGAAGCCAAAGGGCAGCTCAGGAACTGCTAAGCCAGCTTTCAGGGTGACCTGCCCAAGCGTTTGGAGGCTGCTGCCCTTCACCTAAACAGCTTGGCCTGGCTACAGTAGTCAAGCTGCCAAGAAAATAAGCCAGGACTCTTGAGTACTTTACGTGCTGGAGTCACATTTACAAATCTGGTTTGAAATGGGCTCTTGACAAAGGTGGCTCCTCCCCGGGCTCCCACTCTTCTGGCTCGGTTCAGTGCAAGAGGGCCACCAGCAGCTTTTGGAAGTCCCCAGAGGTGTCCGAGCGAACCATGTCAGAGAGAGACTTCTGATACTTCTCTTGGAACTTTACTTTGATCCCCTGAAGGTCCACCTGTAGGAGAAATGACAACAGCAATGAGGACAAGAACATTTATAGCGTGTTCACTGTGAATGCAGGCAGGTACTGTTCTGAAAACATTGTATTCATTTGCTCATTTCTGTCTCAAAACAACCCTTTGAAATAGGGGCTATTATTCTTATTCTATGAATGGGAAAAGGAAAGCACAGTCTCTCTCTCTATATATATATTTGTTATTATATATATTATTTATTTTTATTATTATATATTATATAATAGTTATATATTATAATATATAACATATTATAATTATTATATATAATATAATATATTATATAATAATATATAATATAAAATAATACATAAATAATATATATCATTTATTATTATATATTTATATATTATAAATAATATATATTTATATATTATATATTTTTATATATATCAGAAGAATATGTATCACATATATATTTATCCCAATATAAATTTACATATGAATACCAAAACTTGAACTTCATATGATTTTTATGTATTACAAAATATTTTCCTTTGAGTTTTTCACAGTCATTTAAAAATGAATCATTATTAGGTAGCAAGCCTGTACAAAAACAGGCAGGACTGCGGGCCACAATTTGCTGACCCTCGCTGAAGGGTTAAGAAAATTATCAATACGGAGATTTGAAATGAAGCTTTTTTTTTTTCCTCTTGTACCCTGGATCAGCAAGGCTATTAGGTCCAATCAACAAAATTCAAATGAATATCAATCTGTGGGACTTATTTTGAACCTAATTCATTGATAGCTTGGAAAACCTGGATCCTGGAGATGGGCAGAAGACTCAGAAGAAAAAGATTGCTCTGCTCCAAACACTCTTAGAACCTAGTAGGGGAGACAATACTTGCACCAGAAAAGATGTCAGTACAGAGAGAACACAGCATGTCTCATGAAAGAAGCACAGAGCTTTCTTTAACAAGGTGTTGTGTTCTTTTTTTGATTTATAAAAATTTAGACCCTATCGTGCATCCTAGACACATCCACAAACCATCCCTTGGGTTTCTGGTTCTTTTTCCTCCTGCCTCAATCGGAGGGATGAACTAAGGGGGAAAGAAGATGAGAGCAGAAGGCAGGAGAATGAGGGATGGTGCGAACTGGATGCTGAGCAGGAAGGAGACTCCAGCAGTGTGTCCCCTGCCCCCCTGGCTCCGCTACTTGGCTGGGGGAGGGGCAGGACAGTGGGAGTCAGTGGGGGTGGGGTGGGTGGGAAAGGGGACACTGGGGCTGTGTTCTAGTACCAAGAGGCTTTAGGGAATCGATTAGGGGATCCGGCCTGTGCATCTCATTGGGCCTGACGCATTCTGACAGAATGGTCCATATGCGGAAATGACCCAGGATATGTGGCCAATCCTAAATGGGACAGCATCTTGGAATGATCACTCCATGGCTCACGCGGCAGTGAACGTGCAGCCCCCGTGAGCCCTCCGAGGTGATCCAATACCCTGGGGTCTTTCAGAATCCCTGCCCTGCTCCATCGCGCCCCTGCTTCTTTGAGCCTCAGGATCTCGCGAGACTTTGGTGGGGTTGGGGGTTGAGTTGCTAAGGGACGGGGAGACAGACACCGCAGAGATCTGGAGAGAGAGGGCAGGAGAAAGCGAGAACTCAGGAGGGTGGCAGAGAGGCTAGGAAAGGGAAGGAGGGGGGATCAAGAGAAAGGGACTGGAAGCGAGAGAAAACTCTGAATAGTGGAGGAGGAGGAGAAATTCCAGGAATAGAAATGAAAACGAAAGAACGGTCCTGTTGCTAAGTTATATTTTAAAACGGTGTCAGATGTTAAGTACTATTTGTCAAAAGCCATGGGGCAGGATTTGGGTTGGGATCTCTCCCCCTTCAGTTAACAATTTTTTTGAGGGAAGATGTCTGTGGTTTTTCCAGGGCTCAGTTACACTTCATTCTGCAAGGCTTCTCCTACTGCGGACGAAATGCCATGTCCCCTTCACTTTGTCCCGCCTTCACTCTGGGGCCCTTGTTCCAAAGCATCCGCCGGGAATCTTGACAGCTGCTCCCAAGCTTTGGGCTCCTCATCACCCTCTTTCTTACACTCAGGCATTCTCGAAGTGAGGCGGTATCCCTGGCTGCTCCCAACAGGACAAAAGTGCATTCTTAAGAGGGCGAAAAGAACCTTAATCCTTTTATGTAAAAGTACATATGTATACACACACATACATAGAGAGAACATAACAGAATAAAGGAGGACACTTGAGGCAATGAGCACTGGGTGTTCTATGCAACTGATGAATCGCTAAACTCTATCTCTAAAACTAATCATATACTACATGTTAATTAATTGATTTTAAGTTAAAAAAGAACATACCAGAATATAGATGTATTTACGGAACAAAATATACACATACAGAACATTACAGCATATGTATGTAGAGAACAGAAACAGATACAGAGTCTATCTGTGGTGTTAATGTTTTGGGGGGAGTGGTGATGAGGAAAAAATGGGGTCCCAAAAAGTTCCTTAGTAGGATGATTGATAATTAAAAAAAAAAAAGTTTGAGAAAAATTGTCTTGTACTGACACGTCTTTTGTGCAAAACTGGGCTTCCGTGGTGTGCTCACTGATGGCCCAGCTGGGGAGCTGGCCGTCATTTGCTCATCGTCTCTGCTGCTGGGTGACCTCGTCTGCCGTCAACCTTCCAGTGTCTCTGTTTTTTGTCTTCCTTAAAATGGAGCCGAACGTGGCTGTGTTACCCAGAACGGCTTGGCCAGGTCCCCTCTGCACAGGCCACCAGCTCTCCGGAGGCACAGATGGCAAAAATAGAAGTGACTACCATTATTGTATTTTTATAAAAAGAAACAGATTGAAGCATGGCACAGTGTCTTCCACAAAGTCTGGGCAGGCAAGGGCTGTCTCTGTGTTACTTTTTCTGTAAATAGACCCTGAAGAGAAACTATTTGTGGATGACATCGGTGGTGGCCAAAAGAGAAGCGGCCGCCCGCGTCCTTGGAGTCGAGTGTGTCTTACCTCAGCCCTGGTCACGATGATGTGAATTAGTGTCTCCTCATCGGTGCCTGCACCCTTCATGGACTTGTACAGACGGTCAGCAAAATAGCCCTCTTGGTCCTTGGCGCACTGCACTGCGTGGGACGAAGGACAAGAGAAGGTGAGGCTTTTCCATGTTGTGTAACATGCAGACCCTCTGAAGGCACAGAGCTCGCCCAGAGTGTCACCTGGCTGGCCCTGGAGTGGACTCAACGGTGAGACAGATGTTTGAAAGGAGCCCGACTTCACCCTCTAATGGGATCTGGAAGATTCCCCTGGCTCAGGGCATCTGGGCTCTTCAACTAAGAACTGAGTCAAAACCCCTCCAGCGGCACCTCTGCTGGTCCCTGAAGACCCTTCAGAG
This sequence comes from Ursus maritimus, assembly GCF_017311325.1. NCBI lineage: Eukaryota > Metazoa > Chordata > Mammalia > Carnivora > Ursidae > Ursus > Ursus maritimus. Next base: position 64,388,947 of record NW_024427107.1, read on the forward strand.
GAGGAGGGACGCTGGGGCCACCCTGAGGCTCTCCCTGCCGAGTGAGTTCGTGATTCTTACCAGCAGAAGTAACTTTTCTTATCTAAATGAAATCTCTGATGCTGGTGTTGGGTTCAGAGGGGAAACACGGGTTGGCTGGCGACACTGCTGTCATAAAACTTCATAATCTTGAAGACTCACTCCGCTGGACTGTGGCCTACTTTCCGGGCTAAACAACCTTCCCGTCTTTTGTTTTTCCTCACTGGGTTTGCTTTGTGAGTCTCATCTCGGAATCTTTTCCAAGTGCCCCACATTCTTCTTGGTTCTCCATCTGGGCTGTGGCCGGATGGAATGTTTGATGCTGTCTACGGACCACCTTCCTGTGTTCCTGCTAGTTGCTCTTTTCTGGTCTTCCCCTGGCCTGCCAGCTTTGATGTAATCCACAGATTAGTGAAGCATAGCTCTGATTCACCAATCAGGCTAGAAAGCGCCGCTCTCCTCCTGGGGAGAGATCATTGTTCCTCTCCCCACCTCCCAGGGTCCTGTGGGCCCATTGTGACAAATGTTTTGGGGGAATGAACCCTTTACTCTTTAGCTGTTGACATTTACCTAGAACACTTCACATTTTTGGTGTTAGTGATTAATAACAAGGAATCCATTTAGTGTAAGCGTGAAATGTGCATCCTTAATATGTCCTGTAATGGGAACTCATGTTTCCAGGTAATTGCCTATATGACTGATGCTTATGAGCATTGGAAAGGAACAGGGTTAGGGAAGCAGTGCCTAGGTGGGGGGAGGGGTCTGTTTCTTTCTTTTACACTCTGTGTGGAATCTGCCAAAGTTTCAGTGGAAAAGAAAAGCCCAGCCTCAGGTGTCTGACCTCTTTATCCTAAAAACAATCCCAAAGCTGTTGGATTGGGGCAGTTGTGGGGAGAACCTGTCAATTTGGGGAGTAGCATACTGGAGACTTATTTAAGACCCTCCCCGGTGCAGGACTCATTGATTGTCCGCCTAATGTCCGGGTGTTCCAACCCTTCGTAGGGTCTTCTCCCCTGACATTCCTTCTTCCTGCTATTCTGGGAAGAGAATCCTCAACTTTTCTATTGTATACAGTCTACGCCTGGTGAATAACGTCTGTTGTTAGCAGCAGCAGGAATCCCTCAGGAGTTTGGATGGGGCTAGCCAGGGAAATGGTGGGGATAGCGCTGTGGCATGGAGCCAGCCACTGTGAGGAGAAGACAGCCCCTTGGGGGAGCTTGTACAAGTGTGGCTTCTGGCCCCCAAGCTTGGAGATTCTAACAGGTAACCTGGAATGGGGCCCAGGAAACTGTATTTTCTTGTATATCCCCGCAGATGATTTTGATGCCGGTGGTCCGTGGAGCCCACGGGAGGAGTGCTGCCCTAGAGGCTGCAAGGTTTAGCCATCAACTGGCATCTTCATGAGTCAGGTATGAATAGGGTGGGGCGTGTCTAGAAAAGAGAAGTCTGAAGTCACGTTCTACAATTTGTGTGCTTTATACTCGAGGTTGTTTCTAATCACTTCTAAGTTTGCTACCAGTGGAGTGCACCGAAGTCCTGCATTTCATGGTCCCCATCTCCAGGGACATGGCCTTTCCTTCCCCTGTGCCCTCTTTACTCTGGTTGTTTTTGTTTTTATCTTTACTGTAACCTAATCTGTTGGTTTGTGAGTATCCACCATGGACTGTAAGCTTTCTAGGAGCAGGAACTGGACCAATTTACCTCTGATCGCCACACCTAGCACGACCCCCAGCCTGGGTTAGGTGCTAACTAAATTTTAAAGAATGGCATGGCTTTATTAATAATAATAATAATAATTTTGATAGTGGTTTATTGCCATTAATACTTAATATTAATGAAGATTAATAGCATCTTCTGACTGAATTCTGGTATTTTCCTGATTTTATGGGCTGCAAGCACAGAAAGGATTTGGAGCTTCTAAGTCAGGCCATGAGTGGATCTCTCCATCCACTTAAGAGACTCATCTTGGAAGCCCTGAGGACAGTCGTCCATGTGTGTTCAGTGTGGGTCAGGAGTGACACTAGGGATGTTTCGGTCTCTGGACATCATAGTAGGGGTCCTACTAATTTGAATGCAAAAAGAGGATGGATTAAAAAAATCAATTGCTGACATTGTTCAAAAAATTGTTTTAAAACCCCCACAAAAAAACGAAACAAGAAGTTTGGCAGATAAAGCACATTTTTTAACTTCCAGGGCTGCTTTTTCGGTTCTTCCTCAGCTGGGGATCTGTCTTTCCATTTCTTGTGCTATTTGGGACGGTGCCCTCGACTCCTCACCGCAGGAGCATGCACAATGGACAATGCCTTCACTCCAGGGCTTGCGGAAAGGAAAAGGGGGCCTGCCAGACACAGCGCCACGCCCATCTTTCTGCTATTTCCTGCCTCTGGGCAACACCTGGAGAGAAGGTCGTGGTGTTTGCTTGGCACAGGAAAGGTCTGGTCTCCCTTCCCACTCTTGCTAAAGAGACCTCATTCATTCTAAATGTTGAAGGGAACCAAATGGAAAAGAACACCCTCAAGCCATCAGCATGTGCAAAAACTTGTTCGTGGACTGGAAACCTGGCTGAACCACATCGTGCTCCCTGAGACTAGACAATGGTCCCAGGCTGTTGACAGAGCTCTTGTGGACCCACCGTCTTAATGGGACTGTCGTGGATGCCATAGTGCATCCCCCAGATGCCCTCTTCACGACCGAGGCACTCATTCCAACTGTTGCCTGCTGGCTGCTCACAGCTGAGTCCCTCCCCAGGAATGGGTTGTAAATGCTCCCAGGGTACAGCTGGTGTCCACTGGTTGCTTGCTGAGGGGTGCAAAGAACTGGCCTCCTGGCCTCCTGGCCTCCTGGCTCCAGGGCTCCGTGGGCGACCAGCAGATCTCCCACTGCAGCTGCATCACGCTCGCTCTCTCCCTTACCCAGCGCTGCTTCGAGGTGTGGTTCCCAAAGTACTCCCTAAAATCTTCCCACACGCCAACCTCTGACTCCAAGTGTGATTGCAGGAAGCCCGACCTAAGGCAGGGACTTGCCCCAGTCTACTTTACCAAGAGTTAAGTAGGCCTTCTGCAGATCTCCTGACGTTTCTGCTTCAATGGCCTCTTCGATGTCTTTGTCGATGAGCTGGAGAGACAACCGAAGGCCAGTCGTTATTCCAGGCTTTGCTTTTGTCTTTGGTACTCTTGGGATCATTTCTCTACAAAAGGCATTGGACTCTTCCAGATTTGGTCATGTGGCTTGAAGGAACCTATCCGGCCCCGTGCCTTACATGGCTGGGGATGATAGCCCCCATTTGAATGGAGGCTCTCAGGGCTGATGACTTTTGACCTCTAGGGGGTCAGATTTGACCCCAGTGAGGACCACTCCCTGGCCTATATGCTCATCTGTAAAATTGGGAGTGGGAGAACAATGACTCTATACTGTAACAATAATTTTTTACATCTATAAAATAGTTTGGTTTCCCATGTGTTCTTAAAAGTCTTTTTGCTTCCAATTTTCTAGGAGGCTGTGGTGGTAATCATCTTACCCGTACCGTTCTCATCTCCCGTGTCCTGGGACTGGGGACTCAGCCACCCACAGTTTGGGTGAAATAGGAAGTAGAGGCTGTGAAGTTCATGATAAGGACTTGGTCTAATGTTTCGGATAGAGTGGGGCTGTATGGGCTGGGGCCAGGGGCTGACTATGTCAAAATGCCACTTTCCTTCACTCCAGGGTGATTCCAGCTGATCCTATATTCACCGCCGGCTCACATATCACTCTGCACAGCATTCCACGTTAGGTTTCTTTCCAAATATTTACAGAAGCTGAAGTTCAGAGTAGAGGGTGACTATGTTTCATGCAAGGACCACCTGGGCCGAACTCAGCGCAGGCACATAGAGAAAGGAGGGCTCTTTGTTGGGTTTGGGGAAATGCAGTTAAGCATTAAGAATACTGAAACTTCTTTCTTAGAAATTGTTTTTTGAGGGTATGACAGAATTGTGGTTCCATAAATAATTGGAGCCTTTGGGGACACACCAGTGGAGTGTATGTAGCTTATTCTGAAAACACAAGTGGATAAAATATTCTTTGCAATGCAAGCACAGTAGATGTGGGGGAGGGGAGGAGGGTCGAGATTTAATGCGGCTCTGTTGCTTGATCTCCTTGTCACGGTTTGACATCTAGAGGTCTGGTGTGGGTAATGGACCTAGACGATGGGGATTGGCTGGGGGCTTTTAGTCCTGTCCCTTCCTTAGCTGTTCCCAGCCTCTCTTGGGTTTGATGTGGGAGCTGGTATTTCCAAAGGGACTGGTCTCACTTTCCCACGAACAGAGTTCTTGTTCTGTAGGCTGAGATTGCGTTTCAAGAGGACATCTTGTTCACACAGGTCTGCATTTACTAAAAAAATAATCCTCACATTAAAGCGCTTTCTGTTTCTATTGTTAACCCTGGGCCAGAATAGTGCACTAAATTTTCTGTAGGATCTCAGTCTGTACAACAGATCAAAGCAGGGAAGCAGCTGTTCTGGGGAGGTGGGAGAGGGCTTCCCTACGCCAGCCCTAGGCTGTATTGCTAGGTTTCCGCTATCTCCGTCTTTTCGTCACACAACACCAGGGGGCACTGTTCACAGTGCCCCCTCTTCTCTACCTCTCTCCTGCCTACAGCCCCCTCCTGGGAGCTACCAAGGCACCTCCAGGGGCTCCACGGAGGAAATGGAAAACAATGGACTGGCCCAAGCTATTGTGATCGCCTTTGCAAATGGCAGGCTTTTTACTGCAGTTACTGGAATACTTAATTCTTAGGGGGCTCTTTAGACAGATCAGGTTTTCTGATCTTAGTACAAAACACATCGCCGGGGTGGATTCCAGACAAGCCTCAAAGGCCTCTAGTTACCAGTAGCTCTGCCTGTGGGGAGACTATTAGAAGAATAGGGGAGACATTTCTTTCCTTTAAAACCGATTCACCCAAAGAGACAGCATTCCCACAGCAGAACCCTATGCCCTCTGGCTTGGGCCTCAGTGGTTACAGGGCTAAAGGCTCTGGAACAAGCTTCGAAACACATAAAGGTGAGGGGAGAAGTGGTGACAGGTGTGGTGGGGACACAGTGCGCCTGGGCTGTTGGGAATGTGTACCTACAATTTATATTGAGCCCTGTTAGAGACTTACTTTAGCTTTTTTTTTTTTTTGAAGATTTTATTTGTTTATTTGAGAGAGAGCATGAGAGAGCACAAGCGGGGGGAGGAGCAGAGGAAGAGGGAGAAGCAGACTCCCCACCGAGCAGGGAGCCTGATGATGTGGTTTTCGGGATTCGATCCCAGGACCTGGGATCATGACCTGGGCCAAAGGCGGATGCTCAACCGACTGAGGAGGGGAGCCACCGACTGAGGCCGACTGAGCCACCCAGATGCCCATTACTTCAGCTTTTAACTACACAGCCTTTCATGTTCGGTCAGCTTTGGGACTGTGATGTTCTCGTGTGGCGTAGCAGAGCTGGGGAAGTTCAATTGCTTGGTCGGGATTTCTGAGCACGTCAGTAGTTAAGGCTCACGCTTGGAGGGCAAATAAAGGGTAAAGCCCTTTGCCAAGTAAAACCCTATGCCAAAATAAAAACGCAACTCTATGCCGGGACAACCTATGCCACATAATATAATCCTGTGATCTCATGCTAGCAATTTATTGCTTTTAGCCTGAGACCCATGTGAAAACTTATGAACCAGGGTCTTGAGATCAGGGTGAACTCACAAAAATCAATGATAAAGATCAAGACGAATGATGTTCTGGGAAAGCTTTTGGAATGATGAGTAGGTAGTATTTTAGAGCTAGTTTCATGTAAAGAATCATTAAATCAATAAATTATCTTATTGTCCATTTGAGCTTTATTGGACACTGTTGGTTCACATTCGGAGAAAATTAACAGTCGCCTATGTTTACTGAGCACCTACTGCATGCCAGGTACTAAGCACTTTACTTCTATTACCTCATTAATTAATTACTAAGCCTATGAAGTAGGTACCGTTATTATCCCTGTTTTACAGTTGGGGAAACTGAGGCATAGAATCCTTAATAACTGGCCCAAGGTCATATGGCTAGTAGTCTAGAGCAGACCTTTTAAATTTTAACATGCGCCAGAATCACCTGGAAGACTTGTTGAAACATACATTGTAGGACCCAAACTCCAGAGAATCTGATTTAGGTCAAAGGTGGGGCTGAGAATTCTCTCTCTTTAAGTAAGAGAATTCTCATTTTTAACATGTTCTCAAGTGATACCGATGCTGCTGTTTGGGGATTAATTTTGAGATCAATCGGCCTGAAGAGTATCCTTGCAGGTGATCAGTAGTTCACACACCCACACACACATTCACATGCTCACATGTATGTGTGTTTCTATAGTCATCACCAACGGCAGCCATCCCCAGAAACTCCATCCACATCCCCAGCCATGTGGGAAGAGGGTGTAGGTCATGGAGAAGGCTTCCAGCTCAGAGTCTACACATTCCAGGAGCAGAGGCCAAGGGAGTGCAGGGTCAGCTGGCTTTGATCATGACTCCGGGCACGATTTGAAAGCAGAGGGCCCTCAAGGCTTATATACAGTAATGATAAAATTCCTAAGCTTTATTGTCTTTTCATCTGCTGGCAACACATAGGAAACACTATTTCGAGTGAGGAGAAGCCAGCTCCGGCCGAGGTAGAGGCTCGGGCTGGGGAACCTTGCCGTTCTCATCCACTCTCTGCTACCGGCTTGCTGTGTGGTCCTGGTAAGTTACAGATGGCGCCTTACTCATAACAGACGTTCCTTGTCCAGTTGTAGGTAACAATGGCTGCTCAGCCTACATTATCGTTCCTGTATTGTTGTGCCATTGAAATGAGATACAGGGCACAGAAGTGCTTTGAATAGTTAAAAGCACTCTGCAAATATAAAATGGGAGACAAAAAAATCTGATACTCCACAAAAGCCTTCTTGCAATTAAAGACTGATTTTCAGGGCAGGACTTGCCACGAAATGCCTTAAAATAACAACTCATCTTCTTGGCTTAAAGTTATCATTAGGTAAAACATAATTGTACAAAAGTAATTTATATGCGTCTTTTCAGGAGTGTATCTCTGAGGTATATGACATCTGTCGTGGGAGTGGTAGGCACCTTGTTAGCCCAGCTCTAAATTGGAATAATAATGAGAGTATTCGTGTGCTTTCCACATGCCAGGTACTATTCTGAGCCTTTTACATGTATCTTATTTAACTCTTGAAACAACCGTAAGAGGCTGTGATGATAAAGATTATGGTCCTTGTTTTACAAATGAGGACAGAGAGGTTAGGTCACCAGCCAGTGATAGGACCGGGACTTGAACTGGAAGCTGACTCTAGGGCTTTGATCCTCAACTTGGCTCTCCTCTGCTTTTCTAGTCTCTGTTGTAAAGCAGGGTTTCCCGACCTTGGCACAAGTGACAGCCTCAAATGTTTCCAGACGTTATCGAATGCTCCTTGAGTTGGGGGAGAAGCAAAATCACTTCTGATTAAGCACGGATGTTGTCAAAGACCCCCATCGTTCCTGATGCCTGCTCTTGACTTCTTTTGGAAACAAGCAGCTTTAGCGTGAACTCCATTACCCTAGTACTTGTTTACTTACAATTTGGTAGGCTTGGAAGGTGGCTCTTAACTGCTTGTGGCTCCTCTTGGCCAGGACTTCATTGAAGGCGAGCTCGTCAGTGCCCCAGCGGCCTTCCCCTGCCTTGTGGGCCAAATGCAAACATTTTGAAGAAAGCCTTTTGCAGAAAGACGGACTATCCTGTTCTGTGACCAGACCTCACTTGCAGGAAATTATAAAATATGCACTGACTAGAAGTCAAATCGATCGACTAAGTGCTTGAAGCTGCTGCCCGCGAGTAACGTTCACATATTTCTTATATTATTTATGCCCTCCCTTGTTCCAAAATGGATCTGGAGTGGTCAACTCTGGAGCGCAAGAGGAGGAACAATTCTTACAGGTTCACGAAGACCGTGTCAATGAGAAAATAATCTAAAGATCATAGTTATTTCTCAAGTAACTCCCATTTTCATGAAATAAAGAAACGTTTGTTGAAAATAGCGCTAAGAAGTTTGAAAAGAGAAAAAGAATTTGCTGAGACTGGCACGTGTGCGCACTTACTTCATACAGATCTTTGGCGTCCTGACCAGCTAGATCTTTGTCCACGTCATCCCCTTCATCACGATTAGCCTAGAAAAATGGACACATTGTTATTAACTTGAGCTCCTGCTTGACCACAGAAAACAAAAAGAGAAAGTCCTGGAAAGCTGGGGGTGATCTCAGGAGCCTGGCAAAGCCGCAATGCTGCTCTTTGCTGCCATCTTTAGGGCACGACTGATAAATAGAGTAGCTTCTGTGGCCGCGCTTGTGTCTTCTTTCTTGTAAAGCCAGGGTCACTCACAAACCCCAGGGACCTCGAAGCAGGCTGAAAGCAGCCTCCTGATGTCTCCTAGAGTGACTCCGTTGGAAAACTAATAGTCTTCCTTTCAAAATATCACATTTCACCTCTCGGAGGTTCCCGGTGTCGAAGAACCCCGAGACTTGGTCCTGGAAGGTCCTGGAAGTCTAACCTAAGCCCTTTGTGGCAGGCGGAATTCTAGGATAACCCCGAGCAGCCCAGCCCTTGTATGATCCCCTTCCCTTGAGTGGGGGTGAGACCTGCGAATATAAGCTGTCACCCCCATGATTATGTTATGTTAATATACAAAGGAGGTTTTTACAGATGTAATTAAGGTCTATAATTAGCTGAGTTGATCAAAAGAGATGTTCCCCTTGGTGGGCCTGATCTTACCTGTAGCAAGGACACCAGAATTTTTTTTAGGTTTCCACTTGTATCACCTTTGACATCTGATTCAAGGCTCCTGTCAAATACTTTGGAAGAAGAAAAAGGGAGGGGAGAAAGCAAATGATTTCGTTTCCCAGAGGTGTTTTGAAAGGAACATTCTTTTTTTAAAATTTATTTTATATTTTTAAGTTTTTATTATTTGAGAGAGAGCGAGCACAAGCAGGGGGAGCAGCAGGCAGAGGGAGAAGCAGGCTCCCCACTGAGCAGGGAGCCCAACATGCGGCCTGATCCCAGGACCCTGGGATCAGGACCTGAGCTGAAGGCAGGCGCTTCACCGACTGAGCCACCCAAGTGCCCCAAAGGAACATTCTTTACCCAAAGTCAGCACAAAAAATCACTTACACCTTTGGTAGGCTTCCTTAATGGCGATGATCTCCTATGAAGGGTAACGAAAGAAAAATCATTACTCCAAGGTGGGGTTGGTCAGTAGGAGCCCCAGAGAGGGAAGCGGCCGGAGCCTGTCTCTGGACACAGGATGCCTCCGTAACTCCCTCCAGAGGGGGACCACCCTCTGGCTCGGGGCCTGGAGGTATGAAAAAACCCCTCCGTGCAAACAGTCCGAGCCACACAAGCAACAGGGGCAGACATTCTCCTTAGTTAAAAGCAAGGCTACGAGTGGCAAGCTGACATCTGGCCACCGCCTCACCCCGTCCCACGTGCCCCTCCCCACTCGGGTCGCCCGTGCCACGAGTCCAGTGAGCACCTGCCCAGGTATTCGTCTTCGCCCTTGTATACAGATAGACGTGCTACTGAAAATACATAGAATTGTTCCGGGAACGTGTTAGCAAAGTGCGATACAGTACGTGTTGGTCGTTGACTGATTTTTTCACTCAGTAAGACATCTCGGAGACCCGGCTCTGTGTAACCTAGTGTTTTGTAAGTGGGTACAAAATGTTCCAGCCCACAGTCAGTCGTCGTTTACTCCCCCAGCCTCCCGACGGATGGATGGACATTTAGGTTGTTTCTGATTTTTCTCTACTTGAAACAGGCTTCATCCAGTAAACGGTATGCTGTGTGCGGGAGTGCAGGCTTCTCTCCAGGGTGCGTACTGGGAAGACGTGCTTTGTATTTCCATGACGTGAGCTGAGGGGCACCCTCCAGAGCTGCCTCAGTTTACATTTAAACCAGCAGCGTCTGAAAGCAGGCGTTTCCCCAGAGCTTCACCGGCAAGCTGTTTGAGAGAGTCAGCGGGCAGGCTGGGGGGAAGGTGGTGGGGACAGGGGAAGGTGAGGAGCCCAGGGGTGGTGGGGGGACATGGGGGCTGGTGGGGGCTGACCACTTGTGGCCATGCAGTTCCTCTGTTCTCCTCCTTCCAACCTACCACCAGGATCTGCCTGAACCTGAGGCCTGTTCTCTCCCCACTTTTACTGTCAGATCGATTTGATTTGGGGAGGAAAAAAGAGCTTGTTTGCTATTTGAGAGCAGGGCTTGAAGGAAATTAGACTGAGGGGGAACCACATGTGGTCAAATAAGAGAAAAGTAATGACGGGAACCTTCTTGCCCCCATATTGGATGCCTCCTGGTTGGGACTGTGGCGTTTCTGGAAGGTGGGGGATGTTGCATTGGGAACGCTGGATAACTACTGGACCAAACTGAGAGCATCCTCCTTTACTGACCATTCCTCTATGGCCCAGTCCTGAATGGAAACTCCTTGAAATGGAGGGTTTTTATTCTCTTGTGGAAAGAAGAGAAGTCCAGGGTTGCTTAGGAAGGGGTTTGGGGGTTTAGGCTGTAGCTTGGAGCATCGCGATGCTTCAAGAAATATGCCGGGCAGCACGGGCTGAGCAGAAGGAACCAACCCAGTGTCTTCCGCACTCAAGGCTTTGAAAATAGCATTTTAGCATCAGAGCTCCGTCGAAGCTTTTCCTTGCTGTCTGCTCCAAACACTGCTTCTGTTTCCTGTCTGGAGGCTTCAAGAATGTTAGGACTTTCTGGCATTTTCCTTGCTGGACTTCCCCATCCTACATGGTTGTGGAAGAGGGAAGGGGTCTCCGAATAATGATTTGTGGACTACTCTACTCTTGATGAATTCCTTGGGGCTCGTGGCTTCTGGAACCAAAGATGAATGGGCTTCTACTAAAGCCTTAACAAAGGCTCTTTTCAGCTCCTGAAATGGCAGTGTGTGCCCAAGGGACGAAGGGAGAGGTCTGCTGAAAGAAGCAGAGGGAAACCTCCAGGAAGGTGCTGGCAGCCAGGTGGGGTGTCACTGGGATCCCCTCTGCACCACCGGCCTCCATGCCTCTTTGCAGTCCTTTTTGTACTCCATGTTAGATGACAGCCGCAGACACGGCAGCTGCACAAACACGTGTAGACCGGCATTGCATTATTCTTGCCAGAAGACACATAAAGTCAGTCTGGGAAGAGGAAAGCAGAATCTTGCCTCTTGCATATAAAACTATGCATTCCTTTAAGAAAAACAAAAGCTGTGTTGACACAGCTGTTCTGGAAGGATCTATTCTGTCAAGCCAAGGGCAGCAGCACCAAGATTGACAGCCAGAAGATTGGGAGAGGGATCTCTCCTGCACGGGCCAAGCAGACACATTTCTGTCCAGACGCTCGCTCACCCCCTCGAGTGGAATGTACGGAGTAGTTTTCCTTCTGGCTGCTGCAACCGTCTCTGACGGGCATACGGATGCTCCCTCAGGGACTGGGGCTGAGGGCTTGGCTGGAACTCACCTTATTGGTTCTTGTGCACAGGACCTCGATGAGCACTGCCTCATCTGTGCCCAGACCTTTCATGGCCTTTTGCAGCTGCCAGGCATCGTACTCGCTGGGGCGGTCCAGAAGGGCCAAGGCTGTCTTCTCAAAGTTCCCGCTCAGTTCACTCTTGAACACCTCCTCCAGGTCCTGTAGGAAGATATCAAGAGCCCTGACTGGGGAATGGCCCAAAGCAGAGGGACAAGTGTCGCTTTCCCCACTGTATGGCCTCGGGGTCAACAGGAATGCTGCCATGGACACATGGGGAGGGGGGAGGGGACAGAGCTCTATGGCATGAGGGACTTGCTCTGGAGGACACTGGTGGTAGTCACCATCCTAGACAGGGACCTCCTATCCATCTTGTCCCCGGACTGGCAGAGCGGCAGCGAAGACCCCTTGCTCAGGGCTGGAGACCCCAAATATGAATCACAATAACAAGCAGCATTTGCCGGACATTTTAGGGTTCAGAGAGCCTTCTCGCCGATCTTCAGAACAGCCCTGGCAGGAGAAGGATCGGCATTATTCCCATTTACTAACTTAAAAAAAACAACAACGAAGGACTCGCCCCCAAACACCTGCTTGGCTAGAAAGGACTGAAATACGGGTTTGTTGTCTCTAGGGAAATCCGATCATTTTTCATCCAAATGGGAATGGGTTTGAGAGCGAAAGGGACAACAATAAAGTAGCCATCATTGCAGGGGCACAACGGGAATAAACGGGGACCATCCTGGGCACGCCAGCTGTACACTCAGTGCGGTTAACTTGTTAAATCTGGCAAGGGAGACACGTGGGAAAGCTCTCAGGTAGGGAGAAGAAATGAAGTATGTGAAATGGCCACTGACACCTGTTTGTAGCAAGTGTCCATCATCACGGATATTTTCTGGCAAGTGCCTCTTCTTATAGGTAAACTGCCTGCACCTACCCGTGTCCCTCTGACATGATGGGTTAATGATGAAAGGGACAAGAATTGGCGTTCAGTCTACATAGAGTCGCCGATGCCCCCAACTTCAGAGAAGGACCTCAAAGCAGGACCTTCATGTTCACATGGCCCCTTGTGGGTCAGACCGGGGGGCCCCTGGAGCAGCTAACATCTTAGGAACCCAAATCACAGCACGGAGTGGGTCCGGCCCCTCAGCAACGTGACATGATGGCCAACGACACGGTCACAGCAGCCGTGTGACCTTGGAAATGTACTTTCACCGACTGTCCGTTTCCTGCTCTGGAAAATGGGGAGCTAGTAAGACTCCTCTCTTAGGGTTTTTGGGAGAAATAGCCGAGACAATCCGTGTCAAGCCCGAGCACAGTGCCTGGCACACTGTAAGTGTTCGATGAGTATTATTATTATTCCAGGCTGAAGGGAACCTTCGAAGAATGGGCTAATCAACTGTTTCTCACATGAACCTCTGAGTTCTGAGCCTGGGAGAAAAACCTCGAAGATAATGCCTGAGGAGGGGGCTCTGCAGTCTCATGAGGGGGCCTCCCTCTTAAGGCAGCTGCTCCATCTAAGGCTGCATCCAACAAAAAAATAAAAATAAAATAAGATAAAATAAAATAAAATAAAATAAAATAAAATAAAATAAAATAAAATAAAAATACTGCAGCATCCAGTGAAGGCAGGCCTGCGGTCAATAGCCCCAGTGTGGATCCACCCAAAGACTGGACCTGTCTTTTCAGGTCAGGTGGGCATTGCAGAGAACTGCAGGGAAGAGAAATCCCAGCTGCCTACCCTTCCAAGCCACAAGCATGAAAACAAATCCCTGTGTGTTCACATTCTGTTTGGACACAGAAGCCGACTCAGGATATCTCAGCTCTAATCCTGGTTTTCCTGCTCACTAGCTGTGTCACCTTGGGATACGTGTTCTCTTTGGAGCTCGGTTGACATGGGGACCTACATTGGTCCCTTGCCAATGTCTTCAAGCTTCAGATGCTGTGATTCCAGACCACCTCCTTGGCAGTCTGGGCTGTCTGAAACAGCTGCGAACTGGTGCGTAAGCAAACGGTGGGCACATGTTGCTGTTGCGAAGTTTGGTGCTGGAGATGCCCACGTGGCCTTTAGTTGAGCCCCTAAGTCCTCGCCTCGAGCTCATTTACTCTGCTTTCCCCTGAAGCGTAAGAAGCCTGATCTGACTTTCCTTGTGGGTAGGGTGGGGGTAGACATAGCACTTGAGGGGCTGCTACAATGAGGTATGCCGACAAGGATAAAAGTTCAATGTCATTCAACTCAGTTCCATGCAGCTGAACTGAAGACTCACTTACTTTCATCAATGTCATCAAGGAATGACATTGACAAGCCCGACTGTGAGGAGAGACGCAGAAAAACTATCAAAGCACAGCCATCTGGGCCATGGAGTGTGGAAAGAAATAGCTCCTCTCGTGGCAATGGGCTCTTCAGAAGTGGATGCTGGACCTGGAGTCAAAAGACTGGGATTGGAGTGTCGGTTCTTAATTTCTTACTAAATGTGTGATTTTGCAATGAGTCATGCACACAGAGAAGCTGCAGGTTTCCTCTCTGTCAAATGGAAACAGTCAAACCTAGGATCGCTTCCCTTTACTGACAGGTGCTGTCATTAGCCTGCTTGATTCTCTCAGCAACCAGGGAAGGGAGGTAAATTACCATTTTCATTCTGGATGTGAGGACACCAAGGCCTAAGGAGATTGTTGCCTGCCCAGTGTCAAATAAGTAAGAAAACCTATCTCTCTGTCTCTTTATACAGAGAGGGATTGAAACTGTAAAGGTTTTATAAATATGGATTCGAATACAGCATAATGATTAATATTCATTTTGCATGCTAATAATTCTAATGACATTAAGAAAAGGTTAAATTGTGTTCATCCTATGTTAATAAAGAAAATAGCCTAATGCATACTTAAAGATTTCTATATGTTAACACCATCAGCAACAACAAAAAGAAGGAAAGAAAAGACACATAAAGAAAGAAAACGTGTGTTCATGCTTAATGAAATGGAGGTTTGTGTTTTGTTTTTGTTTCTGTTTTTTAGTTTTCTGTCGCAATCACTTATGAAGAATGTATCATTCTTGAAGACCAGTGAATAGATAAAGAATTCTTGTATGAAAACCCACCTATGAAAACTGGTTCTCAAGTCACCGGCCTCTCTGTACGTTAACACGTAGAATTGGTCCAAATGAGTGGAAAAATGACAGACGGATTAATAGAAAAAGGAAGTCAATTTTCAGAAGGAGTTAAGGAATATTGATTTTGTAGGCTCTTAAGTTAACAAGGCAATTTCAGTTTCTCTGTAATCAGTTAAAATTGTAAAGAGTAGTCTTATCTTGTTTTCTCTGGAGCTACTCAGGAAAGCTTTAAAGATACAGGCCAAGCCCGTGAGCCTGCTTGCGAGGACCCGTGGAATCACCTTGCCGTACGTTGCCTTGTACTTCTGCTTGATTCGTTGCCTCTCATCCGATGTCCGGCTTGATAACAACTCAATGATGGCTGCTTCATCAGTTCCTAAAGTGCGGGAGAAAGACACAAGGCCAAGAGTGAACAAGAAAGAAGATGGAGGTTGACTTTAGTCAATTCTCGGGAAGCTAGGGCTGTGGTCAGAGGCTTTGGTGGAACCTAGATGGACCCTTTAGCTTTAAAGTCTTGTGGAAAAGTGTCTTCTTCTCACTCACTTGACAAATATCCACGGAGGCCTCACACTGCATGAAGCACGGTGCTGGGCGTTGTAGCAGAAAGAGGAAAGAGTATGGCCTTAATTTCACTCCTAGGTATATATTCGAGAGAAAAGAAAACAAATGTCCACACAAAACTTGCACCCAAATGTTCATTGCCGCATCATTCATGATGACTAAAAGGTGGAAACGTCCTGAATGCCCATCGATGGGCAAATGGATGAACAACTGTGGTATACCCAGACAACAGAGTATTACTTGGCCAGAAAAAGGAATGAAGTACTCATGCATGTACAATATGAATGAACCTTGAAACATCATGCGAAGTGAAAGCCAGTGACTGAAGACCACATATTATATTATTCCATTCCTACGAAAGTGCGGAATAGGGAAATCTATAGAGACAGAAAGTAGTGTGTGGGGATGGGGTGGGTGCGGGGGTAATAGCTAAAGAGTAGGAGGTTTCTTTTTGGGGTGATGAAAATGTTCGAAATCGCAGTGAGGCTTTCACATACCAGTGAATATATTAAAAACCACTGAATTGTACACTTTGGGTGAATTGTATGGTATGTGAATTTACACCTCAATAAAACTGAACCATCTAAAAAAAACCAGTATGGTCTGTTCCTTGGCCTCCAGGTACTTAAAACTGAGTGAAAGAGATTAAAATATAGGCCCAAATTGCTACAATATCGAGCCCACCCATAACCTTGTCAATCTCAAGAGAGAAGTCCTAATGGGACCCATGATGGGTAGTTGCCTCTTTAAACTCCTGACTATTATGTCTTTAAATTACACTCTTTCTAAAAAGTTTTTTCGCCTGATGCTCAAAGTAATACATACACATTGTAGGCAATTTGATCAGTACCAAAAACTATAATGGATAAGGAAGAAGAGGATATTCTTTTTAGAATATCCTTTAGAATATCCGTGGAGACAGGATTGGAAAGATGATCCGGGTATTGAAGGCATGGGAATGAGAAAGCCTATTTAAACAGCAAACCCTGAATTAGATTCTTCAGCCTGGATTCAAATAATGCCTCTCGCCTTACTGACTGTATGATATGTATATATACACACACACACCCCATTGACCCTTGAATAATACAGGGGTGAGGGGCACCAACTCCCCTTACAGTAGAAAATTCATGTATAACTTGTGAGTCTTCAAAAACGTAAGACTTAAGTAATAATCTACTATTGACCAGAAGCCCTACTGATAACATAGTCAATCAACACATTTTTATATGTTTTGTGTATCACATTTTGTATTCTTAGAATAAACTAGAGAAAAGTAAATGTAAACTGAGAAAATCATAAAGAAGAGAAAATACATTTACAGTACTGTAAAAAATCTGCATGTAAGCGGACCCATTCAGTTCCAACCTGTGTTGTTCAAGGGTCAACCATATATAAAGATCTCACTAAGTCATTAAGCATGTGATTTTGCTGATGTTTTGTAAAGGAAAGGGGCTGAATGAGTTGATTAAAACAAAAATGTTATCCCCTTCTGTTTTTGCTGGCAGAGGCTGGAGGTGTTTCCACCCATGTCTTGCCCTTGCACCGGTCCTCACGGCAGGGTTTGGGGTGACAGGGATAGGACAGCTGTGTGCCGGTCCTGACACGGCCACTAGCTTTGTGTCCTCAGACTGTCCCTGACGTCTCAGGGATTAGTTCCACCTGGACCATGCTGGAAAGGCCTAGCTGTTTGATTCCAACTGGAGAAACAGAAAATTCGAGGATGAGCTCACCTACGAGAAGAGCGGTGATTAATCACCGCCTAGTTACGGCTCAGTGCGAGTGCTGTGATTTACGTTGTTTCTCCGCAATTTTTCCTTGCGGCCCCACCTTCATCATGGGTATCCAATTACTTCCTCTGTGACGTTTTTTTGTTTTAAACTTCTGAGTGCCAGAAATCTCACTTCAGAAGGGATTTCTTTTCTAATCAAACTCTCCTGAATTGGCCCCCTTCTTTCTGGGAGGGCCTCTGCCTCTCACACCTGGGGCCCTGCCCGTGTCATCCTTGGAAGGAGCCTTCCTGCCTCCCAGGCGGCCCATTCACCAGCTTGGGCCAGCCAGGAATCTGGGGCTCGTCCGTGGCTCCCTCTTTCCCCTCGCCCCACATCCAATTTGTTACCACTGGGACCTCACTACTCCACTTCCTTGGTGTCTCTCAGATCCACTCCTTTCTCTTCACCCTCACGTCGGTCACGTTCCTCAGCAGAACCACGGACCCCAGATGGGGTTCCGGCCTTACACACACCTTTTCCGACCGGCATTCACTGTCCCCAGAACGTGTTTGTGGAGGAGCAGCTCACCCGCTCATTCTTCCGTGTCAAAGCTTGTAGCACTGGGCCCTTCAACTCCAGAGTTGAGTCTCAACGCTTCAGTGGGGCCTATGAGGCCTTTTGGAGTCGCTCCTACTTGCCTTTCAAAGTCATGTCCCTCCTACCCATCCTCTTCCAGGTTCTCCATAAACCATGGGCAGCACCTAGAAACGAGCAACACTTCCTTTCTCGCCCCTGGGTCTTTACGTGGGCTCTTCCCTCTACCTGGAACACCTTTGTCTTGGATCCTCACCTTCGCTCCCACTCCTCCTTTAGGACTCAACTCACTGCACTTTCTTGGAACAGATGAGGCATTCTGCCTTCTGTGTCCCTCACATGGCCTGTTCTCTGTCCCGTCTCTGCCATGCCACACCGCACGTCTCATGGGACAGGGGGGTTCGCTCACTGCTATAGCCACAAAGAAGCCTCTCAATATTCATCAGATGACCTGCTGAATGCTTGGATACTTAAATGCATGCAAATATGGGCCAATGAATGAATGAATGAGTGAGTGAGTGAATAGAGACTTTCGCATAGCATTATGAGGGATCTTGTCTCTGCACTGGTGTAAGCTGCGTGTGCCACTTGCGTGGGCTCTGTGTAGCAGGGACCAATTGGAAATCTTCTACTCTGATGCCAGAGTCAACCCATATCTGGATAATTTAGGAAAGTCAACATTTTAAAAATCATGTTTTTTAGATTCTCCTTCCTGGAATGCTTTAGAAAGTGAGACCAGGGACCAAAGCAGTTCTGGGATGGCTCCGCAACAGCCTAGAGATTGGGGGAGAGCCTGGAAATAACCAGATTTCCCTCAAGCCCTTTGAATCTGGGGCTCAGGTTTATCCTGGGAGCCCTTCCCACTACCCGACCAAGAAGTGATTTACTGAACAATGACCTCATTTTACATTTCACAATATGTGTGTCATATAAGCAGTCTGTGATGCTGAACAATTTCCTGTAAACATTTACAATGGTTTGAGGCCCTGGGGCCAGTCCCCAGTGGTTCTGGGAAAGACTTCTTAAAAAACAAGAAGGGACCTCAGCTCTGCCTTGTGCATCAGACAGTGCGGAGTAATTATACAGTAGAGGTCAGGCCCAGGGTGATCGCCAGCCTTGGGAGTGCCAAAGGGCCTCCTCACTTTTGCTCTCCGGCAATTTTCTGGGAGGAGACTGAGCTGAGTTCCAGCAGGAGGGAGGTCGCTGGGTTTGAAGTGCCCTCTGCTTCACACCCGGGGCCCTTGTGCCACACGAGTGATCTGGACAGCACGCTGGGGGCTGGGGCTCGGCTGCACACGTCAGCCTCAGCAGCCTGGCCGAGCTGGGGGACGGTGGGCTTCCCAGGCCCTCGGTGTCTCCTTTGCAAAGAGGGGTGCAGGGAAGGTGGAGGAAGCCACGAGTGGGGAGAACCTTGCCTGCCAGTGAGGGTCATTGCTTTTCACTTGCCCACAGTATTCGTTTCCTGAGGCTCCTATAACAATGACTCCAAGCTCTGCGGCTTAAAACAGCAATACATGTCCTCACGATTCAGAGGCCAGAAGTCTGAAATCACGATGTCAGCAAGGCCACATTCCCACCAGCCGCTCTGGGGTCAAATCTGTTCCTCACCTCTTCCAACTTCCGGAGGCTGACAGCAATCCTTAGCTCAGCTTCTGGAACATTACTCTACTCTCTGCTTCGGCTCCACACAGCCTCTCCCTGCATGTCTGCTTGTCTCCTGCCTCTTTCTCTTTCTTTTTTAAAAATTTTATTTATTTATTTAAGTAATCTCTGCACTCAATGTGGGACTCGAACTCACAGCCCCCACGATCAAGAGTTGCATGCTCCACTGACTGAGCCAGCCAGATGCCCCTCTTCTGTCTCTTTTAAAGACACCTGTCAATGGATTTAGGGCCCACCCAGGTAACCCAGGTTGATCCCTTCTCAAGGTCCTTAACTCACATCTGCAAAGACCCTTTTGCCAATTAAGGTCACATTCACAGGTTCTAGGTGGACATATCTTTGGGGGGGGCGTGCCACCTGGTATGCCCGCAGTGATGAAGAACACAGGCCACCCAAGGGTGGGCCACCTTGCTGCTCATACTGATCTAACGGGCCTTGTGGGGATTTGGGATCTGAGCTTATCATTCAAAAGGAGCAGACTAGCCTGTAATGAGGGCCAGAGAAGCTCTGAGCACCGTGAGGCCTCCTGACCCTCAGCCCCTCTCTGTAATGAGGCATTATTAGCCCCATTTTGCAGTTGAGAAGACTAAGGTCATGGCGCCAGTAGGTTCCAGAGCAGGGGCTCAAACCCAGGCCCAAAGTTCATTCCCACGCCTGGCGAGAGCAAAGAGAACTGAGCTCGGGGTCACAAGATCTGAGTTCTAGGCCTGGTTCCCCACCAGTGTGGCTTGAGCGGCGTTAAGCCCCGTGGCTCTCAGATGGATGAGATTTTGCCCCCAAAGCGCGGTCCTAGGACTCGTCGCATCAGCATCACCTGGGAACTTACTGGAAATGCAGGCTTTTAGAAACGACTTAGAACTACCAGTCTGAATCTGCATATTAACTCTCTGGTGCCTCAAAGGCACATTAAAGGTTGAGAAGCCATGAGCTGGATAGAACTAGGGTAATCTCCATGGCAGCTGTTTTCTTCTGGAGCCTCTTTCTGTGTTTCTTTGAGGGAGAATGACAAGCATCCTTTCCCATTTCAGAAAGGATAATGGGTGTTGGGTCCATGCACGCTCAGGTGTAAGGCATTCTGCTCAGAAGGGCCAGCAGAGAGGCCCGGAGTTCCAAGAGGAAGGCCTGACAAGGAGTGTCAGTGTAGGGGGGAGGGTAAAAGGCTGTTCTGGGTTAACCAAGACCCAGACCACACACATCGTGAGGACCCAGGAAAGCAGGGGCACAAAAGAAACAAGGAAATCTGTAAGTTTTATGTGATCTGTAAAAATCAAATATTATTTTAGGATACAGCATTCTTATTTTGAATCGTGTAGGAGGATGAGGGGGTGGGGAGCACACACGTTGTTGATGAGTGGGGCCCCTAGATCCACTGTGCCCCATCCAGTGGATACATGGGGCTGTGGAGGACATGAAGCATGGCTGGATCAAGTTGAAATGTTCTGTAAGTATAGAAACACACAGTCTTTTGAAGACTCAATGTGAAAAAAATGGTTGTCAAATATCTCATTAATAATTTTTATATTGTCTGTTGAGATGATATTTTTGATACAGTATTGACTTTACGAATGTATATTGTTAAAATTAATTTCACCTGCTTTTTAAAAATTTGGCTTCTCAAAAACTTAAAATGACCTATACCACTCACCTTTGTGCCTATGGGACAACTTTTGCAGTTGTCCTATGGGGCAACTTTATGGCTACGGGTTATGTAAAGCCAGCCCTGGCAGGGCTGGGATGTCAATGAGATGGGTGCATGGTCTGGCAGACAAATTTTGCCAATGATGCAATTTTGTTTTGGCTTGCACTTTTTAAAAAAAAAAAGGTATATTTATTTGAGAGAGAGAGTTGGGGGAGGGGCAGAGGAAGAGAGAGAATCTCAAGAAAACTCCCTGCTGAGCGCAGAGCACAACGTGGGGCTCGATCTCATGACCCCGATGTCATGACCTGAGCTGAAACCAAGAGTCGGATGCTCAACCGACTGAGCCACCCAGGAGCCCCTGGCTGGCACTTTTTAATAGAGGTTGGAATTCTAGAATTCTAGACCTTCAACCAAATCATAGCTTTCCAAGATGGTCCTCGTTTCCAATCATCCCGCCCTCATTTCCTAACTCTCTGACCGTGGGCAAGATAGTTAACCTCTGAGCCTCAGCACTCTCGTCTGTGAAGTCGTTAGAGGACAGCTTTCTAGGGTTGTCGGGAGGGTTACACAGGGCGACCTGTGTGCAGTGCCTAGCTTGGCACTTGGCACGTAGAAGGTGCCCCACGACAGTAATCACACGACAGTGCTCCCACCTTGAAACCACATCCAAAAGGGAGAAGAAAACACTGATTTTGGCATTCAGTGGGCTCTCCATCTGTGCTTTTTGAACCGAACTCACTAGGTGGCTACGAACGTGGGGATTGATCATTAACTGCAGCTGCGTTATTCCCACATCCACTTCACTCCTGTCTCCAACCCACATCCAGGTGTCAGGACCTCACTTGAGAAGCAGCAGGGAAGCACCTGTGAGGCTGGCTCAGCCACTCAGCAAGACTCAGAGCTGTAAACATCCTGCCACTTCCAGGCAAACATGGCTCCCAGCAGCTGTTGTCCAAATACAACATGAGCCAGGTCAGGATATGAGCAAGAGGCAGCTCCTCTCTGCTGAGCTTTCCTCTGATGCCTCCTCCCCACTCCCCCAAACCAAGCAAGCTAGTTGTCATCCTTCATTTCCAGCTCCCTCTCCCTCTGATTTATTCAAGAACACTTACTATGTAAGTGTTCACTTACTTTTACCACTTTCTACCAGATCTTCTCCAACCCCAACTCCCTTGGAACTTCTCCAACATTGCTTGGACAAGGCAGACTATTTTCTAATCAGATAGTTCCTTATATTGAAGCAAAATAGCTCTTCTTAGAGCTTCCACTATGGATCCCAGTTCTTTCTCTGGAGTCGCACAAAGAATTTATGGCTGTATTTGTTCGACCACAATACCCACTCCTAGGAAAGTAAATCTTCACTGATGTACTTCTAAGTAAAAATCTAGCACTTGGTTTTGCAAAACAATATGCCAAATGAGAGAAGCCAGACTCAAAGGGTCACAGATTGCACGATTCCATTTATATGAAACGTCCAGAATAGGCAAATCCATAGAGACAGAACGTGGATGATGATTGCCTGGACCTGAAGGGAGGAGGGAGTGGGGAGTGGCTGCTAACAGAAATGAGGTTTCTTTTGGGGCAGGGAAAATGTTCTGGAATTAATGACCATTACTGATCCTGTGAATATACTAAAACCCAGGTTTCTGGGACTAGAAACTTGTTTCATCAGAGACCTCCTTGGGTCTCAGAGCCTCTCTTCGTGGCCTTATTTCTAGATGCTCTCCCCTTCATCTCACCTTGTTACTTAGGTTACCTTATTCCTGATCCCTTTTTAGTCTCTCCTTCTTAGTCATGCAGTTACCTTAGGCATCGACGTAAATGGCTTCTCTGGTCTTGACCCTTGATTCTTGACCTTGGCCACAGTTTTAGGTTTACTTGATCTACTTCTAGATGCAGTTCCCAGATCCCTAATCCAGCTTTCATCAGACCCTATTTCCCACCACCTCTCGTGAAAGGGATCAGAGGGGCTTGGATGACATTAGGATTGCATGACTACACTTCTCATGAAGTTTCTTCCACCTCAAGGTTAAATTCAATGTCATAGTATCCAATTTTTAACTATCATAGTGAATCTTGAAAAGCATTAGGATCTGATTATGGTTTGGGGATCTTTTACAAAGAGAGCCCTAGAAGTAATTAACTTGGGTTAGCTTGGAATGCACAAGGTCATCTTCCTAAGATCATGGGAAAGTTGGACATGAGATCAAATTTAATCAACTTCAAAAGTAAGTTAAAAAACAAAATGTATTTCATACCCATTCCTTTGCAGGCTTTGTTCAGCTTTTTGGCATCCCGATCCACATCAAAACCCTGATGACTCCTCGCTTTGGCCTGGAGAAAATAATTGAAAAGGTGAGTGGACAATATAGGCATGCTTGAATTGTCTCTGGCTGACATTGGTAGCTATTTGGAAGACGAAGAAGTCATCCAAATGAGGGACCAGCTGCTACTTTACACGTGGGTACATGTGGAAATCAGCTGGGGAAACTCTGGCCCCAGAGAGATGACTGGTACTCCTTGGAGTCTGCTGGCCTTAGATGACCATGGAGAATGGGCCCCTCTGTTCGTAAGGACAATCAGCCTGAGATGAGATGTTCTGACATCAATCCTACCTTTGTGTGACTTCCTCTGAGACAGAGAATAATACAGTAGGCCAGTGTCCTGGAATGCTTGTTCTCCCCTTTTGCCATGAGGCACAAGTATGTCTGGGGAGTAGTGTTGCCAGGCAGAAGGCGAGGGTTCTAGGATCTTATTACAGATGCATTTGGTGGCCTGGACTAAAGCTTCGCCATCAACACAATGAAAGACACAACATTTAGTTGCCAGAGATACTTATGGACCAGCAATAGCAGAGTTACTGGTTTTTACTGTTCCTTGGGGAGAGAATGTTCTGTTTATTCACTAACCTAGTGTTTCTCTGACTTTGGTCATTGGTATAATACATGCACCGATCTGTCCACAGCTAGTGGACATTATTATTATTTGCTTATTATTTTTCTTTCTGCTACCTACTTGGTTTTTACTTAAAGTTATTTTCAAAAGGAAATCTATTAGCACTAAAATGGAAAAACAGTATTGGTTGCCTAAACAAAAGGTCAACATAAAAATAAATGTATCACTATTAAAAATGTAAAGATGTGAGGTTAATTGCAGTGACACAACTCATAGCTTTGAACAGACCCTGTGTTTTCTTAGTTCCTGGCCTTCCGTCACAGAGATTCTCTTTGATGACACGTGTCCCTTATTTCCCATGCTTCAGTGAAGGCTGGTGTAAGTGCTGCTCTCTGCACCATGCACCCGATTCCCCTGTCCTGCCTTTTATTTCCTTTGGCCCCCGTGGGGAAGGAATAGGAAACCACATAAAGTCCAGTAGACATGTTGTGTTTATTTGTCTGGCATCGCTATTCCTTTGGGGGGCTTCCCTGTCCCCCATTTTATGTGTTTTCATTAGGGTTGTCAGTCCCCTGAGGATTAAGCCCCCTTGTCCGGCCCCTGGGTGGGTACAGACCCTGTCAATCTGGCAATTTGTGATTGGCTCAGGAGTGGGGGTATAATCCAAGCAGGATCAGAGCCTTTTCTTTGGTTGATATTGAGATATTGAAAAAGAGAGAGAGATCTCTTCTGATTGGGCTTGTTCAGCTGAAAGAGTGAGTCTAGAGCAAAGCAAGGCAGAGACAAAAAGAGTAGAAGTATGGAGAGAGAAAGAGAGATTGAATACCACCATATAAATCCTCAGACGCAGCAGTGCCCGTTTCCTAGCACTTCCCAGTTTTGTTAATGAAGTACCACCTTCTTGAAGTCAATGAGTTGGATTTCTGCCCTTGCAACCAAAAGTGTTCTGACTCATATCCACGGACTAGAGGAGGGCTGGCTTCTAGGCCTTGGTTAATGGAGAATCACGCACTCCTAGAGATGAAGCATCTTTTAGGGCCACCAGTCACCTCTCTGCTTTGTGGAATTACTCCGTGGCAGGGCCCATCTTGAGTATCTATTTCTGAAGCACATGGGCAAGGGGACTCACATTTGTTGAGCACCTGCCACATGCCTGACAATTTCTTTGTTTACAGACCTTTCTTCATTATTAACCCAGAAGAGTAGCCATTAGGACTCTTAATGTACAGAGAAGGATGTCTGGGTTCAGGCAGTTTAGGGAATATGTGTGAAGACTTGCGGGCTGTAGGGCTGCACCCAGCTTGGGTTGCCGCCTCACACCCTTGCTTAGTCCTGTGCACCGTCCTGCCTTGCACTCCAAGTATGACTGGGGCCTTTTTGTTCAGCAGACAGACGACATATCCCATTGTTCTTTCCAAATCTCTTGTGTGGTGTGAGAAAGCTATCTCATGCTGTGAAGCTTGTTGGCAGGATCAGAGACATAATTTGTAGGGCTCAGTGCAAAATGAAAATGTAGGACCCGTGTTCGAAATGATTTCGAACTTTAAGATGGTGACATCAGAGCATTAGAGCCAGTGCGAAGCCCTTCTGGGCGTGGGGCCTGTGTGACTACATGGGCTGCACGCTATTACAGCCCGTCCTGCCTGTTGATCGAATCCTCTGAGTGTGGGAGTGCGGGAAGTGGCAATCTCAGAAGAGCGAATGGTTGTCTTGGCTTTTCATTAGAAGTATTTTTTATGGAGGGGTCAGGTGGTGAGGTAGAATCGAACCAGAGCAGAAGACATCTCCTCTTAACAGGCTGATTCATCAACTGTTCTTTTAGCCTCATCAGTGCCGAGGATTTGGTGGGACACTTACTCTTTGCCCCACCTCACATAAATGGAGATAGAGACACAGGGCTCTGTGAACGGCTATGCCGGTGATGCTGAGGGCTGCCCTGGCTGAGAGCAGAGGGGCTGGAGTTCAGCTGGGGTGACATTTGCTCAGTTCTGGGCTGGCCTGGCTGCCTGTCCCCCAGAGACCCACATGTTTCCCTCATTTGCACAAAGATGCGGCCAGGACTTGCAGAAGCCATGTGGAGACTTGCTTAAGATCACTGGGCCAGGTGATGGCTGACTTGGAGCCAGGACACTGGCTGTGTCAAGTGTGAAAGGACATTCCCATCCTTCCTCCCCTTACTGGTTTAGTAAGGTGGTTCCGTGATACACATGTCGCAGAGTTACGGGAGCAGAAAGAAGGGGAAACAGGGCTTCAGAGACTGACTCATTCCTAGTCAACACCAAGTGTTGTTTGAAATTTAAAAAAAAATTAATGTTTCTATTAAAAAAAAAGGAAGAAGGAAAAAAACCCTCTGAATGTCTAGTTTATCGAAGGCTAAAAACCAAAGAAGTAAGTGTCATTTGGTCCAAAATAACAGTGATATGGGGGGAGGGGGGCAGTGGGAGAATGTTGAATCACATGTTAGGAATAAAGATGACATTGAGACAACTTTTTCCTTTTCGTTTAACTGAAAATGCAGCGTTAAGTTAGTGAGACCCCTGTTGGACTTCTGACCTATAGAACTGTAAGATAATAAAGGTATGTTGTCTTAAAAAAAGTACAGCATGAAAGTCTCTATCAGACCCACAACCATCATCAGGGAAGGTGGAAATCAACCATTCCCAGGTTCCTTCTAAGAACCACTCTTAGCCATGTTGATGATCTTTCCTTATCCAAAGAGAATTCAGTCTTGTTCCTCATAACCACAGGCTATTTGATGTCGGAGTGAAGGAATCATGTGATGGGATTTATTTAAAAGTAGGGAGGGAGGTGAGAAAACAGTCTGTTAGGAATTTCCCCCCTGCGTGGCAGGGACTGCCTCCACAATGGCCGCATTCATCAGTGCCGCCCAGTGGCTTGTTCTGATGAGCTGGGTAACCACCTTCTCTGGAATGTATATGGAGCGGACATTCCACCTCCATTGTTCATCGTTAGCAAGCCGGGCAGCTGACTTTGGGGCCTCAGGCGCGTTTGCCCATCAGATTTCATTTTTGCAACCTGAGGCCACTGAGCAGCCTTCCACGTAAAGCGGGTCTGCAGGAATGCACGTCAGACACAAAATGGCCGCCCAAGGCACTCCAGTGTGAGGACAGACACCACCGTGAGGATTTAGGCAAATACATGATATTCCACCTGCCTTCTAGGCAACATAGAGGCGGAGTGACATTCCTTTCTTGTTTTCTTTCCATTTGTCTCTTCACAGCATTTGCACTGACACCCACGAGACACATTCAAAAGACAAGATGTTAGATATTAATAAAAATGATAACAGAAGTCTGGGCCTGGAGCCCACGTGAATCCAAGTTCAAATGTGGTTCTCCCCCTGACAGCCATGTGAACTTGGGCCATGAACCTCTAAGCCCTCATTTTCTCACCTGTAAAATGGGGGCAATGTCTCCCTTGTAAGAGCTGAGGCTTATGCGAGATAACATTTCAAAGGCTAGATAGATAGATAGTCACAGAACTGCTAGGGTTTCCTCTGCTTCTTTGGGCCAGCTCTTGGTTTTTCGTCTCATAGTGATATTAGGTTGTCAATTCTGCATATTTTCACTCAACAAGTTTGGAAGATTATCTATCTATCTATTATCTCTCTCTCTCTCTCTCTCTCTCTCTCT
>NW_024427107.1:64416316-64507942 GCF_017311325.1 Ursus maritimus
ATTTGCACAAAGATGCGGCCAGGACTTGCAGAAGCCATGTGGAGACTTGCTTAAGATCACTGGGCCAGGTGATGGCTGACTTGGAGCCAGGACACTGGCTGTGTCAAGTGTGAAAGGACATTCCCATCCTTCCTCCCCTTACTGGTTTAGTAAGGTGGTTCCGTGATACACATGTCGCAGAGTTACGGGAGCAGAAAGAAGGGGAAACAGGGCTTCAGAGACTGACTCATTCCTAGTCAACACCAAGTGTTGTTTGAAATTTAAAAAAAAATTAATGTTTCTATTAAAAAAAAAGGAAGAAGGAAAAAAACCCTCTGAATGTCTAGTTTATCGAAGGCTAAAAACCAAAGAAGTAAGTGTCATTTGGTCCAAAATAACAGTGATATGGGGGGAGGGGGGCAGTGGGAGAATGTTGAATCACATGTTAGGAATAAAGATGACATTGAGACAACTTTTTCCTTTTCGTTTAACTGAAAATGCAGCGTTAAGTTAGTGAGACCCCTGTTGGACTTCTGACCTATAGAACTGTAAGATAATAAAGGTATGTTGTCTTAAAAAAAGTACAGCATGAAAGTCTCTATCAGACCCACAACCATCATCAGGGAAGGTGGAAATCAACCATTCCCAGGTTCCTTCTAAGAACCACTCTTAGCCATGTTGATGATCTTTCCTTATCCAAAGAGAATTCAGTCTTGTTCCTCATAACCACAGGCTATTTGATGTCGGAGTGAAGGAATCATGTGATGGGATTTATTTAAAAGTAGGGAGGGAGGTGAGAAAACAGTCTGTTAGGAATTTCCCCCCTGCGTGGCAGGGACTGCCTCCACAATGGCCGCATTCATCAGTGCCGCCCAGTGGCTTGTTCTGATGAGCTGGGTAACCACCTTCTCTGGAATGTATATGGAGCGGACATTCCACCTCCATTGTTCATCGTTAGCAAGCCGGGCAGCTGACTTTGGGGCCTCAGGCGCGTTTGCCCATCAGATTTCATTTTTGCAACCTGAGGCCACTGAGCAGCCTTCCACGTAAAGCGGGTCTGCTGCAGGAATGCACGTCAGACACAAAATGGCCGCCCAAGGCACTCCAGTGTGAGGACAGACACCACCGTGAGGATTTAGGCAAATACATGATATTCCACCTGCCTTCTAGGCAACATAGAGGCGGAGTGACATTCCTTTCTTGTTTTCTTTCCATTTGTCTCTTCACAGCATTTGCACTGACACCCACGAGACACATTCAAAAGACAAGATGTTAGATATTAATAAAAATGATAACAGAAGTCTGGGCCTGGAGCCCACGTGAATCCAAGTTCAAATGTGGTTCTCCCCCTGACAGCCATGTGAACTTGGGCCATGAACCTCTAAGCCCTCATTTTCTCACCTGTAAAATGGGGGCAATGTCTCCCTTGTAAGAGCTGAGGCTTATGCGAGATAACATTTCAAAGGCTAGATAGATAGATAGTCACAGAACTGCTAGGGTTTCCTCTGCTTCTTTGGGCCAGCTCTTGGTTTTTCGTCTCATAGTGATATTAGGTTGTCAATTCTGCATATTTTCACTCAACAAGTTTGGAAGATTATCTATCTATCTATTATCTCTCTCTCTCTCTCTCTCTCTCTCTCTCTATCTATCTATTATCTATCTATCTATCTATCTATCTATCTATCATCTATCTATCTATCATCTATCTATCTTCCAAACTTGATATTGTGAGATATAGATGTATCTCCAATGCCCCAAACTGGATTTGAATCCCAGGATAGCCACTCATTACTTATGTGACCTTGGGCAAGTTTGGGAACCCATCTGTGTGTGGTTTCCTCATGGCAAAAAAGTGGAAAATAAGTGTCTATTCATAGGTCTCTTATGAGAATTTAGATCAATTCCTTTATACAAAGCCTCTAAAATGAAGCCAAGCAGAGAGCGTGTGCTTAAAAAATGTGAACAATTAATATTTACTGAAGGCAGATCAGCAACGAACCTTCCAGAGTATTTTAAACCCTCTCCTGCTTGCGGGGTTTTCACTTTGTAAATGGCACTCTAAGGGTCGGTTTCTCATTGATCACCTGCAGTTTGGATCTAGAGTTCCCGACGCATTGTTTCACACCAGGCAGTAAGGCGGTTCACAATTCAGGCTGTGTGGAGTCCAGGCGACCCGGGATGACACCCCGATACCACATTTTGTTAACTGCCTCATTTGACCAGCGTGATAATTAGCACCTCATGGAGTGTGAGGAGCTCACCGATAGACAACCCTGGTAGGGTGCTTGCCAACGTGCCAGTGCAGTCAGGCTCACAATGGAAGCAAATACCATTAACTCGACAAAAGGCTCTGCCCAGTGCATGAATAAGCTGGTATCTTTCAGTCTTGTTTTTGCTTCCTTCTAGTATGTCTACATGGCACTTCTCTGTGTCCCCATGTTCCTGCATCTTATTTTTTTAAAAAAGATTTTTTGTATTTATTTGAGGGAGAGAGAGAGCACAAGTGGGGTGAGGGGCAGAGGGAGAAGCAGACTCCCCGCTGAGCAGGGAGCCTGATGCAGGGCTTGATCCCAGGACACGAGGATCATGACCTGAGCCAAAGGCGGACGCTTAATCGACTGAGCCATCCCAGTACCCCCATGTTCCTGCATCTTAAACAAGGAAATGATTGATCCATCTTCCTGGAGGAGGAGGCATACAAAATAAACCGAGATGCTATGAGCCTAGAGGCCGTGTCACCTGGGCAGAAGGAATGCTGAAAACACCCACTCTATGAAATGACTCAGAGATGGGCCAGCATCAGCACATCGACTGCCCAGGAGGGAGGCTGGCTTTTGTCTCAAGTTCTGATACTGTCCCCTGCCCACAGCCCTACCAGCTAGAAGGGCCAGAGTGGAGAAACAGACACCTGACCTAAGGCTTCTGCCCCCGTGCAGTTCAAGGAAAGCTTAACTCTTAGGATCGAAGGGAACATTTGGAGAAAATCTTCCTCCAGCTTGCAGTGAACTCTGGGGATAGTTTGTGAAAAAGGTTGGCTGAGGGATATCATCGGCAGACAGTTGCTATGTATTCTATGGTAACCAGGATGTTCCAGGACCCAGCCTAAGTGTCCTCCTATTTAAGGACACTCCTACTCAGCAGTCCTGGTGACCTGATCTATTTGGAGAGCATCAAGACTGGGAAATGATTATATACTGCTCACGAGAGACATGTGAATTTAATTAAAGAGCAATATGCCGCAGGCAAATTAGACTTTCCTCGGAACGGTTCCCCCTCTCTCCCTGCTTCCTTCTCTTTTTTCTCTTCCCCCTTTTTTCCATCCTCCTTTTTTCCTCCCTCCCCTTCCTTCAGCAGACAAGTAGTGAGGATCTGCCATGTGGCAAGCGCTGCCCCAGGTGAGGGGGACTGGATGGATGAAGTGCTGTCCTTCCCCAGGGAAACCAACAAGGAAGCAGTTCAACGACAGTTGCATTTACGACAGGACACACACTTTGGGGGCAAACAGCTGGGAGGAGGAGGAGGAACTTTTAGGGAGAAGTTGACATTTGTGCCGGTTCTTGAAAGATGACTGGGAGTTAGGTGAAATCCAGACATCCATACATACACATGGAGGGATGAAGGTGGGGGAAGGACACTGCGGGGAGCGACGGAGCATGATGCTCTCTGAGTCTGTGTACATGTGCGCCTACCTATGACCTGCCACTGAACTGCTGCAGAACAGACATGACTGATTTAAGCAAGACACAGTGACATCACGTGGACTTGGGAGTAGGACCTACTGTATTCAGTTATGCTTTGCCCCTCGCCGGTTGTACGACCGCCCTGGGCAAGCTGACCCATCTCTCTGAGCCTTTGTTGTCTCGGGTTTAAAGTGGAGGTGCACCTGCTTGTGGGTAGTGTGAGGTTTGGATGCAGTCAAGTGGGGGTGCTGTGCCAGATTACGGCGAGCGCTTGGTTGGTGGCACGTAGGAGGTGCTCAGTGACATAAGGATGTAGGGGTCACTTGTAAACCCTGAAGCATTATCAAAATGTAATAGGAGTGGCATTTTGATTGTTTGCTCTTTCCAGTGCAGTTCCCCAGAAGCCTCGGCTCGCTGCAATTTGCTGGGTAAATATTTGAAAGTGGTTGCTTGGTATCCAGGCTCTGAGACAGGAGGGCTCTGAGGAAGTGCTGGAGAGCAGAGGGCAGAGAGCTCATTGTACGTGGATCGAAATGAGGGTGCTGTTTGAGCCAACATGAAATCGGGAGCAGGCTGAGGAGATTAAAAATGAGGACCAGGATTAGAACCGGGTAGCGGCCTGGGCTTTTGAAGCAGAGAGGAGGGTAGACGCAGGCGAGGGTTGTGCTGGGGAGAGCCTCACACGTGGCTGAATTCTCCCCATTGTAAGCAATGACCATTGCCACTGCTAGTTATGGTGCCTTAAGCCAGTGTTGGCGATTTGGGCCAACCTTGGTTTGTATAGATTTTAAAGTCATTATAGACTTGGGGAAACTGAGATCAGTTTCAGAAAGAGACTTCCTTGTGGTCACATAGGTATCCATTCTCCCAAAGAAATATACCCTTGAGCCTGGCATGATGCTATTTTTCTCTCCTTACCCTTTCTAAGTCTCTGTTTTCCATCTGAAAGATAACAACATCTTATGGGTTGTTACAAGGATATGCATCAAACACGCTTGGCAGGAAGCTTGGCCCGTGGTGAGTGCTCAGTGTTATTTTTATTACTTCCTTCCATCTTGACCTGCTTCCTATGGAGTGTCAAACGAGCCCCTGACGTGTTGCTTTGTGTGGTACCTTTAAAATAACCGATTACATAATTTTGTCCTAAATCAGAAACTGTTTTTTACTTACAGGTAAGTAAGAGTTGAAGAGAAATGTAACGGATTACCACTTAAATTGAGAATGACAGCAAAATACAAAGCACTTACTATGTATGTGCCAGGCCCTGGCCCAAATAATTTACATACAATACTCATTTCACCCTCACAAAAACCTTATAAGTTGAGAAAACCAAAAACAGAAAAGCGTGTAAGTTGTCTGAAGTCACATAGCTACTAAGTGATGGAATTCAAACCTACACAGTCTGGACCCAGAACCTCTACCGTTGACTTCTCATTAACCACAGCTTTTTTGTCCCTTTCAAAATTATTATTTTTTAATTTGATGGTAGATATTCTCAGTCCAGCTCTTAGAATGCTAGTATTTTACAGAAACGCCAGCTGAGACCTGTGATTTGTCCGCTGACCAGGGAAGCCAAGGCTCCCTTGCATAATGTGAGATCAAGAAATGTTCTTGGCGATGAGACAGTAGGAAGTGAAATGGAAATGAAGTTCGGCTACCACTATTTGCAAGGCAAAATGGTCCGCCTCTCCCTGCGAGCAAAGCATCTATTCAGGAAATGCAGTGTTGTCAATTCTGTTGTCAGTATCCTTCCGAGTCAAACGGAATCATGGTTTCTGCTTCTCATCTGTGAATTAGGACTAATACCTGCCCTACATAGCAGAATCTTGGGAAGAAGAAATATAACAACGTGATTCACTATAGCATTATTCACAATAACCAATATAAGGAAACAACCTAAGTGTCCATCAACAGATGAATGGATACAGAAGAAATGGTACACACGTATATACACACACATACATGCGTGCACACACACACACACACACACACATATGCACACACGAAATGAAATATTACTTAGCCACGAGAAAGAAGGAAAGCTGTCAGGGTGCCTGGATGGCTCAGTCAATTAAACATCTCACTCCTGATTTCGGTTCAAGTTATGATCTCAGGGTCGTGAGATAGAGCCCCACATCGGGCTCTGCACTGGGCATGGAGTCTGCTTAAGACTCTCTCTCTCCCTCTGCCCCTCCACCCCTCTCTCCCTCTCTTAAAAAAAAAAAAAAGAAAGAAATCCTGTCATTTGCAAGAACATGGACAGACCTTGAAGGCATAATGCTAAGTGAAGTAAGTCAGATAGAGAAAGACAAATACTGTATGATACCACATATAGGTGGAATCTAAAAAAAAGCCAAACTTAATAGAACAGAGACTAGAATGGGGGTGGGGAGAAAGGGGAGATGTTGATCAAAGGATACAGAATTCTAGTTATAAGATGAGTAAGTTCTGGGAATCTAATGTGATTCTAGTTAATAAAATACTGTATTGTATACTTGAAAGTTGCTAAGAGAGTAGATCTTAAATGTTCTTACCACAAAAGAGAAGTGGTAATTATGCATAATGCAGGTGTTAGCTAAGCTTATAGTGGCAATCACTTTACGATATGCAAGTGTATCACATCAACACATTGTACACCTTATACTTACGTAATGTTATATGTCAATTATATCTCTGCAAAGCCATATAAAAAGCTAACCTGAGAGTTCTGGGCAGGGAGATTTCATTATGATGATTCAGAGCTGGTAGGGGAGAAATTGGCTTTTTTTTTTTTTGCCTTTTTCCAATAGGCTATCGGGGCACTTCCTCCTCCTCCTCTTTCCCCATCTCGCCCCAAACCTTCCCGTTCCCTCTTTACTAAAACATCTTGCCCTCTGAGTAGTGGCGGGATCCTAGCCAGGGGACTGCAGAGGCAGTTTGAAAGCTGAAAAGCAGGAGACCAGCAGGATGACCAAAGTTTCTAATATGTTTATTCTTCTGGGTGACCGTTTTCCAGCCTGATAAACTGTCAAACATTTTCATAGGCAAAATCTCATTACTCCCTACCTGACAGAATCTAGGTTGATTTGTCTTAGTAGGAAGGGTCCATCAGTGTTCAGTGGGGAAGGAGGAGGGGGGTACTGCAAGCAGATTCCTCACTGTAACTTCTTGAGTCCTCGGAGGGCCAAGGTCTTTGGGGATTGACAGCACTGGTCTCTTGCTCCTCCGTTTCTTAAACACCTGGTTGCCCACCATTGAGTCCACTGGCAACAGGGGAGAATCTATCTACTTAAGGGAATTTGCTGAAGCCTCATCTCTTCTCTGGAACCATTCCTGACCCTCTTGGGAAAGATTGAGGACTTTCTGCCAATCGGGTGTGGGACCTAAGGTGGCCAACTGTTTGATTGCCCAAGACTGAGGGTTTCCTGGGATGTGAGATTTTCTGTGCTAAAACGTTCTAAGTAAACCAGAATGGTTGCCATCCAAGCTGGAGCTGACTTTGCAAGCTTTCGAGAGCCAATTGTGAGCATCTTTTCCCAACTCTGTGTTCAGTGAGGTCATGTTAGTAACTTAAAATCAGCTGCGATTTCATATTTATGCTATGGAAATTGGCCTCTGGCACAAATTGGGGTTTTTTTCCCCACCCCCACCAAGAGCTGGCTGTGAGACATACTCTAGCACACTAGTTTCTCCTTTGTGCTTACACTCCACTCTAGAGATTTCTATCAGATCTCCTTAAGATACATTATTACTTATTCACTAGTTTATCTCCTTCCCTAGACTATAAACCTCTTGGGACCAAGAACCCCGTCCTATTCCTTGTCGTATCTCCAGCACCTAACATAATGCCTGGCACATTATAGGTACTTGGTAAATGTTTATATATTAATGGAAGCTCATTTGAATTCTCTGCAGCCATGAGGCATTTCTCTTCCCTTCTAGAGGAGGAAGAATCTTCTTCCTTTGTATCTGACAGAATATACCACATCTCTTTTCCTTTGCATCTTGGCCTTACTCTACTTTGTATCGATGTCAGAGGTCAGTGGCAATAGTGGGGGCAGAGGAGGGGAAGAGCAAAGTTATCCAGTTAGACATCTTGAGCTGATAATGATGTCAAGCCTCCTAGGGTAATGAAGAAGAGAGAATGAAAAAAAGGAATAGTAGACTTAACCAGGACACCCGAGAGAGTTCATTCAGACCCTACCTGGAGGCTCAACAGGAAACACAAATGAAAGTGAATACCTTAGACTTTCAGGTCTGGAATAGTTTGAGCAAACCATAGCTTGGGGGCTGTTAGAATTAAAACCTATGGAGAAAACTGTGGACTCTTAGGAAGATGCTCTGAGCAAAACACAGATGAATAGCTTTTTGACCTTGGATGCACGTTAGAATCATTTGTGATGTTTTAAAATAAATAAATGACTGAGTCCCATCCTGGTCCTCCTAAATCAGAATCTCTGATATAGGTATATACTAGGTGTAAGTATTTTCAAGACTTACCAAATCATTCCAATGTGCAGCCGGGTGCTGGTCTGACAAAGATTAGAAACTTTCCCATTGACATCCCAATGAATCAGAAAGACAGCATAAAAATGTGCTGAGGGTTGACACAGGTAAGAAATCCTAGACTTTATTCAAGGAGCAAAAGATAAAGGGGAGAGGTTTATCATAGAAATTCAGCCTAGGGTTTTCAAAATGGGTGACTTGGGACAGTGAATATATTAAAATCTTTTGGACTTTCCAACTAAAAAAAGGAATTCATCTTTAAATTCTCTCTCAGTTCTTCTGATTGAGTCATTCTTTGCCTGGTGATAGTATGTCCTTCACACTCTTTCCACCCAGGGATTGGCAAACTACAGACTATGGTCAAATTCTAGCCTGTCCACTGTTTTTATTTTTTTATTTTTTAAAGATTTTTATTTATTTATTTGACAGAGATAGAGACAGCCAGCGAGAGAGGGAACACAAGCAGGGGGAGTGGGAGAGGAAGAAGCAGGCTCATAGCGGAGGAGCCTGATGTGGGGCTCGACCCCCCAGAATGCTGGGATCACGCCCTGAGCCGAAGGCAGATGCTTAACCGCTGTGCCACCCAGGCGCCCCTGTCCACTGTTTTTATAAACAAAGTTTTATTGGAACATAGCCAACCCACTCATATACGTTTAGTCAGTGGCTGCTTTCACACTTCAATGGCAGAGTTGAATCGTTGTAACAGAGGTTGTGTGGCCCACAAAGCCTGAAATAACTATTTTGCCAACCCCTTCTCTACTTTATGCAAATAGATCTTTTTATCAGAACACAGATGACAGAATCTGAGCCTTCAGCTGGCAATAGTATTTAGTTAGAATTTAATATAGTCTCTTTTGCTTTCATTTAGTTACCTATATCAACTGATAATGATTTTCCATTTATGGTACTCATATAAATTTTCTTTTTATGATAAATTTTTTATGTGTCAAAAGGATGAGTGAATTTAAAGAAAACACTTAATAGAACTATTAGTAGAACAGGTGGCACATGTATTTGGCAACATTCACGAAGGTCATACTTAAGTCTGAAGTTTGGGAAACATTGAATGTATTTTACAGGTCCCCTCATTTTACAGGTAAACTGAGGCCTAGTTATTAAGTCATTTGCCCAGGGTCACTTACTTGCTTATGGAAAAATCTGGACCCCTCCCTGAGGACAATGCTCTTTTATCTCTAAGTGGTTACTTATTTGTACTTTGAAACTGATTAGTGTGAATGCAAAGTATTGTACTCTTAAAGTTCATGAATTCAGAGCCAGAAATATCCTGGCAGTATTTCCACAGACATGTTTAGTAGACACTGATGGGCAATTTGAAACAAAACAGAGTGGCCATTCACCTCTTTAAACATGAGTCTTGGGTGATTAGTGGCACATTGTTTCATTAAGTTGATTGTTTCTTGGGCATGGCTTCCTTAGAATAACACATTTGGGGTTTTTTTTTAAGTCTTGCTTTTTTTTTTAAATCAAAATCTGCTTAAATGCTTGTCAGAGTAAGAAGTAAAACTGCTAATTAGAAAAAACATATATACTGCCTTTTTCTCTGTGGGTCTATTTAAACACAGTTTCAATCTTATAAGAATATTTCGTATTTCACCGTGTAGTTATTGTTCCATTAGGATTCTCCATGGTCACACTGACTAACAGCAAAGCTGATTCCTCCATTCTTAGGTCTTCTTCCCACTTGGACCCTTTCCAGAGGTCTGTTCATCAAGGAGGTTGACCAGATAGCTAGGTAGTGTGTCAGGCTGCCTAAGTTCTGGCTAACCTTAGAAGGGTGCTGAGAACACATAGAACTGTTTGGCTGTTGATCTATCTATCCTTTCAGAGATGCAATTTTAAGGTGACATATATGAAATATATGTTTGGCCATTACTGTAAATGGGTAGGAATATTTGCATCATTTGGCAAAAAAGGCTGAAAAGAGGAAAAACATCCACTTGAATCAGATCTTGAAATGTGTTCTTAAAAAAATTAGTGAAACTTTTTAGATTAAAAAAAAATGACCTTTCTTCTAAATTTGGGATTATTTGTATGTTGGCATTTTGAGAATATCTTTTAATGAAGATTGATATAATTAGGTCATTTTCCAGAAAGATAAACTTTCTCAGACTATGCCCTCTGGGTTACACATTAAGTTGGTGTGACATTTACCTATCAAAGGTGACTGCAAGATTGGGACCTGACCCTAAGGAGATCTGACCTTAGGACCCTCCAATATCTAGTGCCCTAAGGTGGTGGACACCGTCACTTCTAAAGATACTGACAATATAATCAGAAGTACAAACAATGTGACTGACCTGCTGTGCTCTGAGCTCTGGTATAGGGAGACTAAACGGGGCAGTCCCTTTAGGGGCTACACCCAAACGGAGGAGAGGGGAGCTAATGGACTCATGATGTTTCAACTGGTGACTTTCCAGTTGAGCACTGCTCATCCAGGCAGAAAAACCAGTAGCTCAGCAGCCTCAATACTGGGTATTTCTGTAGGAAAGCCCTTCTCAGTCTGGATATCAGAAGTTACTAATGGGCTAATAGCCTTTGGGGGGAAACCACTGCCTCTCAGCTGCTGTTGTCACCATCAGGAGGACAAGGGTCAATCTTGAAGAAGAGTTGACTCTATCCTGTGATAAGAAAGGCAATCAGGGTGAGGGACTATCTGGGCCAGAAGGACAGGAATGCATGGTTGCTGATAGAAATTCAGTCAGATAAAGACATTATGGAGGCATCTTGAGCCCTATAGTCTTGCTTTTGCTAAGGTCTGTGTCTCATGAAGTAATTGTCAACAAACCAGGAGCAAATTTGCCTCTCTGGGGACATTTGG
Organism: Ursus maritimus; assembly: GCF_017311325.1. Lineage (NCBI taxonomy): Eukaryota > Metazoa > Chordata > Mammalia > Carnivora > Ursidae > Ursus > Ursus maritimus. Next base: position 64,427,300 of record NW_024427107.1, read on the forward strand.
CAATGTCTAGAGACATTGTCATAAAAAGGGGAGTACTACTAGAATCTGGTCATAGAGATCAGGGATTCTGCTAAACGTCCTACAAGGCACAGAACAGCCCCTCACAACAAAGAATTATCTGGTTCCAACGTCATTTGTGCTAACATCTAACTTAATGAGGGTCTACCACCCTGGCCTAATGGTTGTAACAATTCTATAAACATGTTTCTTAAAAAGGTGTTGAGAGGCTGGGCTGCTGGTGCAAATGGCACATAGGTACTGACTCAGGCAAGGTCCCCAGTGACAAAGAGCAAATTGCTGTAGTTACATAAAAGGAAGGATTAGAAGTGGAGCATGATGTCTTTTTTCCCTTAGTTTTATTTCAAAGAAACCCAGATGATAAATCTGAAAGATGAGTCCTGGGACAAGGTAACTAGGAGGAAGAATCCGAGTTAAAGTCGGTCCACCGTGAGAAGCCTGCCTTCACCCTCTGCTTCTTGGTCTGCATCATGATTGTAGGCACCATGGCCTCAGCTGGCAGGAGCCTCAACCGGCAGCCTTGGTTGACTCATTCTTGGGGTCCCTTTAGTACTGGGCTGGGCTGGACAACTCAGAGTTTCTCCCAGAAGTGGAATTACATGCATTGTCTGGAAACAAGATTGTGTCCTGGGGAAAGTGACTGCCTTGGGGTTGTCCACAGATTGTTTTGGGAGTCAGAAACCTCTGAAGAGTGTTCAGCCCCCAGATATCCAATTACTGCTGTATTACATCAACGAAAGTGAACTTGGAGGATGCGGTGGTTGTGGGGAGATGATGGCCATTCCTCAACTGTGAAAAGAACCATGCCTTCAAGAGTTATGGAAAATGAAGCACTTTTCTCATTAGAAAAGAATTATCCATTTCCTTCTTCTATTGCCAAAGGCTATTTTTCTGCCAATTCAATGAGAGTGTAAACTTGGGATTCATTGCTTGAGGAAAAAAAGAAGCAAGTGTACTCTGGGACCCTCAAGAGTCAATGGTAAGTGGGTAGATGGAATTGAAAAGAGCAAATGCTGGGGGCTGATCTGGGCCCTTGCAGCATCGAATGGTGCTGTGTAGAGGGCATAACCAACAGTATGTGAACAAGTTTTGATTTGCTAAAAAGGAAACAAGGTGAAATAGCTAAATTTGCTTTTAGCAAATTTCTGTCTGCATCAGAATCAAAACAATGGATGCTATTCTTCCCCTGGTAAGAGTTTAAATATGCATTGGATCCAAGCCTATTAATTATTTCTTTAAAATTCTTTTAAACATTTTTATCTTCTTTTTCATTCCCACCACAACCATCCAAGCCCCCATTATAGGAAGGGTGAATTTTTTGGCTGCCTTTCTATCTGATCTTTGGGTCTTCATTCTCTCTCTATTTTAGTCCATCCAATAGTCGCCGCAGCAGTAATATTAATATAATAGTAATATTAATATAAATAATAGTTATAAGAAAGTTATATTAATATAAATAATAGTTATAAGAAAGATTAATTTCTTAGTAATAAATAATAGTTATAAGAAAGTAATAATGATAAAGCAATATCCCCAAACCCTAAGGGTTGGTAAGGCCAACCTCTGCCACAGTGACAGTCCAAGGAGTAGGCACACGACTCAAGCCAATCAGAATTTTTCCCTGACGTGTTACAGATGCTTAGCTAAAGATACTCTTTTCCTTGATGTTGTTCATCTGGAGCTACGTGAGGCCATGGACCTCTCGATGACGCCTGAGCTATCTGTGGCCGTGCCTCCCTCTCACCAAAAATTTTTGCTTCCCTCACCACTGGGAAATAGAAAAAGTTCATTTTCAGTGGGAGAGAATGAGGCCAGCTTATGGAAAGAAGGAGAGAGGGAGCGAGAGAGCAAGATTGAGAGAGAGCATGCTAGTTGACAAGATTTCCCCCAGCCCCAGGGATGAATCATAATTCATGGCTGTCCTCTTCCCCTCGGTCAGTGATTGGTCTAGGGATGAGCTTTTGACCAGCTCTGGTCAATGAGATTGAACGGATGCCTGCTTGGGGCTTTCCAGAAAGATTTTTCTCAGTGATAGGGGAGTGGCACATAAGAAGAAAGGCACTTTTTTCTCTATCCCTTTCCTTCATACTTGTGATCCTATTGTGTGAGATCATGGACTTAAACCCAGACCATTATCTTGTACCCATGTGGGGAGTTGTTGCCAGCAGACCAGGGGCGGCAGAATAGAAGGGCAGACATGGCATGGGTCCTTAATGATGTGACTGAACTGCTGAACCAACACTGGAGTTCCCTCCTTTCAGCTTCGTGTGACGGCTAATAATTAAATGTCTCTGTTATTTAAGCCACTGTTAATCCTGTAGTCTGCTACTTGTAATCAACCACATATTGACCTGAAAGCAAGATAAACGAAACAACTAGAGTTCATACTCCCCGAATTGTCTCAAGCCCAGACTTCTCTCTTGAGTTTCAGATCCAGCTACTTGCGAGGCATTACATCCAGGTATCCCATGGATATCTCAAATTCAACAGATCCCAAAACCACACTCACCCTCACACTGTGCAAACTGCCACTTTGCCCTATCCCCAGGATGTATCCCATTCACCTGGGTACACAAGCCAGGTACCTGGGAGTCACTCTGTAATCTTCCTTGTTCCTCATCTACCTGTCCAGTTAGTCAGCCAGTTACATCTATTTGACCTTCCAATCTGTTCTCTTCTCTTCAATCCCACTGCCACTGTTTTAGCTGGGAACAGGGGTTCATCATCTTTCTCCAGGGCCACTGCCTTCCAAGTGTTTTACTTGCCTTTGGTCATGTTTCTCTCCAAAACGTTTTCTACCAGCTTCCAGCATGGTCTTTCCAAAATGCAGCTCTGACCTTGTCATTGCCTTGTCTGAGATCAGTTAGGGCCTCTCTATTGCCTAAGATACTGGTTCTTAAAGTGTGGTCCCTGGACCAGCATCATCGGCATCACCAGGTAACTTGTGAGAAATACAGATTCTTGGGACCCGCTCTAGAGTATCTACTGAATCAGACACTCTGGGGATAGGGCCCAGCTCTCTGCTTAAACAAGCCTTCCAAAGGAATCCGATGTACAAAGTTTAGAAACCACTACTGGCCTAAAGCAAAAAACCCCAATTTCCTTGGTGTAGTAGGTTGAATAGTATCCCCCAGATTCTTGTCTACTTGGAACCTCAGAATGTTACCTTACTTGGAAATATAGTCTTTGCTGATGTAATTAGTAAAGATCATGGATGAGATAATCCTGAATTTAGAATGGGTCCTAAATCCAGTGGCTGGGGTCCTTTTAAGAAGAAGAAAAACAGAGACACATGCAGAGGAGAAAGCCATGTGAAAGAGAGGCAGAGACTAGGTTTCTCCCACCCTAAGCCAAGGAATGCAATGCCTGGGGCCACCAGAGGCTGAAAGACGCAAGAAAGAATTCTTCCCTACAGCCTCCAGAGGGAACAGTGGCCCTGCTAACACCTTGATTTCAAATCCTTAGACTCTAGAACTTTGAGAGAATATATTTCCATTGTTTTAGGCCACCCAATTTGTGGGGTGCCTGGGTGGCTCCGTCAGTTAAGCGTTTGCCTTCAGCTCAGGTCATCATCCTGGGGTCCTGGGATCAAGCCCTGCATCAGACTCTCCACTCAGTGAGGAGTCTGCTTGTCCCTCTCCCTCTGCCCCTCCTCCTGCTCATGCTCTCACTCTCTCTCTCTCTCTCTCTCAGATAAAGAAATAAAATCTTAAAAAAAAAAAGCCACCCAGTTTGTGATACTTTGCATATTAGCAAAGGGTACTAATACACTTTGCATAGCAAACATGGGCCTTTGGGTCTCACCCCTGCACATCTGTGTCATCGCCTCCTGTCCAGTGATCTTTCTATTAAAAATATGTATGGCATACCTGTTAGGTATCAAGCCCCAGAGATAGAGCCGTGGTAAGTCGCAGTGTCTGCCCTGCAGAAGCTCCCAGCTGAGGGGGGGGGGGCTAGCAGCTGCACAGGTGGGTGATGCTTGATGGGTTAAGTGCTTTGGCGAGTGGAAAGCTGTGCTTCTGGGAGCACTACCCTTCTTGTACCTTTCTGTGCGTACTCCAGCACTGTGATGAATGCCCTTCTCCATGTCAGGAAGCCTCTTCTACTCTTTCCTCCCACACAGCATCACTCCCTCCTCCGTCCAAGTTTTGGACATGTTTCTATTAGTGCACCCATCACACATCGTTATCATTATTTATTTGTTTGCCTCCCTTGCTAGACTGTGAGCCATTTTTAAGGGCACAGACTTGGTCTTTTATTCCTCTTTTTATCTATAGAACCTCAAACGGTACCTGGCTTATAGAAGTTCCTTCCTTCCTTCCTTCCTTCCTTTTTCTTTTTCTTTTTTTCTTTCTTTTTCTTTCTTTCTTTCTTTCTTTCTTTCTTTCTTTCTTTCTTTCTTTCTTTCTCTTTCTTTCTTCCTTCCTTTCTTTCAGATTTTATTTATTTGAGGGAGGGAGAGAAAGAGAGAGAGAATGAGCAAGGGGAGGGGCAGAGGGAGAGGGAGAAGCAGACTGCCTGCTGAGCAGGCATCCTAATATGCACACTTGATCCCAGGACCCTGGAGTCATGACCTGAGCTGAAGGTAGATGTTTAACCGACTGAGTCACCCAGGTGCCCCCATAGGACTGTCTTTCTTTTTCTTTTTCTTTCTTTCTTTCTTTCTTTCTTTCTTTCTTTCTTTCTTTCTTTCTTTCTTGATTTTATTTATTTATTTGACAGAGAGAGACAGCAAGAGAGGGAACACAAACAAGGGGAGTGTGAGAGGGAGAAGCAGGCTTCCCCCCTGAGCAGGGAGCCTAATGCGGGGCTCGATCCCAGGACTCTGGGATCATGACCTGAGCCGAAGGCAGATGCTTAATGGCTGAGCCACCCAGGCACCCCCATAGGACTTTCTTTAAAAGTTGAATTGATGGGAAGGATGAAGAGTGGCTTCCTTTCTTTGCTAGTGGAGGGACTCTTGAGGTGCCGTTTCTCTGTGCAGTGCTAAGACAAGTGGTGGGAGAGTGCAGCCTGGGGTCAGGTGGACCAGCAGAATGGGGCAGTTCCCTGGGTTGCATTTGTGTGAAAGGCCTTGGAGGAGGGTGTGGGGCTAAGTCGGCTTTAAAAGCCATCATCCAGGCATCTCTGCAGGCTGAGTGATGGGAGTAGTTCATAGTCAAAGCTGGACCATAGCTCCAGACTAGGCCCATGAGAGACTTTTGCTTTAACATTGATTCTCACACTTGCACAAACATCAGAATCACCTGGAGGGGCATATTCAGCTGCAGTTGCTGGGCCCTAGCCCCAGAATTTCTGATTCTGTAGATCTGTAGTAGGGCCTGATGATCTGCATTCCTAACAAGATCCTAGGTTATTTCAATGATGGTCTGGGGACCGCATTTGGGCACATTCCTGCGCTAAAGGAACACCTGGTGTTAGACCCCTGGCTCTCAACTTTGGGTCCATTAGAATCACTTGGGGAGTTTCTAAAAATATAGATACAAGGACCTTATTCACACATTGGTTTAGGGGTGTATCTGGTCATAGGGATTTGGACTCCAACTGAGCAAAACATTCGTTTGAGTAAGGCTTATCTAGAAAATGTAATGAATTCATCTAACTTTTATTGACCATTGCTATGTGCCAGGTTTTGTGTCATTGTAATGGGGACAATGTAACAGGGTTTTGTAACGGGGATACAAAGGTATACAAGACACAGTCCTACCCCCAGTGAGAATCAGTCCAGTGTGGGGGAGATGTGTGAATAGATAGCTCTAAAATCAATGGCATTATGTGCAGAATAGCATGAAAGCACTGAGGAAGAGCATCGAATCCAGCCTGGGGGGTTAGGGAGCAAGAAGGAAGTTCAGGGATGCAGATAAAGAGAAGATAATGATCCAGTTCAATAGTTTTAGAAACCCTAGTAGGTTAGCTTCTGGTTGGCATAATGTGAGCCCGAGGCACTGTGTGAAGAACTTCTAACTAAATCCCAATCTGTGTTTCACCCCTCAGTAGACAAATTGTCTAATCTTTCCTTGCTTCATTTCCCCCAGATTTCAAAGGGGGATAATAATACTACCTCCCTCACAGATTTGTGTGAGGACTGAGGGACACATGTGCGTGGAGTGCTTGGTAGGGTGAAGGGCTCAAACTTCATGCACACAGCTCGTGCCCCCAGAGCAGCTCACGGTCTAGCAAGCACTTGAGGAACATCAGTGATCATCAGCATCCTTTCAGAAGGCTGCCTTGAAACCTCCAGTTAGTCCACCATCACGGGGAGTCTTGGTTCTTGCTGCTCTGCAGCAGAGCGGATATACACCGGGTTCCAGCCCCTGCACCAAGGGGCCCCGGGCTCCTACAGCTTTAAAGCTCTTGTGTCAATTTTTTGGTTTGTATGTTCTTCCTTCCATCTGTGTATTTGTCCTTGATGGCCTTTCCCCCACGTCTTTAGAATGACTGCTTTTTATCTACCATAGACAAGAAACCCTCCAAAGCCAAGACTGTGTGACTGTGTCTAAAATACAGCCATACTTGCTTGTTGGGAGATTTTTGATTACTGCTTCCGTTTCCTGATGATGGGTCTGTTCAGGTTTCCTATTTCTTCCTGTTTCAGTTTTGGTAGTTTATATGTTTCTAGGAATGCATCCATTTCTTTCAGATTGCCTAATTTGTCAATGCCTATGAGCCAATATAGGTACTCATAATATGTTCTTATAGTTTTTGTATTTCCTTGGTGTGGGTTGTAATCTCTCCTCTTTCATTCATGATTTTATTAATTTGGGCCCTTTCTCTCTTCTTTTTGATAAGTCCTTTCTCTTTTCTCTTTGATAAGTCTGGCTAGGGGTTTGTTGATCTTAATTCTTTCAGAGTCCAGGGCCGGATGGCTTCCCAGGGCAATTCTACCGAACATTTAAAGAAGAATTAATAACTATTCTTCTGAAGCTGTTTCAAAAAATAGAAATGGAAGGAAAACTTCCAAATTCATTCTATGAGGTCAGCATAACCTTGATCCCAAAACCAGACAAAGACCCCACCGAAAAGGAGAAGTACAGACCAATATCCCTGATGAATATGGATGCCAAAATTCTCACCAAGATACTAGCCAATAGGATCCAACAGTACATTTAAGGATTATTCACCACCACCAAGTGGGATTTATTCCTGGGCTGCAAGGGTGGTTCAACATCTGCAAATCAATCAACGTGATAAATCACATTAATAAAAGAAAGGACAAAAACCATATGATCCTCTCAATTGATGCAGAAAAAGCACTTAACAAAATACAGCATCCTTTCTTGATTAAAACTCTCCACAGTGTGGGACTAGAAGGAACATACCTCAATATCATAAAAGCTGTATATGAAAGGCCCACAGTGAATATCATTCTAAATGGGGAAAAAGTGAGAGCTTTTCCCCTAAGGTCAGGAACATGACACACATATCCACTCTCACCACTGCTGTTCAACATAGTACTAGAAGTCTTAGCCTCAGCAATCAGACAACAAAAAGAAATAAAAGACATTCAAACCGGCAAAGAAGAAGTCAAACTCTCACTCTTCGCAGATGACATGATACTTTATGTGGAAAACCCGAAAGACTCCACCCCAAAATTGCTAAAACTCATACAGGAATTCAGCAACATAGCAGGATATAAAATCAATGCACAGAAATCAGTTGCATTTCTATACACTAACAATGAGACACCCAAAACCATAAGATACCTAGGAATAAACCTAACCAAAGAGGTAAAGGATCTGTACTCTAAAAACTATAGAACACTTATGAAAGAAATTGAGGAAGACACAAAGAAATGGAAAAACATTCCATGTTCATGGATTGGAAGAACAAATATTGTTAAAGTGTCTATGCCACCCAGAGCAATCTATACATTCAATGCAGTCCCTATCAAAATACCATCAACATTTTTCACAGAGTTGGAACAAATAATCCTAAAATTTGTATGGAACCAGAAAAGACCCCAAACAGCCAGAGGAGTATTGAAAAAGAAAACCAAAGCTGGTGGCATCACAATTCTGGACTTCAAGCTATATTACAAAGCTGTAATCATCAAGAGAGTATGGTACTGGCACAAAAAAAAGACATGTAGATTGATGGAACAGAATAGAGAACCCAGAAATGACCCTTAACTCTATGGTCAACTAATCTTCGACAAAGCAGGAACGAATATCCAGTGGAGGGCTGCCTGGGTTCCTGAGCCGGTTAACCATCTGCCTTTGGCTCAGGTCATGATCCCAAGGTCCTGGGATCGAGCCCCACATTGGGCTTGTTGCTCAGAAGGGAGCCTGCTTCTCTCTTTCCCCCTACCCCTCACCCCTGCTTGTGCTGTCCGTCTTAAGCTATCTCTCTCTGTCAAATAAGGAAAAAAAAAAAAAAGACTATCCATGGAAAAAAGAAAGTCTCTTCAACAAATGGTGTTGGGAAAATTGGACAGCCACGTGCAGAATAATGAAATTGGACCATTTTCTTACACCATACACAAAGATAAACTCAAAATGGATGAAAGACCTCAATGTGAGATAGGAATCCATCAAAATTCTAGTGGAGAACACAGGCAACAACCTCTTTGACCTCAGCCACAGCAACTTCTTGCTTGACATGCCTCCAAAGGCAAGGGAAACAAAAGCAAAAATGAACTATTGGGACTTCATCAAGATAAAAAGCTTCTGCACAGCAAAGGAAACAGTCAACAAAACTAAAAGGCAACCTATGGAATGGAGGAAGATATTTGCAAATGACATATCAGATAAAGGGCTAGTATCCAAGATCTATAAAGAACTTATCAAACTCAACACCCAAAAAACAAATAATCCAGTCAAGAAATGGGCAGAAGACAGTGAACAGACATTTCTCCAAAGAAGACGTAGAAATGACAAAAAGACACATGAAAAAATGCTCAACATCACCAGCCATCAGGGAAATACAAATCAAAACCACAGTGAGATACCACCTTAAACCAGTGAGAATGGCTAAAATGAACAAGTCAGGAAACAACAAATGTTGATGAGGATGTGGAGAAAGGGGAACCCTCTTATAGTGTTGGTGGGAATGCAAGCTGGTACAGTCACTCTGGAAAACAGTATGGCAGTTCCTCAAGAAGCTAAAAATAGAGCTACCTATGAACCAGCAATTGCACTAGTAGGTATTTATCCCAAAGATACAAAGGTAGTGATCTGAAGGGGCACCTGTACCCCAATGTTTATAGCAGCAATGTCCACAATAGCCAAACTGTGGAAAAAGACGAGATGTCCATTGACGGATGAATGGATAAAGAATATGTGGTTTATCTCTACAATGGAATATTACTCAGTCATCAAAAAGGATGAAATCATACCATTAATATTGACATGGAGGGAACAGGAGGGTATAACACTGAGCGAAATAAGTCAATCAGAGAAAGACAATTATTTATGGTTTCACTCATACATGGAATAGAAGAAACAGTGCAGAGGATCATAGGGGAAGGGAGGGAAAATGGAGTGGGAAGAAACCAGAGAGAGAGATGAACCATGACAGACTCTTAACTCTAGGAAACAAATTCAGGGTTGCTGGAGGGGAGATGGGTGGGGGGATGGGGTAACTGGGTGATGGGCAGTAAGGAGGGCTCGTGATGTGATGAGCACTGGGTGTGATATACAACTGATGAATCACTGAACTCTACCTCTGAAACTAATGATGTACCATATGCTGGCTAATTGAATTTAAATAAAAAATAAAATAAAATACAGCCAACTTTGAGTGGGAGGTTTGTTTTTAAATGAAGTAGGTATGCTTTAGTGCATGTGATGTTTAGACTTTAGAGGCCCTTTTTGTTTCCTCCTAGAGCCATGGGGGTGTTCCAAAGGACTAATTTTCTGAGATAAATGATGGCCTGATAGGAGAGGTAGGACTGCATGGTCTAGGCTGATTTCTGCTTGGTTTCTTTCACTAACTCTCTGGGCTTTGGGATCACACTTGAAGGCACACTCTTAGTTGAAACCATACTTTGCTCCAAATTCCCAGTCACATTTTTCCTTGCCTCCAGAGCCTACCTTCTTTTCTCGGGCATCTGGACCGAGTCCCACCTGTTGTTTGGTTCCTGGGTGTTCCTAACCCACCTGCATCTGAGCTTGCCTGTTCCCCTCCTGCAAGTCCCAAACTGTTTTCCATTTTCGACGAAGATTTATGTTGGCTAAATATTGGCACAAGCAAGTCATAAATGTGGCATGTTCACAAACACCGTAGCAGATCGCTGAGCAGATGTTCTAACATTGACAAGTCGGTTTTCGCTTATGGGCGCTTTCAGTGACACCTGCTTTCATCGGTGGTATGCTGATCTGTTCTTGGAAGAAGAGCGTTACGCTCCAGTTCAATGTTTCTCAGACTCAGCGGCACAGTTAGCACCACCTGGGGAGCATTTGCAAATCCCAGTGCTCAGGCCAACCACTAGACCAGTTCATTCAGACGCTCTGGCCGTGGCGCTCAGGCTTCAGTGGTTTTTAAAACTCTGCAGGTGATTCCAGGCACGGGTGAGAACTTGTTCCCGAGTCTAGTGCTTCTCAGACTGTCCTGCGCATAAGAATCGCTAGAGGGGCTCGCTAACATGCAGCTGATTCAAGAAGGCTTCCTGGGCCTGGGCTTCTGCATGTCTAACAAACACCCAGGTACCGTAGATGCTGCTACTAATCTAGAGACCGCCCTTGGAACAGCAGGGCAAGTCAGTCCTAGTGTCTGTTCATCAGTACAAATAATTTTCCAGAAAGCGTAAGTCCTCTTGAGTTTGTGATTATTTCAACATTTGTCCACTGTTCCCCTAAATCTTGCTCCTTCCCTATTGCTCTGCCCATACTCTGCGGCCATACTGTTATGGCAAAGGGATTTCACTATTGATCTCGATTCGGTATTTTCCTCCAGAGAGCGATTCTCCTGAAAACAACCCATGCAAGAGAATAGAAGAGTCATCTTGCTAAACCGAAGCAGATTTTCCTGTGGATCTTATTTTTCTGTTGATGCACAAAGCTCATTGAGCACAAGGACATGTCCTCTAGGCTAAGCAAACTCTGAACACCGTGTGATTTAGCAAACGATAGTAACCCCTTATCTCGGTTATTACTACTCCAAATAGGTTAGTCACAAGCACTGTGTCTTCAGTTGAGAGAAATCATTAATGACAGCAAAAGGACTGGGGGAAAGCACAAAATAAAAAAAGTAATTTTCAGTTTTCAGAATTGGCTAAGAAGGCCTCTGTATCACAGTGCCTTGGAAAATGTAATTTCCTGGCCAATATCCTACTGGCTCTGTTTGTCAAGCCGTTGTCTGCGGGTCCAGGGCCATGGACTTATCCTCGGGAATTTGTAACTTTCCTAGTGGGCTTTTAAAATCTGTGTTTACTGCTTGCTGGTAATAACTTAAAAACGAATGTAAAGCATATTAAATCATCACGACGACCAAGGGCTAGCACACGATTTCAACACCTACATTTGTGTCTCTATTTATAATTGTATATATGCCAGAGAGCCGTATTTTAATTGTTGCAAGCCAATGATAAAAGAATAGAGAACAGAGGGAGGTAGGTTTAATACAAAAGTCATGCGCGTTAGCCAAGAGAAGTCCCGATTGTTTGATAGGGAGTCTTACAAACTGAAGTTTCTCAGTTTTGGATAGAGAAACGTTATAACAGAACTAAAAAGTCACATCATATTTGACACATGCTGTAACACAAAAGAAACCACATTATAGCAATCAGGACCATTTTTTACATTGACTGTGGCCATTTCATCCCAGCAAAAGAACATCATCTATTACACTAAATCAGGAACATGCATTCGTTGGCACATTCTCAGCTTGGATTTTACTGGTATTTAGTTTTACATTTTTGTTTTGGTTGTGCAGTTGCTCCAAAACTAGAAGCATTATAGTCTGAAATTTGTACATATTCGAGCTGCTTTCTAATGTTAACAACTGAAGTCATTACCAGGACGATTTTCTGTCCTTTAAGAAGGTTTTGCATTTACTTATTTAGAAACACAGTCTTAGAACATATTCATTCCTAGTGCCATGTTAAATTCTGTTCGCATTTTCTAAAATATCATAGTGGCCACACTGTAGCGTTACGCTCTCCATTGCAAGGCACGATTAAGGGGATCCTGTTGGGAACGGAAGCGGAGCTCCTAGATCACTTTTTTACATTTGCTGCAAACATTGTAACAGACATTTTCCAGGGAAAGACTTCCCTGCTTGGAAGTAATGCCTGCGGATGACATTTGCAGGCTGGAGGATTGTGGAGGGTCCGATAAGACAAGTCATGGGTGAGTAACATTGGGCCCACGAGAGAGCCCGGTGATACCTATGATTGGAGGGAAAATCAAGTGCTTACGGGCTGTTGGGCCTCTGGCTGTCCACTCCCTGATGGGTGGCCGAGAGGCTGCACGGCTGCCGAGGGTTGGATGTCCCCTTTGGGCAACTGTTGACTGCCTTCTGAGAGGGAGTAAGACTGGCTCTGAGGATTCAAAAAAGAAATACATAAAAATGCTAGACCACTCACACAAGCCAGCTGCCTCATGGGGATGACTCTCAGAAGATGAAACGTCTTCCTAAACTGCTATGGCTTTGGTATCCTGAGAAGAGATACTGAATGGCGGGCTCTTGGCTAGCGAAAAAATAATAATAATAATTATCTCCAGAGGATTTGAAATTTGACACCTCCCCAAAGAAGTTATTTGTAGGCTTGTAACCACTGAGGGCAAGTTTAATTTATAGCAAAGGAGAAAACCTTATAAACAAGGTTATAGTATAGAGAATTTTGGAGTTTTACTCTCTTTGTTCCTAGTTTACACAGAATAGGTCATTCTTGCTGTGGGGAGCTAAAGGAGGTGCAGTAAGACCTTATTAAAATGTTTAGATAAATATTTTTCAATATTAAAAAAACCAAGAGTTAACTCTGCCCTGCCTTGTGCATCGCTGATTCCAAATGGCAGTATTTGAGCGAGTTTTTAGTCATTCATAGTTTAGAGACACAGTATTCACACGGGCCTAGACATTTCAGAAAACAACAACAACAACAAACAAGTGTTAAGTGCATTCCTTAGATATCTGCAAAGACCTGAATGTTTGATGCTGCTTAGGAATAATACTGGAATAGTTTCACCTTTCAGCCCAAGTTATATACAGCCTTGTAGGACTACTTTTACGTTGGCCTGTGGATATTTGCAACCTGAACCTGTCTTTCCCACAAAACTCGATGGGCACAGTTGGTGGGGTTTTGTGCAACTTTGCCACAACTAACAGCTTTAGTCATACGCTCCTCAAATGCCTATTACCCACTTGCTCTGTGCCGGCCACTGTTTACTGTCTCATTTTAAATACATCTCTTTAGCCCCTCCTAAGAGATTTTTGGCTAATGGAAAAAAAGTATATTGCAAGTGCATTTTAAAAGCACGGTATGCTGTTGTGAAAACCAACAATAAAGAGTAATCACAATGATAACTATGAAAGTATCGATCGTGCTTTCATAGTTTAAACTTCTCCACATGCTAACTAAAACGAAAACTTTGACTCCCAAAGGCAATAAATACTTACATGACGATTGCCCATTTTCGTTTTTCGAAGACAGTTGTTCTGTATTTCATTAAGAGATCAGTTCTCTCCTACAGGCTAAGTTTATAATAGTTTTCCCAGGACGTAATATCTCTTGAGTTTAATAAGTAACTTTTGGCATTGAATTTGAATACATTGTTGGGGATGGGTAGGGAGTGGTAACCGCTACCAATGAGCTTAACCTTCCCAAGCTGTCTTTCTAGGCCATCTTTTCAAAATAAAATACTTACTCATGCATCAAGTACAGGCTTAAGTTGAAAAGCTTATTCTCAATTAAACCTGTCTCACTTCTGGATTGTTGAGTCACTATTTTTTTATTTTGGGAATTTATTTAAAATTTTATACCTTGAAGTAATAAAAGCATTAACCAAACAAGACTGAAAAATCTTATTGTTTTACTTACATCACTATTACGCAGAATCCTTTTGAGTGTGACATTGAGTGATGCCAACATGATCTTTATAACCTAGCTAGTTTTTAAATTGAAAAAGTAATGTGTGCAGATGGTCTTTTTTTTTTTCCCTTAATAGTGTGAAAAGGTACTGTGAAAAGTAAGCCTACTGATCTCCTCGGCCCTCCTGCCAGCGGTTTCTTTTCTTTAATGTTTTTTTATTATATTATGTTAGTCACCATACAGTACATCCCCGGTTTCTGATGTAAGGCTCGATGATTCATTAGTTGCGTATAACACCCAGTGCACCACGCAATACGTGCCCTCCTTAATACCCATCACCGGTCTATCCCATTCCCCCACCCTCTCCCCTCTGCGGCCCTCAGTTTGTTTCCCAGAGTCCAGTCTCTCATGCGGTTTCTTGACGGTTTGCACACATAGCCTTCTCTGCCTGTCTCTCTATTCCTCTGTCTCTCTGTTTATCTGTTTTCCTTCCTCCCTCCCCCCTCCCTCCCTCCCTTTCTACTTTCCTTCCTTCCTTCTTTCCTTCCTTCCCTGGCCTGCTTTTTTTGTTTTGTTTTGTTTTATTGCCAACAAATGGGTTCGTTTTCTTTTCTATTGCTTTTATGCTTCCTGCACTAAAGAGATATATGACACTGGCACGTTTCTTTTCCAGGCGCCACATAGTAGTCACCTATGAATACGAACCAAACCTTATGTCATCAGTCCACTATTGGTGACCATTCAAGATCATTTAGGGTTTTTTTTTTTTTTTTTTTTTTTTTTTTTTTTTTTTTTTTTTTTTTTTTTTTTGCCTTTTGTGCGGCTGTCTTCATTTACATGTCTTTGCCTGTGTGTGCATGTTTACCTGTAGAGTAAGATCTCAGGATGCAATTGCTGGTCAAAGAGAACATGGTATGTGTTGTAAGGAGCACTAGCTATTATACAAGACTGATGAATCACAGGCCTGTACCCCTGAAACAAATAATACATTATATGTTAATTAATTGAATTTAAGTCAAAAAATTTTTTTTAAAAAGAGTATATGCATTTATGATTCTGGTGGGGCTCCTGGGTGGCTCAGTTGGTTAAGCGTCTGCTTTGGCTCAGGTCAAGGGAGCCTGCTTCACCCTCTCCCTCTTCCCCTCCCCCTGTTTGTCTTCTCTCTCTCTCTCAAATAAATAAATAAAATCTTTTAAAAAATTCTGATAGATCTTGCCTGGTTGTTCTCTGCACAGCTGTCAGAATGCGGAACTACTCAATGTCCAGCTGACCCACGAGCCTGGATTTCTTTCTTTCTTTCTTTCTTTCTTTCTTTCTTTCTTTCTTTCTTTCTTTCTTTCTTTCTCTTTCTTCTTTCTTCTTTCTTTCTTTCTTTCTTTCTCTCTCTTTCTTCTTTCTTTCTTTCTTTCTTTCTTTCTTTCTCTCGCTCTCTCTCTCTCTCTCTCTCTCTCTTTCTTTCTTTCTCTCTTTTTGAGCCTGACTTTCAAAAGGTGGAATGTATATCCCCCTACAATGATATGCCAGGGCTCGTTTTTTCTACAAAGTGGCCACACTAAATACTATGAACGTTTTTCATTTCTGCCAATTTCAAAGGTGAAAAATGGTTATCTCTGTGTTTAATTTACATTCCTTTCTTTTGACATTCTTAACGTTATACATCCCATCCCTTAAAGGTCGTTTGCATGAATTTTCTGTGGTCTGCTTATGTCTTTTATTTTTGTTTTGAGTTATTAGTCTCTTCATTGTTTATTGTAACGACACTTTATAATAAGATCTGGGCCTTTGTCAAATGTAACAATTATTTCCCCCCAATTTGTTTTGTCTTTTGTTTCTGTTTGAATGTGTTCTGAACACGTATGTGTGAGTACAGAAAGTATTAGGTTTTTGGGGCGCCTGGGTGGCTCAGTCATTAAGCGTCTGCCTTTGGCTCAGGGCGTGATCCCAGGGTCCTGGGATCGAGCCCCACATCAGGCTCCTCCTCTGGGAGCCTGCTTCTTCCTCTCCCACTCCCCCTGCTTGTATTCCCTCTCTCACTGGCTGTCTCTCTCTCTCTGTCAAATAAATAAATAAATTCCTTTAAAAAAAAAAGAGAGAGTGTTAGGTTTTATGGATATATTGGCTTGCTTAGAGAAACTTCTCTACATTAAGATGATTCAGACTTCTTTTTTTTTTAAGATTTTATTTATTTATTTGAGACAGAGACAGAGATAGTGAGAGACAGCACAAGCAGGGAGGAGAGGGAGAAGCAGGGTCCCCACTGGGCAGGGAGCCCAATGGGGGACTCGATCCCAGGACCCTGGGATCATTGACCTGAGCACTGAAAGAGCCACCTAGGCACCCCGATGATTCAGACTTCTTATACATTTTCTTCAAGTTTTTTAATGGCTTCTTTTTTATTTATATACTTTTAAATTTTTATTATTTTTTTAAGTAGGCTCTATGCCCAGTGTGGAGCCTCATGCAGGGCTTGAACTCACGGGCCTAAGATCAAGACCAGAACTAAGAACAAGAGTTGGATGCTTGACCGATTGAGCCACCCAGGTGCCCCAGAATGGCTTCATTTTTAAAGGCATACCTCTTTGATCCATTTGGAATTGATTTGCATCAAGTATAGGCTTGCAATGGTTTCAGCTTTAATTTGAGTTATTCCAAAGATCCTAGATAATTATTAAAGAATATATCTTTCCTCATCTGGTCCAAGAGTCCATCTTTATTTTACGCTAATTCTTATGCAACATAATATTAAAATTCTCATGGGTTCATTAAATTCTGAATGTATATATTCGCTCTTCTGTTCTTTAACATTTATCTCTTGAATGCCTTGGATGTGCTAATTTCTAGGACTACAACAATGAATAAGATAGATTCAAATTTTCTCTTCCTAGAATGTAGTCAAGTGTACAAGAAATAAACCATTACAAATTGTTGTACAGCCTGTAAAGAAAACCAGCAGGATGCTATGATCGAGGTGAACGTGTGTGTGTGTGTGTGTGTGTGTGTGTGTGTGTGTGTGTGTGATTTACTTTAAGCAGTGGTAAAGTTCTTCAAGGAGATAACATTTAAGATGTGAACCAAAGGATGAGAAGGAGCCCATCATTTGAAAAAATAAAGTGTTCCAAATCAGATACTCTGTTTGTGCTGAGGCTCAGAAATTGGAAACAACTTCGCTAACTGGAGGAAAAGAAAGATGATCAAAGAAGCCAGAATATATCGTGTGCCAGGTGGGAGGACGGGTGCAGGAGGTGAGCAAGACAAAACTCTCCTCCAGGAATTTGCAGTGGAATGGGGTTTGGGGGATGACAAGAAGACATAAATTAACAACGAATGCTTTGACCGTTCTCTAGGATCTTGGCCTTTAGTATCTAATTTGGGCTCTATAGGTCTCTGCCTTCTCCTAGCCCCAGACTTTTCAGGGCCAAGTTCTCCTGCCCCACATCTGTGCTGGTTTGGAACCACCCTTTGTGCCACTAACCCGTCCTAGAAGGCTTGATCAGTGAAGTCTTCCTTCCTTTCTTCCTCTCCCACCCCAGGCTGTTGAAGCTCAAAGTTCAGGAGAAGCAGGGCAATTTGATGTGTTGTATGGAAAGTAGAGATAAGTTCTGTTCAAAGGCTCACAGGAAATGCATACAGAAGAGATATAATTTATGGCTCCAGGGAGGTGAGACAGAAAGCTTAGAAGACAAGTGAGAGGTTAACGCACCTTTTTATTTTTCGAGATCACCACCACCGTAAACACCTCTTGGTAATTTCACTTTGCACGTGGTCGAGTTCGGATCTGGTTGGAACAGAGCTGTTTCTAGTGTGACCTCCTCTCTGCTTCCCCAGCTGGATGGATCCAGAGGACGCTGGCTACAATAATTCCAAGCAATAGCAGTAGGAGGAAGGAAGGGGAATTCCTGTGACCCCAGGTCATTTCTGGGAGGCTGTCATGGTTGGAGGAGAGGAGAGGAAAGAAGAGGGAGGGAGGGCACAGAACGGTGAGGGGAGGGTTTTTTTGTATCATCTTAACTATTTAGTGATTCTAACTTATTATAGGTGCTGCCTCATATTTTTCTCTACTAGACTGTGCCTGTTTATTTACTTCTCTTGGACTTTGATAGTTCTCAAAGTGGTGATGCCAGCCAGAGCCCTAATCTCCTTCTAACCTTATGAGTCTCAATAGCAATTCATAGATTGATCTTGCCAAAGAAGAGTCTTCTCCTTCTGTACCACCCACCAAGGTTAAGTTTCTAACACTTCTTAAAAATGTCATTTATACATCTCTTATGGGTTAAATTGTATCCCCCAGAGGACATGGTGAGGTCCTAATCCTCAGTACCTGTAACTTTATTTGGAAATAGAGTTTCAGTGGATGTAACCAAGTTAAGTTGAGATCATTAGAATGGGCCTGAACCCATAACAACTGGTGTATTTCTAAGAAGAGGAAAACAGCATGTGAAGACATAGGCTCACAGGGAGAAGGCCATGTGATGAGGCTAATCAATTTTCAAGGGCAGAGATAGGCTTATTGCTTGACAAATCCCCACAGTGTCTGCGTACAACGGCTACTTAATAGCAGCTGTTATTAAGACAAAAAGACTGACATCTACAGGAAATGATTACAGTTGCTAACAACAACTATATTTCTTTTTTTTTTTTAAGATTTTATTTATTTATTTGACAGAAAGGGAGACAGCCAGCGAGAGAGGGAACACAAGCAGGGGGGTGGGAGAGGAAGAAGCAGGCTCCCAGCAGAGCAGGGAGCCCGATGCGGGGCTCGATCCCAGGACCCTGGAATCACGCCCTGAGCCAAAGGCAGACACTTAATGACTGAGCCACCAGGAGCCCCAACAACTATATTTCCATACTCTATACTTTTCCAATAGTAAAAACCCCGAGAGCAACACATCATCATGCAAGCATAAAAATTAAACTCTCATGGTTCAAAAAGCTTTCTTAACTCAGTGATTGGTTCACTAGTACTTGTATGTTTGCCACATGCAAGATACCATGCTAGGCTCGGAGCATATGAAAAATCTAGGACATAGCTCCTACCTCTGTCCGGTTAGGTGTTTATGCTCCAGTTGGGGAAATGAAACATCCACATAAGAAAGAACACTTTGATTTAATATAACATTTTGTAGCAGAAAAACCATAGCACTGGGAGAGCAAAGACCTGGGTTTTGGGCTGGTCTCTGCTACAACTTAGGAGTGTGCTCATAGTAAAGTCACATTCTCTCCAGTTCTTGGGTTTCTACCATAAAAATGTAAGGGTTGAACTTCATCTCCATGTTTACTTCCAGACCTAAAATACTATGAATAATTTGGATTTAGGAAGACATATTGGGACTCTTTTGGTTACAAGTGACTAACAACCGGACTCATAATCACTTAAGCAAACAAGGAATTTATTGGCTCACATAATTGGAAAAGATAGTTAGCTTCAGGCATAGCAGGATCTAGCCACTCAAAATATATTCCCAGAATAGATGGTCTCTCTCCACTTCTTAGTTCTGCTTTCTCACTTCTCAAAGGGATCCCTCTTCTCAGGGGCAAGATGGCTGCTGGTGATTCCCCATTTTCATCCTTACAATTCCAAGACTAGTGCAAAGAAAATGAGAGCTTTCCTTTCCCCCAAATCCAAATACACATCCTGATCCAAATCTCTGGTGGCAGTTGGGACTCATACTTTCTCTGAACTGACCACCATAGCTGGGGGGACATAGTGAGGACTGGATTTCACGTCACCTCTAGAGTTGAGAGAGGCGTCAACCCCACCAAAACCATGTGGGTGGTCTGAGAGTGGGGGAAGGGGTGGGCACCCAGAGAAAACTAGAATGCTTTTAATAAAAGAAGGGCGAATGGATGGTAGGCTGGCCAAAACAAGACATGTCCACTGCAGAGGGTAAAAGGAGCAGCGCACAGGAAGTAAGAGGAGAGAATGAAAGGGAAAGGGGAGAGAGATCCTGAGGATGGGAAGAGTAGGAGGAAACAGTGGCCCAGAGTATTTTGGACCCACTGAGAGTATGGGAACTGACCTTGGAGCCGTCAAAAGAGGAGCAAAGTGCCCCTCCCTGGAGTTTTGACTTCTGGTCCAGCTTGCTGCACTCCCTTGCGGGCAACAAGCCTGTGGTTGGCCACTGCCACGGTCACATTCAACTGCAGCCCACGCACCCGTGCAGCGACACCTTTCCGCCAGCTCCATCCTGTGGGCTTTGTCCTGGAAACTTTGCTTCGGTGCCGGCTGGTGGACGGGGCTCCACTGTCCGTCCTTCTGTGGAGATGAACCAGTGCTTTTGGTCTACACCGCAGGGTTTCAGTGCTTTTGGTCTACACTGCAGGGTTTCAGATCCCAGCATTCATTCATTAACACGGGTGTCATTTGCTACATACGGAGTGTTATAACCCTGTGCCGAGCACCATGGGGCAGAAGAAAGGAAGGTAAAAAATAGGGTGCTTGCCCTCCAAGAACGTAATGTTTCTTTGTAGGGAATAAGATATTAAAAAGAACAGGCAGGAGGAGGAAGAGGTGCTGGGCTCCGCCGAGAAGTCAGGGATGGAGCCGTTTGGGGTTCCGTCCACATGGACAGATGGTAGAGTGTTGAGATGTGTGCAGGCAGAAGGAACGGAACAAGACCATCCAAGAACTCGAAAGGTTCATCAGAGAAAGTGAGAAAACACACAGGAGATACAACAACTGAGTGTGTGGCATCGCTGGATGCAGGTCCGTCCCCCAGGTCAGCCCTCACCCTACGGCTTACACACTCTCACCCCAGAGCAGGGCTTCCCACGGACAGTGACGGCCTCCTCTTCACCTCTGTACATCTGAGTCTTGTGTGGCACTTGTCACGTGGAAGGCACGCCGCTGACTTCACACTTACATCGTGTCTTTGTTGAGTGAGTGGCCAAGAGCAATGGATTCTTTAGAAAGCTGCCTGTCATAGGCCAGATTTTGTGGTAACCATCTCCAAGGGACATAAACATTTCTTGGGCAGGAATTTAGTTCATGTGAATCTTCCGTAAATAAATCATCTGGCTGGAAAGTGTGTGTGTGTGTGTGTGTGTGTGTGTGTGTACACACGTTTTTCTCACTCTCAGCCAATTCAGGGTAGGAAGATGAACAAGGATGTGCATGTGAATGACCCTGCAATTCTTTATTTGTTTCCCATTACCATCCTTTTAAAGGAGATTCATTAGCACATTTTAATGCACTACTTACTTATTTATTGAGTGTCTGCTATGTGCCAGGTGCTCTGCTGGACACTGGGGATTGGTGGTGACAAGTGTGGGCCCTGGTGGAACTTACCTTCTATTGCAGAAACATAAACGAGTACACAGACACAAACAACAGAGTGACAGGTTGCTAGGAGTGTGGGGCTGTGACGGGAATAAACGGGGTGATTGGAAGTGAGCAAGTGGGGAGGCCAGTGGTGATGGGGCAGGAAGGGACAGTCTGTGTGAGGAGGGACCTAGACGAAGCATTTGAAGAACTAGGGGAGGCAGTTTAGGGAGAGAAAGGAGGCCCCCAGGTAGAAAGGCTTTAGTCCATTTGAATGGTAGAAAAGATGGCGGCTGGAGGGTGGGGGAGAGTGAGATGCTAGTGGGGAGGGGGTGGAAGCAGATCCAGCTGAGCCTTGTAGGCGTTTTGTGAGGGGGTGGGATTCGGAGGACATTCGTAGAGAAGCATGACATCACTAAAGAATTTGAGATGACAGCATGGCAGGATCTGAGTGAGGGTCTCACAGTTCCCTCTACCTGTGTGGGCTACGACGGACTTAAGGGGATAGAGTGGAAGAGCAGAAACAGGGTATGAGCCTTTCACAGTGGAGCAGGTGAGACAAGCAGGTGGCTTGGATGCAGATGGGGGGTGTAGAGATTTGGAAGTAGAGCCAAGAGGACTTGTTGGCGGGTTGACTTTTGGATGAAGTCAAAGGAGAATCAGGGGTGCCTCTTTCAGATTTGAGGCTCAAACTCTTGGGTGGAGGCAGTGCCAATCACTGCAGCAGCAGGAAGAGATCTGGGAGCAGGGGGGGCAGGACTCTTGGCTTGGATCTTGTTAGTGCGAGATGTTTATTAGCCACGGAGATGTCAAGCCAGCAGCTGGGAACATATGCGTGGTGCCTGGGTGAGAGACTTATGACTTTGGAGTTATAAGCACACACGTAAGTCGTGAGCCAGGTGGAGACTCCTGAGAGTGTGAGGATAGAGAAGGGAAATGCAGAGAAGGAAGGAGAAGAGAAGAGAAGGCCCAGGATCGAGGCTTAGGTGCGCCAACGCTTACCTGCTCGGCAGAGAAAGGGAGGGGAGACATCAAAGGAGACAGAAGGAGCCCGGAATAAGAGCAGAGCAAAGTCAGAAGAACGTGATGTCTAGAAAGGCAAGAGGGTGTTTCAAGAAGGAAGGTAGTTAACTATGCTGAATGCATCTGAGAGAAATAAGAAGCCAACAAAGTGTCTAAAATATCTTTTACTTGTACAAATTAACCTTACAGGTTTTCAGGAATATACATATCACACGAGCAGAAGCAATCTTTTCTCAGATACTTATATTTTTTAATGACTACTTAATAATAAATTCTTCAAAAAATAAATAATAAATTCTTACTAATTAAATTTTTGAAGATTAGTAAATTTCATTTGGTTTGTGTAAAGAGATTTGATTCCAGTCAGACTCGGCCTGGTTGGGTTGCGGTAGAGAAGGTAGTTGCTCACAAGGTCACTCCAAGGACACTGATGTCTCCTTGGCCACCTCGTCCGCAAGGCACTCGGTGCTGTCCTGCTTCTCTGTAGTAAGCTGATGCCTGGACAGTCCTTTTGTTTTTCTGGGCTTCCATTTTTATAGCTGTGAAGCGAGGGGGTTAGACCAGTACCTCGTAAAGTCCCTTCCATCTTAAGATGACTTTGATTCTGAGATTCCACGTAGGACCGTTTATTTGGTCCTTTTTTACTGAAATGAATTAACATCAATAAAAATTGTTTTGTTGTTGTTCCAAAAATTTGCTAGGTTGTTAGCATTGCCGGTGTTCATGTGCAAAAGAGTATTTTTATTGCCTTTTTTTTCTAAAGATTTTATTTATTTATTTGACAGAGACAGCCAGCGAGAGAGGGAACACAAGCAGGGGGAGTGGGAGAGGAAGAAGCAGGCTCCCAGCAGAGGAGCCTGACGTGGGGCTCGATCCCAGAACGCCAGATCACGCCCTGAGCTGAAGGCAGATGCTTAACGACTGAGCCACCCAGGCGCCCCAAGAGTATTTTTATTTCTGACTTTTCATTTCATGATTCTGAGAAAAGCCGTGTCAGTAGCAAGAGGCAAGATCCGCATTCCCAGACTCCTATCACTTTTACGGCATCTGAAAGCCTGTTCCATGTTAGAAATCAAATTTTACTTTATAAGGGTACACATGACTAAGATACCTAAGATAGGAGTTCTTTGCCTTCCACACCTCCCCCCTGCCCCCCTTTTTGGCTCTATTTTGCTGGCTGACTTCAAGACCTGAACTTTTATAAAGAAGATACGCACTGAAAATTATTTGTCCAGAGGCCCTTCGCTCTCTCAAGGACCACAACATGTGTGGGCTCCCTCAGGGGCGTTACAAGCTTTACTTGATGATAAACACATGGCAACAGGTAGACTACTGCAGTTCCATAAAAAATCATTTTCAGCCTGCATTTCAGATCTCCTGAATATTCCTGAACTATCTTTAAATAAAGGCTGTAGAAAATTGCGGTGTAAGTCATGCATAGCAATAATGGATAAATAATTAATAGAACAGGAAACTAATAACTCACCTGCTGACCAATATGCCATAGAAAACGTTGTTGCCAAAGGGTGAAGTGATAAAGGTTATGCATCACTTTTTAATGGATAACTAAGGCTTCCTAACCCTTCCTAAGAGTCAAGACTACTTTTGGAGATAGAATTCTCGAAGTAACAAGAGTGCCAAGCGTTACAAGGAATTTAATTATTAATTAGGCACAGAGACTTATTTTATTTATCATAACTTAGTTTTTAAAATTCCTTTTCATTCTACTCATATTTATCAGCCCCCTGAGAAGAGCAAGTTGAAATTTTGCATTTCACTTCTGGGGTACATATTAAATGGCTAGAAAACATGAAACCTTTTAAGTTATCAGTGAGTGGAGATATCTAGCTGGGTGCTATGTACCCGAAAGATGTTGACTAGCTAGCTGAGAAAACAAGCACACAGACAAAATAATTATGTGCTAAGTAGATGCACAAAATAAACAGTGATAAGAATCGAAAAAGACACTCCCCCCCCCGCTAGCAAATATAAAAATCCCATATGGATTTTTTCTAATCTTTTTCTATGTAATAATATTCTTCTGTCCTTAATTCAGTGTCATCTGGGAAATTCTAGGGGCTGGAGGGAGCCCTGCTGGGGCAAGTATTTAAAAGTAATTACTACAGGGGCGCCTGGGTGGCACAGCGGTTAAGCGTCTGCCTTCGGCTCAGGGTGTGATCCCGGCGTTCTGGGATCGAGCCCCACATCAGGCTCCTCCGCTGGGAGCCTGCTTCTTCCACTCCCACTCCCCCTGCTTGTGTTCCCTCTCTCACTGGCTATCTCTATCTCTGTCAAATAAATAAATAAAAAATCTTTAAAAAAAATAAATAAAAGTAATTACTACAGTAAAGACTATTAAAAAGAACATTTTTGTCTGAAAGGATACACAAAAACCTTCTTGTAGAAAAATCAACTGCATTGTTTAGGCATGTGGATATCACTCACCGTTGACAAGAGTGAAATCCCAGGTGCCTAATTATAGATATCATACACACTGCAGATTTTTTTAATTTGGTAGAATTTTGTCTACAGCAAGTAGCCAAGGTGACACTGTACCGTGGTACCTGAAGAGAGTCTAGGCCCCTGAGGGGCCCGTGGGGACTGCAATGGAGAGGAAGGCCGGAAGTCAGCACACCTTGGGTGGGAAAGTGTGCTGATTAATTTGATGTGTTGGCTGGACCGGGCTAACGAGGTGCCCAGATGGCTAGCAAAACGTGATTTCTGGGTGTGTCTGGGAGGGTGTTTCTGGAAGAGATGAGCATTTGAGTCAGTAGACTTGAGAAAAGATCCGCCATCATTGACGTGAGGGGGCATCAGCCAATCTGTTGCGTGTAGACTAGGAAGGGAAAAGGAAGGGCCAATTTCTGCTCTCTCTTCCTGAGCTGGGATGTCCATCTTCTCCTGCCCTTGGACAGGGGTGCTCCCATTTCTCAGACCTTCGGATTTGGACTGAATTACAGTCCTGGCTTTCTTGAGTCTCTAGCTTCCTGAGGGCAGATTGTGGGACATCTTGGCCTCCACAACTGCGTGAGCCAATTAATACACTAACTAACTAACTAACTAACTAACTAACTAACCCTAGTAGTCAGTGATAGGTATATCTTCTATGAGTTCTGTTTTCTTGGAGAACTCTAAGATGTGAAGTTTTTGCCAATGCTACAGTACTGAGTTGAATCATGGTTTTGGTATTTAAAGGTATTACCAGCCACCCCCATGTCTCATTCCACTGGACGGCACTAGATGTTTTATAAATGTCCGCTGGACCAAAGCAAACTCACCTCCGTCCCTACTGTGTGCTGAGCACTGTGCAAATGCTGATGATAAAGGTGATGAAGAGGTTACTGGTGTCGCTGAGCGCACCACTGTGGAAGAGACACGTAAGCATTACTTTATACAGTGAGGAAAGTGCTACGTGAAGGCTGTCCTCCTGGGAGGCCGGTGTGCACCTGGACACTAAATCTTTTTCTTTTTGAGGGGTGATACAGAGTTTATGGAGTTCGATTTTTCTCTTTACAACAGAGATCGCATCTACATACTATTTTGTTAGTCTACATGGGTACCTTAAACCGAAAAGTCGAAACCTAAAAGGGTTTAGACTTACTATGAATGGGCTCAGTCGTACAGAAACACATTCACACCCTCATACTAATTGTCTTAAAACAGTAGTGCATTTATGATATTCTTTCTATAGAGCCAACTTTGACTAATAACCACCAGTTTCAAAGATCGGTCTGATTTTGAAGGTGAACCAAGATACACGCCGTATGATTCTAAAATCTATTTTAGCCTTTTTGTACAGTTGGTATCTTAGGGGACTACAGTGTATGTTTTTTAAAAGGACACTGGCGAGGGGCACCATCTGGTGTTAACTTTAACCACAGCTGATTTCCTCCTTCTCCCCACAGAAACCTTTGGCTGAGAGTTCTCCAGCATGAAGACTGAAAGGACCCACTGATACTCTGGCACCATGGAGGTAACAGAAGCAGGCCCCAGCCCTCCTTGGTTCTCCCACACTATGCCACCTGCAAATGGTTCCAAAACTAGAACACATACCGCCATACTTAAAAATTTAGGGGACATGGCGAGTCAGCTAGAATAGGCGAAAAGAAAGTCGTAGGTGGGTGGGGAAGCGGGTGGGCCCGTGAAAAGCCCCCTGCTCTGTCCGACCCTTGTGTACGTGTGCTTTAACTAAATGAACTCAGGAGGCCACCAACAGCAGTAGACCTGCTCAAATCAGAACCTTTCAAATCAGAACAAGACTGAAAAGCTCAGGCTTGCGTTTTCGACTACGCGGAGGCTCTGCCGGTGCTGAGGAGCTCCTGAGCAGGACCTCGACTCCTGCACAATGGGATGCGTGCACGTAGCTCGGCCAGCAGCTGGACAGCTGCCACTGCCAGCACTGCCCAAGTAAGACACACCAGGATTTCTCGTAGCTTCTTTACGACTAGAGCCTGTATCCCTCGGCACAGAGGTTGGAGGGGTGGGCCAGCCTGCCATGTAAGCTGCTGGCGGTCCCTCTGCACAGCTACGAGGGACACTCTGGTTTTTGGTTTCTTTGAACTGGTCTGAGTAGCTGTGAGCTCCATGGCACTGCAGCTGTCTCTGTACATAACCACCCGCCTGGGTCGCAACATCCGTGTTGGTCCCCGTGTAGGTCTCACACACTTTCTGAATGCCGCCATCACCCTCATGTTCCACCTTTGCTCTGTAAACGTATCCCCAACCCATGACAACAACTTCTGTGACAAAACCCAAGAGCAGGCTGATGACAAACATGGCAGGTCCGCAGCGGCTGTCTGGGATTGCGGCACGGCAGCCAAGTAGCCCAATAAGGAAAAGCAGGGCTCCTACAGGATGATCGCGATAGCAGGGATGAGGGTGTACCCATCTTCAAAGAGGGGGTCGTGGTCATCATGAATGAGAAAGACATGGGCTCCCACGTGGCATAACATGCCGGCTGCCCCCCAGAAGATGAGGTGGGGAAACACCAGCATGGACCTGGAGGGGGTGTTGCCGCACTGGCCCATGATGCCGGCAGCCCGCTGGGAACCGCACAGCCTGCAGGGCGCTCACTGCAGCAGCCCCCCAGTCCCCCCTCCTCGGGGAGCCCTTGGGCAGCCCCAGCCCTGGCGAGCACCAACACTCCTGGTTTGGGGGAGTCACTGGCTCAGGGCTCTGATTTTGGCCAATGGGAGGCTGAAGACAGACAGGAGCCAACAGATTCCTCACTCCTTTGCTCCCCCCGACCCCCGTAATGGTTTCAAGGTGCAGTAGCTTCATACTGGCTCTTGAGAGGCATCGCATAGGACTACGCAACTCACTGCGTTCCTGAGAAGCTGTAGGCTGTTCAGGAACATGGTACTTTAGATTCGCTTTCTGGCCTTTCCTACCTTACTTTGTTTCCCCTTCTTAGTGTCCTGGGATTGTACCCCCAGTAGAGGGCTAGCTTGTGCTTTATCCATCTGTTTGCTAGAGAATTGGGGTGAACACATTGTCTTTGAAAGGTCTGGAATATTACCCCTTGGTGCTCTGGGTGACCTAATCTAAGATGAATGAGTAAGGGAAGAAGGAAAGGGAGAGGAAACCAGGAGAGGCCTCCAGAAGGAAGTGACCTTCGCACCGAGCTTAGAAGGAAAAGTAGGGTACCATCAGGGAAAGTGGGGTTCATAAAGGAAGATAAAACAACATGAGCAAAAGTACAGAGACATGGAATGGTGTTATAGTCAGGGACTGAAGTTTCTCCTTGGAAGGCTACTAAGAAATCTAGAAGTTTTGAAGCCTTGCACATGAAAAAATGTTCAAAATCATTAGCCATCAGGGAAACTCAAATCAAAACCACACTGAGATACCACCTTCACCAGTTAGAATGGTAAAAATTGACAAGGCAGGAAACAACAAATGTTGGAGAGGAAGTGGAGAAAGGGGATCCCTCCTACATTGTTGGTGGGAATGCAAGTTGGTACAGCCACTCTGGAAAACAGTGTGGAGGTACCTAAAAAAGTTAAAAATTGTGCTACCTTATGATCCAGCAATTGCTCTACTGGGTATTTACCCCAAAGATACAGACGTAGTGAAGAGAAGGGCCCTATGCACCCCAATGTTCATAGCAGCAATGTCCACAATAGCTAAATCGTGGAAGGAGCCGAGATGCCCTTCAACAGATGACTGGATTACGAAGATATGGTCCATATATACAATGGAATATTACTCAGCTATCAAAAAGAACGATTTCTCAACATTTGCTACAACATGGACGGGACTGGAGGAGATAATGCTAAGCAAAATAAGTCAAACAGAGAAAGACAATTATCATATGGTTTCACTCATTTATGGAACATAAGAAGTAGGAAGATCAGTAGGAGAAGGAAGGGAAGAAGAAAGGGGGGGGTAAACAGAAGGAGGAATGAACTATGAGAGACTATGGACTCTGGGAAACAAACTGAGGGCTTCAGAGGGGGGTGGGTGGGGGATTGGGATAGACCGGTGATGGGTATTAAGGAGGACACGTATTGCATGGTGCACTGGGTATTATACGCAAGTAATGAATCATGGAACTTTACATCAAAAACTGGGGATGTACTGTACTGTGACTAACATAATATAATAAAAAATATTATTATTAAAAATAAAGAATTATACCAACTTAAAAAAAATGAAGTCTTGCTAATATTGGTTACTTATTATTATTACTACTACTTAGTGATGCTTAAAAGTAATCATTTTAAGGAATAATGTTATTAAGTGATATGCACCTAATAATACTATTATTAATACTTAATAATACCTTTTATATTAATAATTATTAATACTTAATAATAGAATTATTAAATATAATAGTATCATTAAGTAATAATACTATTAAGAATGATATTATTATTTAATCTTATTAGCTACTTGAAGTCTTACTAATGTTGTAGGGGTAGAGAGAAGGTACCTTCACTTCTCCCCCAATAAACCTTGCACTGATGAGCCAGTAAGAGGTGAGAGTGTTGGGAAGCCCTGGACTTGGCAGAGGGCGGCCTGACAACTGAAGCCGACTCACAGGCCTGTGCCCGTCAGTGTTGCCCCGCACCAGGGGTTTTCATTTACTGTGAATGGGTTGCCCATCAGATTCACACAAAACTCTGAATTCCCTTGAAAAATCAGACCAGGTAGCACGGGGCTTGCCTCCCTACGTGGGTCTGAGCAGCAGGTGCCCGTGTTAGGTGAGGTATGGGTGTTCGGGCTGGCACAGTGCCCACCACCTCGACCGGGTTCCTGTTTCTCTAGCGTCTGAGTGTGCAATTCGGGGCAATCCTGTGATACCGGGTCATCTCGAACCAGTGAGAACACTTTTGGTCACCTTCACCTGCTAGGGCTGGATGCGCCCATAGCCCTGGGAGCTTATCTTGTGCGGACTGAGACCACGGACACCGTGCCTGCAGCTTCTGGTCACCAGCTGTTGATCCAGACCCAGGCACGAGCAAGTCTGACTGCGGAAGCTGAAGGCACATGCTCACGCCTTAACCGCAGAGGCAGCTGGGAAGGAGACTATTTGGCATTTATAGCTTCTCTGATGGGAGGTGGGCTCTGCCTCCTAGTAAGATCCATAAGACGTTTAGACATTCAGCAGCCAAATGAATGAGACCAGTCTACAAGAAAGGGGTTGGCCCTCTAATGGTGGCATGTCTACCAGGGGAGCACACGAGATGATCTTATGTGGAACACACGTGAAAAACTTTGTTTTGATAGCATTGCATTATTTTATGTGTATCAGGACAATACAACGAAGACATGAAACCTGCGAATGACACAAAAAGTTTATTGTGTGAAGCATGACAATTTAGAAAAAGATCTCAAGAAAGTAGTAGTTTCAATGATACTTGGAAATAATAGTTATTGTTTAAATGACTGAACTTTTGGAAATTGGTCTAGATAAATGCAAGTTCTAAATTTCCCTTTGTTCCAAGTGTTAATAATAATAATAATAATAATACAAAAATACATTTATTTAGGGGTGCCTGGGTGGCTCAGTCAGTTAAGCGGCTGCCTTCAGCTCAGGTCATGATCCCAGGGGTCCTGGGATCGAGCCCTGTGCCCGGCTCTCTGCTCAGTGGGGAGTCTGCTTCTCCCTCTTCCTCTGCCTGCCGCTCCCCCCGCTCATGCTCTCTCTCTGTCAAATAAATAAAGAAGATCTTAAAAAATACATTTATTTAGTGCTGTGGGCCAGACCCTAGTCTAGCACTTCATATTTGTTTGTTTCCTTAAACATTACATCAGCTTTAGGAGGTAGGTACTATTATTTTCCCCAGTTTTACAGATGGGGAACTTAAGGCACAAAGTAGTTAAACAACCAGAGGTCACTCAGTAAATAGTCAAATGAGATTTGAATACTCTCTCCCTGACAACTGTATCATCAGGGTGAACGTGGATTCCTATACAATGATTGCACTGAAAATCTTCACAACCGTGGGATTTACAATCTGAAATTTGGG
Organism: Ursus maritimus; assembly: GCF_017311325.1. Lineage (NCBI taxonomy): Eukaryota > Metazoa > Chordata > Mammalia > Carnivora > Ursidae > Ursus > Ursus maritimus. Next base: position 64,458,042 of record NW_024427107.1, read on the forward strand.
GGTGAATGCTTTTAGAGTACTTGCTTTTGTGCCAAGTGTTTGTCGTCTAGGGGACATTTCTCAACTTTGGCATTATTGACATCTTGGGCCACATAATTCTGTGTGTGTGTTCGTGTGTATGCGTGTGTGCGTGTGTGTGTGTGTGCGTGTGTGCGTGTGTGTGTGGGGGGGGCTGTTCTATGCATGTTAGGACAACATTCCTGGCCTCTACCCACTAGATCCCAGGAGCATCTTCTCCAGCCATGACAACCAAAAATGTCTCCAGAAATTGCCAGATGTCCCCTGAGGACAAAGTTGCCCCTGGTTGAGAACTTCTGGTCTAGAGAATTCTGAAGTCTCTCAGTGAGGAGCCCAGAAATCATTACCAGCAGGAGGCAATGAGATGACTAAGCAGCTCTGGTATGTTCTCCTGCACGTCCCTGCACAGTATCATGTCCTGCTTTGTTAATAGGTGTGTCTAATTTCTCATATCGGAAACAAATACACGGTACCAGCTTGTACCAGCTATCGTTTTTAATGCCACGTGTGATAAACCTTTGTGTTTTACTCACAAAATGAACAACCAGCTTCTTATTTTTCTAGAATCCAGGGGCTGTAAACTTGGCAGAAAGTACAAGTGATCTCAATCTCTTTAAACATTTCTTTCCTTGACTTGGTGTTTGGAATTCTATGAGGGGGGTTTTCTCTGAAAAGAGGACAGATTATAAACTAGGTCCCTTTGTTTATTCATACTTTATTGATTTACTTGCTGGGTATTTTTTGTGTAATTTTTTGTGCATTAGTATTTTAAATATGAAGATCGATTTTATGATTATGATATAGTAATATATCATAAAACATTGAAGAGCTGAGGAAGGACAACTCTTCTCTCAAATGGGGCTTTCTGGTCATTAAATCACTGACATCAAGTTTTAGCAAGAGCATCACTCGATCCTTTTTATTTTAATGTGTTCTGGCCTCCATGGTATCTTCCATATCATCCCTTGCCGGCCAAAACACCTCCCCTCCAATCCCTTAGGATCTGTTTAGGCAAAAACACTACCTCCTCTGTGATGCCTCCAGAATCCTTAATCAAAAGAGCCACTTCCTTCCACTAGACACTTTATCATCTTATGCTCATCATTGTGTTCTCCTTTATGTTCCATCAAATTAAGTACCTGGATTCGCAACCCTACACGACGGCAAATCATTTAAGGGAAAGCATCATGCTTTATTCACCTCTATCCCCAAATACTTAGCATAGTTCTTTGCACATAGAAAGCACTTAGGATATTTTTCTTGAAAGAATGTATCCTTGTGTTAAATTAATATTTCTCTAGAATTGAAAATCAATATTTGGCAGCAAGACAAAATCAATTGCTAACTCTATTTCTGTTGTTGGGCTGCAAGAATCAGGAGGGTGGATAAGATCTGGGTGTGGAGTCTTCCCATCTCCTTCCTTTATTTACAGAGTGAGAGATTTTCCTCTGGGATTTTCTTCAGTCCCAATTGTTAGCTGCTCTGCGTTTCTTTCACATTTGGGAACTAATTGCAATCTTTCACGTTAATTTCATCGATGGGATTCATGAAGCCATCTTGCCCCTTCTCCTCTTTTAGCCTGGATCAGCGTTGTCTGCCTAAAAGAATCCCACAGAAACTTAATCCTCCAAAGGATTCTCTTCGTTCCCTTAAGTATCCAGGCCCTTGGTAAGTCACAGTTTGAGTCTTCTTAGTTATTCCACTTTCTCAGTGGCCCATGGAAGCCTGCCATGCTTCCCCTCATGATAGGCTCTGTCATTGTTTGTTACCCAAGGATCTCAACGTGTGGATATTGACATTGTCCTGGAAGGCAGATCGTGAGGGACGATCCCTCCAGCTTCATCTTGCTCCTTCTTATGTTCCCATGTGCAGAAAATAAATCGTGGCTCAGATTAAAGCTGGAAGTTGTTTGGGAGTTGAAAACCTTCATACGTGACTATATAGAGAAAGAAAATGTGGCTATTTGGTTTTTGAAGTTAGACTTCATCGTCCTCATACCCTCACCCCCACTGGGTAGCGTTGAGGGTGGAGAGTGGGGCTTTAAATCTAATAAAGATGCTCTTTAGGCAGCCTCTTCCTGATAAATACAGCCATTCCACTGGGGGAATGGTTTCTATTCAGCAAATACTTAACCTTGAAGATTTCATCTTCCCCTCTGTTTCCCGTCAAGTTACGCCAGCGGTAACTAAAATAATTCAGAAAACCTTTCTCAACCAAGCCTGACTTTCAAGACTACTATCTTGCTCAGACTCAAAAATCCTATTTTTTATTTTCAGTGGTGAACCTTGAGTTTCTCTTCGCCTTTCTTTGTAATAATCCTTATCTTCTCAAAGGCAAGTGGATGATGTTGGCTTTTTAATTAATTTGTTCCTGGCTTTTACTTTCCTGGCTTTTCCCTACCTTTTACCAGGTACATGGTTCAGTTGGCTTCCTATTTAAAAGAAAAAAAGAAAGAAAGAAAAAGAAAAAAAATCACTATGCATTAAGGCTATACGAAGTCTAAGAAGACATGTCACTAACCGTATTTAACTCTATCTTCACAAATTCTAAAAGAAAGAGAATTCCACATTTCTGGAAAGTGAGAGAACAAATGTTTACAAAGACCAGAGCCAAGAAATAGCTGATTTACATTGTTCTGAGATCAGTTGTAGTTTTAGCCAAGAAAGTATCCTCTCTCTCACTCAAATGTCATTAATAGAGATCACGAAGCAATCCCACTCTATGTGAATTTAATCCGTGATCATGGTTTACACTAGTACATAAACCCTTATTTCTTGTTAGACAGTCAAGAGATCACGTATTGCTAAACGTGTAAAGTTCGGATGACATAACGTAGGAGGAAACAGAAATATTTCACTTTAGCCAAGTTCTAAGCCACTGTGACAATACACCCAAAGAAGCTAAAAAGGTCTGCGATGGACCAATGACCTATGTGTAACACAAACTCAGATGATTTCCACTAGTCCAATAGTGTGTAATTCTTTATTTTTCTCAGGGCTCTCCCAACAGTTATTAAGGGGTAGAGAAATGATTTCCTTGTTCCACATGAATGTGGAATAGATGTTTGCATATTTCTTTACAAAAAAGCCTGGGGCAGGGTGCCTGGGTGGCTCAGTTGGTTAAGAGGCTAACTCTTGTTCCGGCTCAGGTCATGATCTCCGGGTCCTGAGATCAAGCCCCATGTCAGGCTCCCTGCTCATTTGAGGAGTCTGCTTAAGATTCTCTCTCTCCCTCTGCCCCTCCCCCACTTGTGTGCGCGCGTGCGCTCTCTCTCTCTCTCTCTCAGATACATAAATAAATCTTTAAAAAAAAAAAGCCTGCGGCAGACTGGGAGAATTATTTTGCATACGCAAATATTTATTTTAGTTGGCCATGGAATAATTATGTTGTAGAGTTAGAATGGACATTGGAAGTCATCTTTGTTCAATCTTCCTCACGCCTGAAGAGGTGTGATAAGTGGTTATCAGCCCTTGCTGCGCATGGAATAACCCGGGATCCTACTGAGGACTGCTGATACAATTGATCCGGTGTGAAGCCTAGGCATGGGTAATTTTAAAACCTTCTCAGGTCATTCTCATGCTCCTAAGACAACCCTCTTCCCTCTGTTGTTTTTTTTTTAAGATTTTATTTATTTATTTGACAGAGAAAGATGGGGTGAGAGCACAAGCAAGGGGCGCGGAAGAGGGAGAGGGAGAAGCAGACTCCCAGCTGAGCAGGGAGCCCGATGTGGGACTTGATCCCAGGACCCTGGGTCATGACCTGAGCTGAAGGCAGACGCTTAAGTGACTGAACCACCTAGGTGCCCTTCTATTCTCTCTGTTAAAAAAAAAAAATCTGGCATTGAAATCTTTTCTTCTGTATCTAATCCACATACTTAAATGAACTTATCTGATGAAGTAATGGGGACAAAACAATGAGAGGAGTTCTCCAGATGCCTCCTCAACTTCATAGGCTTTCATAAGCTTCTCCCTTTGACTTCTTTATTTTCAGCTAGTCCACCCTCTTTTAGAAAATAGAATTGAATAGTAATCATGGAATTCACAAATCCCATTCACTCAAAATGTGATTTTACTCCTCATCATGGATGCTGTGAAAATACTTTCAATTAAGGATAAACCATGCTTTGTAGCTGATGGACTTAGGCTGTTTACCTGGCCTGCCAAGAACCAGACAACTTTAGGCTCAGTGGTGACTTAAGATTGTGCAAACCTCAGGTGGATGGCTATCCCACAGTCCTAAGTGCATCACCTTCCAAGGAAGAACTGACAGCATTTGGTGCTATCATATATAGGAGACAAAGCCCCAATAAATAAAGAATTTCAAGGACTTTAAGGCCTGAGAGATTGGTTTGGATAACGAAAGGGCACCTGCACCCCGATGTTTGTAGCAGCAATGTCCATGATAGGCAAAATATGGAAAGGGCCCAGAAGTCCATTGACAAACGAATGGATAAAGAAGATGTGGTACATATATCATTATATATATTCCATTATAATATTCCATCGTATATATAATTAATATTCCATATTAACATTCCATTATAATATTTCTATATATAATAGAATATTACTCAGCCATCAAAAAGAATGAAATCTTGTCATTTGCAATGATGTGGATGGAACTAGAGGGTATTATGCTAAACAAAATAAGTCAATAAGAGAGAGACAAATACCATATGATTTCACTCATGTGGAATTTAAGAAACAAAACAGAGAACAAAGGGGAAGGGAAGAAAAATAAAATAAGATAAAAACAGAGAAGGAAGCAAACCATAAGAGATGCTGAACTCTAGGAAACAAACTGAGGGTTGCTAGAGGAGAGGTGGGGGGAGGATGGGGTAACTGGGTGATGGGCATTAAGGAGGGCACGTGATGTAAAGAGCATTGGGTGTGATATACAACTGATGAATCGTTACATTTTACCTCTGAAACTAATAATACACTGTATGTTAACCAAGTTGAATTTAAATAAAAAAAATTTAAAAAGTCAATAGAAATGAGGAAGTGAAGAATTTGCGGGTTTTAGGTATAGAAATGTTGTGTGAGATCAGCCCCTAGTGGGCACTTACAACCATCACAATGGCTCAACATTTCAGTTGTGTGGCTTGATACCGCAATGTTCATTTCCACACCAGAAATGTTCTAAACACAATCTGACTTCAGATGGCATAAATACATTATTTTCGACATTAGAGATGAATATTATAATATCAATCTTTCACAGGCTTTATGGAGCGGATCCCTCTGCTTCTCTCTACAACAGACTTGTTGCCTTCCATCATTTGCAGAAGAAAATCCTAGAAACTCCCTAACATAGAGAAAAATGGTCCCACATTTTTCTTGCCCCTTCCTGCTTCTCCATCCTTCCCTCCTGATTCTTTAGTGTTCCAGTCACAGTGTCTGGATGAGAAGTTTTCCAGGTAGATAAGTAGGGAAAAGCATTCAAGGGAGGGCGTATTCTATCTGGCATATTTAGGGAATTGCAAATGTCTTAATATTTCTGAAGTGTATAATGCAAGAAAGGAGGGACAGCTGGGTCTTTCAGTCTTTTTCTTTTCTTTTCTTAACTTTCACCATAGAAGAATTACAGAAATATTTCTCCAGTCCAAAATCAATGACGTGCAAGAGGGATGGTTTTCACAACAGACAGTCTCTGTAACAGAGGTGGTAGGGAGGAGTGAAGAATGTGGCCTGTGGGAGAGCCCACATTCTTTCTAATTCTCTCTAAGCCAGAGTACCTGTCCTCCATTTCACCGACTGGTGGGGGAAAGGGGGTCTAATATTGTGAGATTTTTCACATTTTTATTTTTAAATAGGTAACAGACCTGGGTTTATTTCAAAATAAGTGTTATATTTCTGAACTTTTGCTTTCTTTTTTTCTTCTTGAAGATTTTATTTATTTATTTGACAGAGAGAGAGAGAGAGGCGGAGAGCGAGCACAAGCAGGGGGAGTGGGAGAGACAGAAGTAGACTGCTCGCTGAGCAGGGAGCCGGATGCAGAGCTCGATCCCAGGACCCTGAGATCATGACCTGAGCCAAAGGCAAATGCTTAACCGACTGAACCACGCAGGCGCCCCCAAACTCTTGCTTTCTTTAAGTATTTTTCCACTAATTCCAAGAGATCAAATTCTCAGTAGACATAAATAAGGTTTATATCATTTAAAAAATATTGATTACATGTGCTATGGTATAATTTAATTTTTTATAATTAAAGAAAATATGGGGGTATATATTTAGCATTACTTGTCATACCCATGAGGAGTTCCCAATAATATGCAAATGAAGAAATCTGGACATTTTAAAAGACTTTAAGAACAGATAATATTTCTTTCTTTCTCTCTCTCGCTCTTTTTTTTTTTTTTGCTTGTTTCTAACAATGGATGTGGGCTATAAAAATAGACAAGAAATTTAATGCAATTATAATTAGATTAAGTGTTTTCTTTCTGTTTTTAAATAAAGATTTTATTTATTTGAGAGAGGGAGAGAGAGAGAGAGGGAAACCACAAAGGGAGAGTGAGAGGGAGAAGCAAACTCCCTACTGAGCAGAGAGCCTGATGCGGGTCTCGATCCCAGGACCGTGAGATCACAACCTGAGCTGAAGGAAGACACTCAACCGACTGAGCCACCCAGGCGCCCCTAGATTATGTTTTTTCTATGGAAGTATAATTGACATACAAAAACTTATTAGTTTCAGGAGTGCATCATAGTGACTCAATATTTGTATACATTACAAAATGATCCCCACCGTAAGTCTAGTTACCATTTTCACAATACGAAGTTATTACGATATTGTTGACTATATTCCCTGTGCTGTGCATTACACCCCCCGACTTACTTATTTTATGATTGGAAATTTGTACCTCTTAAACCCCTTCATCTGTTTTGCACCAGCCTCCAACTTCCTCGCTCTGCTAACCAACAGTTTGTTACCTATATCTATGAGTCTGTTTCTGTTTTGTCTTGTTTGTTCATTTGTTTTGTTTTTTAGATTCCACGTATAAGTGAAATCATATGGTATTTGTCTTTCTATGTTTAACTTATTGCATTTAGCATAGTACGCTCTAGCTCCATCCATGTTGTCACAAATGGCAAAATTTCATTCCTTTTTATGGCCGGGTAATATTCCATATCTTGGCTGTTGTAAATAATACTACAATAAACATGGGGGTGTATATATCTCTTTGAATTAATGTTGTTATTTTCTTCAGATAAATACCCGAAGTGGAATTACTGGATTGCATAGTAGTTCTATTTTTAATTTTTTGAGGAATCTCCATACTGTTTTCCACAGTGGCTGCACCAATTTAACTCCCACCAACAGTGCCCAAGGGTTCCCTTTCCTCCACATCATCACCAACACTTGTTATTTTTTGTCTTTTCGATAAGAGCCCATCTGACAGGTGGGAGGTGATATATTACTGTGGTTTTGATTTGCATTTCCCTGATGACGAGCGGTGTAGAGCATTTTTTCATGTGTCTGTTGGCCATCTGGACGTCTTGTCTGGAAAAATATCTATTCAAACCCTCTGTCCATTTTTGAATCAAAGTTTAAAAATGTAATAAAAATTTTTTATTAATTTTTGCATAGGTAAAATAAAACAATTTTAAAAGGTAACCTATTCCAAGGTACTTAAGAAATAGTTCCAACAGAAAAACACAAGCTCTGCAATGGAAGTTCGTGCTGCCTCAAGAGAATCAGATTTCACAGCTCAGGCAATTCAAAATTAACACACCACCGTCCCCAAACTGATTAAGAAATGTTCAGGAACAATTGAGAAGATCTGGAGAAGCCAAGTGGGAGGAGAACATTTTGCAGGCTTGCATGTACCTCTATCAGCCAGATAATGAGAACGATCCTTGAGAAGATAACCGGAAAAGGCCGTGGTGTCTATAACACACAGAGCCAGCCGTTCAGTAATGCCAGGGTTTCGTGTTGTTGCTTTTTCTCTCTTTCTTATGCTTCTACTTAAAATGTGACTAATGAATCGTTGAACACAACATCAAAAACTAATGATATGCTGGCTAATTGAACAAAATAAAACAAAATAAAAAAAATAAATATAAGCATAATTTGAAAAAACCCAAACAAACAATTGTCTTGATTTCTGCTCCTAAAGCTGATCCTGCCTAAATATCATGCCACTCTTACTTCTTAGAAAAAGGCATATGAAGTGGATACATGTTTTTCGAGAGGCTTAATCTGGAGGAAGAAGAACTAGCCTCTCTAGAGAAACTTCAAATGGTGACGAAAGTCCCCCAACAAAGTAGAAAACAGGCTTGTAAAATATGTAAAGAATTTTCACTGTGTGGGGTGCCTGGGTGGGTCCGGGGGTTAAGCGTCTGAGTTTGATTTTGGCTCAGGTTGTGATCTCAGGGTTGTGAGTTCGAGCCCTGCATTCTCAGGCTCTGCGCTCAGAGAGTCTGCCTGGGATTCTCTCTTCTTCTTCTTCTGCCCCTCCTCGTTCACCACGGTCTCTGTCTCTCTAAAATAAATAAATAAATCTTTAAAAAAATGTGAGTCCTCACTATTCCAAATAATTTTTACTAAAACCTAAAATAAGAAAAAATTACATAAGGACTAAAATTCTATTGAGATCGATTGTTAAAATCCCATCAGTAAAAAAAAAAAAAAGTTACTGGAAGTATATTGAGACTCAGGCACTAAAGATAGATTAACTTTAACTGTGACTGCTCCTATTTACCCACTGCCTTTGAGAGCCTTTAAATACAAGCATGTCATGTTCACAAGGAGTTGACTGCAAATCACAACCTATATAGACCAATTTCTATGTAACACTATTTGGGAGTGCTAAAAAATTTTCAACTTCAACTGTTCAACTTCACAGGTATCAGTTCCTCAGAAATGTCTAAAGCGACCTTTGAACTTCTTTGCCCTGCTGTTCCTTTTAGATCACAACACAAGGAAACCCTTGGCAAAGGTTTCCTGCAATGAGCAAACATTTCCCCTATGCCCAGGTATCACATGTCCCTGGATCTCCCCAACGCTTCGGATCTATCTGACCTAGCAGGCAGGGATCAAATTCATTTACTTTCTCCCCGATCCACTGACTAGATGTGTTCAAAAACTTACTTCCTAACTGATGCCTTATAATGCAATGTGCCTGCAATGTAAACACTGGTCTTTCTGTTTAGGCTTTTCTACTTTGGGCACAGCAGCAGATTCACTCCTGGTATCTTTGACATCATTGGTTCTACCCATCAAATAGAATTCCTTATTGGGTGCAAGACTGACAAAATGAGCAAGGCGGTTGGACATGGGGGAAAAAAAGCTGAAATAGCAGCGATGTCCCAGGGATGTTCTCAGTTGAAGCTCTGCACCTCGAGAGCTTTTTGCAATGGTCATCTGTTATGTCATCAGCTTGGGAAACAGCGAGTGCAAACTCCAGCAAGGAGGTTAGACTTTCTCCAGTTCACACAGACCTGGTCAGGGAACACTGGGTTCTTCGAGTAGACCCTGTACCCGGCACTGTGGACAACCCCGCTGTACAGGCTCTTGTTGGCCAGGCTGGTCACTACAATAATGAGTTCCTTGTCAGCTCTGCTGCGCTGGCCTGTTTCCTTGTTGCAGATGGCGTTGTAATAAGCAAAGAAGTTTCTGAATTCCAATGGCTGGTGAGACAACAATTTGCATTTGGTAAAAATCCTGTCAGCAGAGATAGGGCTCTGAGGCAGCGAAGCACGGACATGCTGGCACCCACTTCAAAGCCAGGTGGCCTTCCTGCAGGCACCTGCCCTCTCACAGGTTTTTTCTTTTTTTTAATACAAAATTGTAGAAGTTCTTTATGTAGTTTGGATATTAACCCTTTATTGGATGTATGATTAGCAAATGTCTTCTCCCATTCAGTAGGCTGCCTTTTCATTTTGTTGGTGTTTTTGTTTCCTTTGCTGTGCAGAAGCGTTTTTGTTTTTTTTTTTTTTTGATGTAATCCCATTTATTTATTTTAGCCTGACTGGTCCAAAAAAATTCTGCTAAGACTGATGTCAAACACCTTACTGCCTATATTTCCCCCTAGGCATTTTTGGTTTCAGGTGTTACAGTCTTTAATCAATTTTGAATTTATTTTTGTGTACGGTGTGAGATAGTGGTCCACTTTCATTCTTTTGCTTGTAGCTGTCCAGTTTCCCCAACCTCACTGACTGGAGAGCTTCTTCAGGGTTGGCTTCGTGGGGAGGCTCATTGCTCTTCTATTTGCAGCCAGCTATGACTTCCTCCCCAAGCCCATCAATCTTAGACAACTTACTCCAGTGCCTGAAACTGGAGAAAACGGGACATCCAACAATGGCGATGCAGACCCAGGAATTTATCTTAATGCATGCAGAGACTGACAGCAGGAGCCAAACACGTGGGCAGGGGGCGGTTACCCAGCGCTTAGCCTCACCATCTTCTTGCCCCGCCCCCTACACTCTGGGGGCGGGGTAGGAGGCCAGTCGGGGCCCCGCCCCTCCAGGCTCGCGCCGGAGGGCGGAAGTGACGCGAGCCCAAAGCCATTTCCGGCGGGCCGAAACTAGGAAGAAACTTGGAGCTGCAGAGGCGCTCCTGCCAGGATCTCCGCTGCTCCTGTGCCCCGTGGCCCGGCAGCGCGGAGCTGTCGGGAGCCCTGGCCATGGGGCAGCCCCGGCCCTCCGCAGTGTGAGGCGCGGGGCCTCCCGCGGGCTCCCCGATAGGCCGAGGGCGGGCAAGCGGGAGGCGTCGTTCCAGCTGCGGTCACGGCGGCTGCCGGCCGGGCTCCCGGCATCATGAACATAGACGTGGAGTTCCACATCCGGCACAACTACCCCTGGACCAAGTTGCCGGCCAACGTGAGGCAGGTACGGCGGGAACCTGGGGTCGGGGCCCCGCCCTGCCGTCACCTGCTCGCCTTGCCGGCGGGGCCGGGGCTGCCCCTCGCGGCTCACTCCCGCCCTTCCCCCGCCGTGGTTCTGGGGAAATCGTCCCGCAGGTCAGGGATTCGGAGGGGACGGCTCTGGGGCCACAGGGGCAGGATGGGGCCGTTGCTAAATGGGGTGGACTCGCCTGGCACCTTTGCCCGTAGCCTAGTTTAAACCAGGCACTGGGTTAGGCGCTTGCGAAACCTATTTAACGCGGCCCTTGACCTCCAGAACTTCAGGATGGTGGGGAATAGACGAGGAACAATTGAATACGTTACAGGATGATAGCCGCTCATACGTACTTGCATTGTAGTATATGTGGGCACACAGAGGAGTAAGAAATTGTCCACGGAGTGTCTGGAGCCCGTGTGGAGGAGGCATTGAAATTGGGCCTTAAAGGACGAATGAGCGATAAGAGGGAGTAAGATTTTCCGGGGAGAGGGAAAGTTATTTTAAGGGCTTGGACAAGTGAAAGAGCGTGTTGAGAGTAGCTAGCAACTTAGTATCACGGGTGGTGGAGATGTGGGTATATTGGTGTTTAGAGGTGGGGTTTTGTGAGTGAGCCGAGGGTGGTTGGTAGCAGATAAGACTGGAAAAGCAGGCAGGGCCAGATTTTGAAGGGGTTTTCCTACTTTGATTGTTTTGTTTGTTGGACTGTATCCTCTAGACAGGATAGGTTTCCTAGAGATGTTTCAGCAAGAGAGTGACAGGAGGTTTGTTGTCGTTGTTGTTGTTGTGAGAGTTAACTCTCAATTGCTTGAGTGCCATTTTTACTCAGTTGCTCAACCAATATTAAGTGAACACGTGCATGCTGTGCCTTGTTCTAGGTGCGAGTAGTTGGCACCAGTCAACAAGATGGACCCTGCCTTCATGGAGCTTACATTTCAGTAAAGAAAGACAATAAATAAATGAACTAGTACCAAATATGGCAGGTGGTGTTGAATCTTACGAAGGTAGTGATACATGCTGCATATAAGGCGCTGTTTCCCTGGCCATAGATTGACCTTCAAGTTCCTCCCTTTCTACGTGGTTGAGAGTGAAATTCTGTTTTCTGTTGGTGCTGGCCGGTTACATTTGGAAAGTTTGGGATGGTGGTGGTGATGGTGTAGGATTATTACTTTGTTCCTCACTCAGCATGGGAGCGTAGTACTGGGAAAAGAATAATTTAAGGTTCTGGCGAGGCATCACATGGCAGGGAAAGTGCTTTCACCATAAGATACCCAACAAACAAGAAAGTAGAAAGATAAAGGAACTAAGAATTCTTGGTTGTCAGTGGCTGCCCATGTGGCATTTATCTTGACTTGGAAGAACAAAGCTCTAAACTTGAAAGAGTAAGTTTCTCTTGTTAAGCTTGAATGAGGGCTTCGGTGCTTTTGTTTAAGATTTTGTGGTGTATTCGAAGACAACTGGAAGAACCAACAGTTCCTTCTCTTTGTTTCCATCTTTTCTCTACTTTTCTTTTCACAAAAATAAATGTAGCATAATGGAAGAAAGATGGATGATTCAATTATGTTCAGCATGAATAATTGATCTCAATTAGTATTGGCAAAAGCATATCTAATACTTAGTCATGACTATTAAAAATAATCAGAGATCAGTATTATAATTAGGTAGAAATGTGACATTAAATTAAAATTTGTTTTGGTAAGATCACTTAAAAGAATAGCTGTTATAGCTTAGGATAAGCTTCCACTTGCAGAAGGTGTTGGAAATCCCATCTGGACAAGTTAGTTCCTTGGACTTATCTAGCCTTGCTACTGTTCGCCTAGGTCAAGCTCCACCTTGAATTGCTACATCAGCTTTCTATCTGGTCTCTCTTCCTCAGTGTAGGACTCCCTCACATTCATTCCTCACACTACACTGGGGTGAGATTTCGAAAAGGCCAGTTCAATCCTGTACTGTCTCCAGTAGATCACTGATAGCTTCTTGAATGTCAGAACTCCTCCAGGAAGGTTCCCCTGACCTTCTACATCTGGAGAAGTTGACCTCCGCAGCACTGTGTTTCTCACCCATAGCACTTACCCACTGTGTTGCATTTGCTGCTTACATTACTGGTTTTGCTTTTGTATTTTGAGCACCTGTCACATGGTTGGCTTTTAGTAAATATTTTTGAAGCGAATGAGTGATGGTATCAGTCAGTGATATTTTTCCAGGACCTAAAGCTCAGTCATTTTAAAAGTGGGGAATAGTCCTTGTATGGAAAGAATTTGTTTTTTGCCATTATAGATACTAAAGCCTTTGATAGAGTTTCCAGTAAGCATTGATCACTTTAATTTGGAAATGACTCACTTCCCACTTCTGAAAGCTGGGGGAAGGTGATTTCAGATTTTTTTTTAAAAGTGTATGTCAAGCGGGAAGAAGGGGATTTCAGATTTTTACAAAATGTATGTAAAGCCAGTAGCTTTTTATGTGGATGAGATGAACTGTTTTTATGTGATATGGGCTATGCAAGACTTTAAAAAATACATTAAAAGTTGTAGATAAGGCCATTATTTCAGGGTTTTTCTGTAGTTCATCAGTATCTTCTTGTATTCATTATTCAGGAACAATTCATAGTTATTTTATTTTAGGGAAAGTCTTATGATGAGGTTCTGTATCATCTAAGAAAGATCAATAAAAGTTGTGTGTATCCTTTTTGTGGGAGGGGGGTGCGATTGGGGTTTGTAGGAGCAAAGTCTTTAGAAAAACGTTCTTTCTGCTGTCAGCATAATCTGATGCACAGTGGGTGTTTCACGGCCAGTGCGTGTGTCTCTCTGGCATCTGTTACAGTGCCTTCTCTGTGCAGCTCTGCTTCATTTGTCGGACCTGGGCACTATTTCTGCAGGGTCAGCACGTCTCAGAGTAAAATGAACCTTCTTTTAGTTTGCCTCCTGTAGTGGGAACGGTGTTTCGCAATGTGAATGGTGGGAAATTTGGGGTGGGAGTGGGAGAGAAGCCAAAGAATCTTTGTGAACAAGCAATTCTATTTTACGTATATGGGTAGTGAAGAACAAAATCAACTTCTAATGCAGTTTTTAGGTATTTGTGGGAACACATATGTATTGATTGATCAGGGTCAGTCGTTCCTTAATTCCTGGCACGAAGGCTTAGATGTTTAAACATTGTATTCTCTAACTGGCTTACAAATAACAGGCCCTTACATTTTCTATGAGTGGCTTGATTACGCTTTTTGTTCTGGAATTCCCAGGAATGAGGTTAGAAAGGGAGAACATGGTTGTAAGTTGGGATAAATGAAGAGATTTATTTTAAAACAGAAGAGCACAACCTGTAGTGTGAAAGTTGCTCAGGTTCTAGCCGAAGTGTGTGCTCTGTGTGCATGTGTGTTTCATGTTCCTTGAGAAAGAGACTTCTCTGGCAGCAAAGCTTGAGAAAACCCTCTACGAGTGTGAAGCAAGCCCAGTATTTTAACTCCTCTCAACATCTTGGTTACTGACCCAGGCTCTGGTGCTGCATAGAGGATGTAGGGTAGTTTCTCTATGATGAACTTTGCTCTTAACCACTGGAAATGTTAAAATGGATGAAAAAAATAAAAGCACATATATTCTGGCGGTAGTGTGGGTCACCGTTTAACCTATGACAAACTAATGGATTTAGATGCAGGAGGAAAGATTTTTGTTTTCTCACATCATCACTTTTTTGTTAATATACATTCCACCGGTGGTCCAGTTATGTTCCAGTTTATTCATATGTGAGTCTTACCTGTCTTGTGAAGATTGCCTTTTTGAAAGTATGCGTATGAACATTTACCTTGGCTTTCAGACCTGTGAGTAGGAAGTATAATAACTGAATCCTCTGATCTTTCTGCCATTGGTTTCTGAGATGTCTAATTTTATATTACAGCATGTTGGAAAGATCATACCTAATAATTAGAAGGGGGAGAGCAGTCATGTTAAATTCAGCTTATGGTTGAACATTGACTATAATGTTGACTGTAATCAGACATACTTATTCTTTGCTTTTATGAGAGCCCAGTTTTGAACTTAAAACACCAAAGCACGGCTAGAGATATTTTTGCTTATTAAAAAATGTACCAGAATTCTAAAATTGTCTAAATGTTTTTTAACAAAACCATAAGGAGATGATGTTTTTAAGAAGGCATCTGTGGGGGCACCTGGGTGGCTCAGTTGATTAAGCGTCCGACTCTTGATTTCCACTCACGTCATCTCAGGGTCCTGAGATTGAGTCCTGCATGAGGCTCTGTGCTCAGCGGGGAGTCCACTTGAGATTCTCTCTCAGCCCCTTTCTCTCTGCTCCTCTCCACACTTGCATGTATGTGCGTGCTCTCTCTCAAATAAATAAATCTTTAAAAAAAGAAAAAAGTCATCTTATCATTTAGAGGTACATTTGAAATGTACTTTCTCCAGAAATGTTAATTTTTAATAATCAAAGCCCTCAAATGTAAATAATTAGCAGACAAGGATCTGTCTTTAGTTGCCACTCTTAAATTAAAAAAGATATGTAGGTGCCAGAAACCATCCATTCATCCGTCCATCCATCCGTCCATTCATTCAACACACACAAATTAGGAGCAGTCAAGAAAGAAATCTTTTTAAGTAGAACTTAGTTTTTTGTTGACTTAATGAAGTTGTGCTCTCGGACTGCTCTTTTATTTGATAATTAAGTACTTTAGGAAATTTCAGTAAGTCCTTTCAGAAAGGCAAACTGAAAATAAACACATTGAGTTTTTGCTCCGTCTTATAGCATGAAAATTAGTATAATAACATTTAAGAAAACGCTCTTTGTTTTGGAAATTAGAGGTATTAGGATAAAATTAGGGGGCATGGTTTTGAAACTGTATGCTGGAAAAGTACTGTTGTTTAGTTCAGAAGCTATTTTTAAAACTATTTGAATTTTTTTTTTTTTTAGAGTCTTGGAAATTCACAGAGAGAATATGAAAAGCAGGTTGTCCTGTACAGTATCCGCAATCAGTTACGATATAGAAACAACTTAGGTAAGTAGACGCATTTTTACATCAAGGTGGAAATGACTATTGGTGTTTACCATTTTCATTAATGTATCCTATCTTTTCTTTTTTTTTTTTTTTTTTTTAAAGATTTTATTTATTTATTTGACAGAGAGAGAGACAGCCAGCGAGAGAGGGAACACAAGCAGGGGGAGTGGGAGAGGAAGAAGCAGGCTCATAGCGGAGGAGCCTGATGTGGGACTCGATCCCGGAACGCCGGGATCACGCCCTGAGCCGAAGGCAGGCGCTTAACCGCTGTGCCACCCAGGCGCCCCACTATCTTTTCAATCCATATTTCATAGTACTGAAATTATACCGTATAGACATTTAGGAAGCTCCGTAGTGACCCATCCCACCTAACAACAGTTTGTATTAGCAACTAGATTTTTCTTTCTATATCTGATTCAGATTATTTTTTTAAAGTATCATTTGTAAATTCATTTTACCTATAGAATATTAATCTCAATTCATATGTACTTTTCTCACTTTAAGTGAGAAAATAAGCCAGAAGAGAAGAAGTACATTAATTCTTAATAGTTTTTGATTTTGGATTTTGTAGGTTTTTTTCCATAAATTTTCCAAATATAAATTTAATGAAAACTCTGTAATAACTAGAACGAATTTTAAGCATAATTGGTTCTTTGTTTTTTTTAACTTTCTGTTTCTTTTTTCTTTTAAAAGTTAAAAATGTCCTTTACTGAAAGATATGTATCTTTACAAAGAGCAATAGCAAGCAATCCAATCTAGAAGTTTAATTAACTCTCTCTTTAAATGTTTCCTTTTTTATTTGTGAGATGACTGAATTAGTCAGTTCCATTGCCCTGCTGCAGTCTTCCCTTCCATGTGTTACTCTCAGTTTAAGCACAGTGGTTCAGAGACAGCTTTTTTATTTAAATGTATTTCATGGGAGTCAGACGTCTTTTTACATTTAAAAAACAAAAACAATGAAGTAATTTTTTGAAATAGACTTGATTCAGTCCCACCCTCTTGTAGTATAGTAAAGGGTTTGATGAATTCTGGCTTGTGTTTTGCATCTTTTGGAGAGGACATTCCGTGATTGCTTCCTTGGCTTTCTGATGTAGTAAGAATTCTTTCTCTACTATCTGTCCTGTTACAGATTCCGCTTGTATACTCGGAAGCCTGTTTTTTGTGGCATAATTGCTTTCTTTGTTCCAACTTAGATCATTTCATTTGCTCTTTTCCAACTACTACGCTTTTATTTTCAGGTACTGTTGGTTTGTGAAGTAGTTCTTATTGCATTTATAGTTATATGTAACTGTAAGACACCTGACAATGGAAAATTCCTCTTTCCCCAGTTAAACATGTCAAGAAGGATGAACGCAAATACTACGAGGAACTACTGAAGTACAGCCGTGATCATCTCATGCTGTACCCTTACCATCTGTCAGATATCATGGTGAAGGGCCTGAGGATAACACCGTTTTCCTATTATACTGGGATCATGGAGGTGAGTTTATGGTGTACGTGGGCCAGTAGGAATGGGACGGGACTACATGTCGTCAATGACGATGCGAATAATGACCGGCTGTGCCCTTCTCGGCCCCAGTGGGCATTGTTTCTGAGTTTACAGTGGAAAAGGAGTGTTGGTTACAAGCTAACTGTGTCATCCACACTGTACAAGTAGTTGTTGTCCGGGCTTTCACAGTGGAAAGGTACCTGCTGTTGGGGGCACTGTTGACCCTCTGTGCTGTTATAGCATTAGTCTTCTTGTTAGCAGAGTCTGTAAAACCAGCTGCTTTTAATGCATGATTAAGGTTGAAAATGTGGGTGACAGAACTGAACATGGAGTTCAGAGAAATAATGTGTTTAACTTCTCTGACTAGAGAAAGAATTAATGATTGTAAACCCAACATGCAATACATGTGTCAGAAAAAGAGAAATATTTTTGTGGTCCTGGCTGCTAATTTCTTGCCATTTTTATTAACTTTCAGGTGTTAGCGTTTTTCCAAAGGCAGTTTTTAGGCCTGTATCGGTAACTTTAAATATATTATTTTTAAGTGAGCTGTATGTAAAGATTGGCAGCGTTTATCTAGTGTTCAGTTGCTACTTAATTTTATCTGAGTGCTACAGTCTTGGGCCCACTAGCTGCTTCCAGAGCAGGGGGAAGCCTAGAACTGGAGGAGTTGGGAACATGCAGGAACAGCAAGGTCACTTTCTGATGTGGCTTCCTTTGCAAGAGCAACCTCTGCTTTTCCCCCCGAGCCCCTTCTTCATGGGCACTTACACTGTCCTGCATCTCCTGCGTCTCTGTGTCCCTCTTTGGGAGGAAATATTCGTATAAAGTTTGAGGCCTGACAGCTCTGGTTTCTGTCAGTCCCTTTTCACTAGAACCAGGACAGCAGAATGCAGGCGATAGCTCATCAGTAAGGAGAGTAATCGTGGCTGTCTCTCTGATTATTTTGCTGGTATTGACCACAAGGTTTAGGAGAGAAAATAGGGGGAGGTTTTTCCCCTTTACCAGCTTTCAGTTATGTCCATGTGCTTGCGTCTGTCTGGTTTCTGTTCTTATACCACTGGGTGTAGCTCCTGGGTTGAAAATGGGCCCTATCCCCACAGTAAACAGTTGGTTTATTATTGGAGAAACAGATGGGGACTGGAAGAAGCTGGATACTGAGTTTCACTCTGCTGCTGGTTGGGTCTCACAGGAGCAGAGAGGACTAAGTGGTTACAATCTTTGTTGGTAGTGCGTGTCTCAGCTGCATGTTGATGGAACCAGGACACAGGGTGCCTGCTCTTGCAGGGCATGAGTCTAGGATCAGGCATGAGGTGTGGGGAGGCAGGAACCAGGAGCTCTGAAAGAGGGATTCCTTGCATAGCTTCCACAGGGCAGAAGTTGCAGGGCAGATGTTTGGGACTCACAGAGCGTGCTGTGAGAAACCCAGACCTGAAGGTCTGATGTTCAGTTACTGGGTCGGGACCACGTAGCAAGTACCGCAGTGTGGCACGCGTGCTTCGGGTTGCACACTCTAATCTCCGTGCTTTGGCCAGTAAGTATTATTCTGTTTGGCTATCGTAATACATACTTATTCACATGTTTTTATCTCAGGACATTTTGCATTTAGAATTTTTAATTGTTTTCTTTTTGAAAGGACATCATGAACAGTGAGAAAAGTTATGATTCGTTGCCCAATTTTACTGCTGCTGACTGTAAGTATTTAATTATGCTGAAGGTAACGATTAGAGTCTGTCTTTGTGCATGCATGCTGTTGTCTGTCTCGTCGTGTGTGTTTTTAACCTAAAACACCTGAAGCATGGGAACAGCAAGCAACACTGTTCGTAGGAATTTTATCAGTTGATGCAAGTCAAGTATAAGGTTTAGTCTAAATGTTTAAGGGAGGAATATTTTGGAGGGTAGAATGAGGAAAATGAGACTAGTCTATATATTTCTAGAAACTGAAGTTCTTTCTGATACTTGGGCTGTGTTATGTACCAAGGAAGAAAATTTGTACACGATGGTTTTGCAGCGTGATGCACAGTTGTTACTAAAATAATTTGCTTTATTATGCTTATTTTAAGGAAGTATGTATTTGACATGTGACACCGTTCTCTTGTGTAAGGACAAACTTTTGCTGAGAAGTACACTTCGACTTCCTGATATTGGGAGCGTTTCTGCTTTTTAAAGATTTTTCCATGTGACATTGTCAGAGGTGTCAGCTTGAGTTCATCTTTCCCAGTTTGGTTTTCTTTTATATTTCATTTGAAGAATTCCTTTTAATTTGATATTGATTGTTAATCAGTCATCAAAAGATGAACAAAAGCCAAGGGTTTTTTCCTAAAAGACCTGGGTGTACTGATATTTTAAGATACATTAAATGTTTTTAAAGGAAAGGCTCTTTCTTTCAGGTCTAAGACTTCTTGGCATAGGAAGAAACCAGTACATTGACCTGATGAATCAGTGTCGGTCATCAAAAGTAAGTTAGTTGTTTCCCTTCCTTTCTTGTTTCTTCCCTGTTATCACACGTTCTGATTGTTTTAAGTGGTAGAAATAATGAAATTTCTTTGATCAAGCAAAATATGCTTCACACAAAAATAATACCTGAACAACTCCTCCATATTCTCTAGGTTATGCTTATATGATTATCGAATTAAAATATTTAGGGAATAAAACATTTATTTTTAAAAATTAACTTTGCTCTGCTGGTCTTTTTACTTGCTCATTCCACTCCCAGCGTTCACTTGATGGGTGAAATAAGGACACATTCTCCAAATTCATTTTTACCTCCTAAATTTCCTTTGAGTTTCTGGATTTAGATCCAGACTTGATGATTAGTGTTTTGAAGTAATTTACTTTGGAATAATTGAAGAATGACTTTTCTCTATTCAGTATATCTAAAATTCTTCAGATTTGAAGGCAGGAGAATTTAGAAAGATTTATTTAGCCTGCGAGAAACAGTCTTATACTATGATCAATAAAAAAAAAAAGTAGTGATTTCAGGCTGATTGCAAATTCTCAAATGTTTGTACAATTGCAGAAATTTTTCAGAAGGAAAACAGCTCGTGATCTTCTACCAGTGAAGCCGGTGGAGATTGCCATAGAGGCGTGGTGGGTGGTACAGGCTGGATATATCACAGAAGATGACATAAAGGTAGATACCTTTAGAAATTAAACATTGGATTTTTATTTTTCAAATTAGCTTATATCTTTTAATTCTAGTTTTGTCATTTTTCTAAAGCGTAACACTGTTTGGTTTTCCTGAAGAAAATTAAGCATAAGTTCAAAATTTTAAATGACCGTAGTAGGCTAGAAAATTGGTGGCTTTCAAAGATACTCTTTAATAATGAGGGAGGGGCGCCTGGGTGGCTCAGTCAGTTAAGCGTCTGACTTGATTTTGGCTCAGGGTCGTGAGATCAAGTCCCACATCAGGCTCCACGCTCAGCAGAGAGTCTGCTTGAGATTCTCTCTCCCTCTCCATTTGCCCCACTCCCCGGCGGTGTGTGCGAGCATGCGCGTTCTGTCTCTCTCAAATAAGTAAATCTTTAAAAATAAAATAATAGGGAGACTTGACTTGGTTCATGTGCAGTACTCTGGGGACTTCCACTAGGCAGAGGTTTCATCTCAAGTGATGTGATGCTGCCTCTGGCAGCCCTGATCCTGGCCGGCGCTTCTTGAGCGCCTGCTGCGCGCTGGATGGCCCAGGCTCTCTTCCCACACTTTTTATATTGTCTCCTTTGATTCTCATAACTGCCCCGGGGTGTGTTACTTGTACCCCATTTCACATGAGGAAGGTGAGCACAGAGAAATGAAGGCGTGGTTCGAGTGACAGTGGTGGGGAAGGTGCCGGATTTTACCTCAGGCAGTTTGCTGTGGGAGTTGTGCTGTTCGTCGCTCTGCTGAAGTGCTTGCTGTACTGAAAAGCGAGGTGCTGTGGTGGGGGCGAGGGCCAGGATCAAGGGAAGTGCTGTTCCCCGTGGTCCGACACATTGGACAGAAGCCTATGCGTGGTAGAAGAGATGCCAGTTTAGAGGAGAAGGGGCGGGGCAGCGGACCAGAGGGCCTCGGGACCAGCTCACGTCTCTGTGTGGTTGAAGGCATGAGAGCGAGCGTGGGGACTTTTTTTTTTAGTTTGCATTTTATTTTACTTCAGAAGACGAATTAAATCCCATGAGCGGAAGGCTTAGAAATTTTGCTTCAGTGTAGGAACTTCCCAGCAGAGCTGTCAGACTGTGTCACAAGATCGTGAACTTCCTGTCACTGATAATACCCGTGTGGAGTCTGGATAAACTTCTGATCTGAGAGATTCTGCGTCAGCAAATGGATCTGATTCCCATTCAAAGTAGATGATTAAGTATTGGTATTTATTAGGTGACACTTAGTACTTAACAGCACGTATTGGCACTTATAATTACTTTGTCCCCCATTCTGGTGGTAGCATGTTATGGCACCTTAATTGGCGGTTATGTATGTAGCTTTTTCCTTTGAATTCTAGGGTGATAAAAGAAAAAAATATGTGGTACATTTAGCTAATGACACATAATAATCATGTATAATATACAATATAAAATGTAATAATATATAATCATATGTAATAATCATAATAATCATTGATTTAAACATGGAGATTTCAGGAGACTAATGAATTAATTTGGGTAGAACTTAACTGAAAATACTTTGCTTTCCTTAGATATGCACTTTGCCTGAGAAATGCGCTATTGATAAGATCATCGATGCGGGCCCTCAGCTCTCCGGATCACTAGATTACAATGTAGTACATAGTAAGTGGTTAGTAGAAACGGTCTTTTGTCAATGTAAAAACTTGCTTTAAACCTTCAGCAATTAATAACAATTTTTATCAATTAGGTACACATAGTACTGTTTCCAAAGGCATGTTATTGTTTGAACTGTGACTTTAGTCCATTGTTTCCCAGTGTGGCTGTTACTCAGTTATTCACATACACTAGAAACTTCTACAAATGAGTCCTAAGGAAATTTTTGTAGTTCTGAGCATATGAAGGAAATAGATTTGAAAACTTGTATTCTTTCCCTCATCTGTTTGCTCTTTTTCCCTCCTTCATCTAGCATTCAGTTGTAAAAATCTTTATAGAAAATCGGGAATCTGGTTTGGTTTGTTTTAAATTTACTGTTGTTTAGTATTCCATCTAAAACAAGTACGTTTGCTTCTGTAGGCTTATATAACAAAGGATTTATTTATCTGGATGTACCAATATCTGATGACAGTTGTATAGCAGGTGAGTATTTGCTTATATTTTCCACTGATTTTGAGTGGTTATTAGGTGCTGGGCATTGCATGTATCACCCTAATAAATTAGACACATATCATTCTAAGATCTATGATATTAGAATTTTTTCAAGAAAGACATTTCTCCTGTGTTATGTTGTAAGACATTGCAGTGTGTTTTACTTAGATTCCTTATTCTTACCTTTGCATTGTTTTACACGCAATGTTAAAATCCTGGAAGTCTGAAATAAATTTCTCACGTCCCGAATCAACTCAGTGATTTTATAGATTTTTGTTCTTTTTGTCTTTGGTTTTACAGATGTTCAGTCCTGTCACCTGTGATATTTTCACTCCTCCTGCCTGTCTTATATTTTCGTGTCACTATTGTCTTTTTTGTCTTTTTCTACTCCTCCCTTCCTTCTTCACCCATTCCCAAGTTAAATTGATATTAAAGCCTTTGTGTATTTCCTTGTGGATGTATTAATTTATTAAAACATTCCCCTGTTGCTGGTTATTTAGGTTGCTTATAGTTTTTTTGCTGTCGTAGAAGATGTGGTTAACATCCTTGAACACAGTGGAGCTTTTCTTCTCTAGGTTGGGTTTCTTACCAATTTTTAGAAGCACTTACTATATTTAGGTTATGTGTTGCAAGTATGTTTCCCAGCATCTTTCAGCTGTTGTTCTTGCTTGTTGGTATCGTTTATCAAACTAAGATATTAAATATTTGTGTAATCAAATATAAAATGGCAAAAATTTCTAGGGCATGACTTTGCTATTAACTATTGAGTGATGGTAGCGGCTTATGACAAAAATACTCCCTCATATCAGTGTTGAATCCTAACAGGTTATCATTCTGTAGTGTGTTCTGACCTTTATTTGTGACCTTTAATAATGGATTTTGAACCATGTGCATACATGAATTCTATTTTAAGTTTGGAAAGACAGCCAAAAAGTAATGAAATACTAATTCTGGTTTGTGTAATTGCTGCTAAAACAAATAAAATACTAGTTGTACAATTGGAAAGGTTTTGACAAGGAATTGATTTCTGCAGGACAGGGCTGGTAGTGGTTTCCTGTCACTGTGGGAAAATAGGAATGCATTATGCATTATTCTAGTCTTTACTCTCATCGATAAACTGATGTTGACTCATGTGAGAATCACCTAAAAAGATTGGTTTTTGATTAGTTCATTTCAGTCCCTGTTGACTGGTTAAACATTGCCTCACATTAGCACTAAGTGCATCTGAAAGGTGTGGTCAGAGAAGGGCCAAGTGGATGGCTACTCCATTACAGAGATGTGTTCTGCCAGGCTCGTCTTAGCTTTTAGCAATTTTTGGTGGTACAGACAGACTCATGCTCTTACAAGTGCTGAAGGTACCCTCCTTGTCACCATGGAACATGGGATGTTCCCCAGTGTGGAATAACCCGTGAAAGAAAAGCAGTTTGACAACATGGAAGCCATCAAATTTAGCACAAAAGACTACCTGAAGTTGATTTCAGAGAAAGCATTTCAGCTATGTTTCAACAAAACAAGCACTATGATGGTGAAACAAAGAAATCGGGGGAGAGAAATACTTTGAAGAGAGTGGTCACGAAGGGGTCTGTTGTTAAAACATATTTAGTCCATCATGCCTCAAACTGTGTACTTGCTCAGTTTATGTCTCCCCTTTCATTCATAGTTTCTAGATTTCTTTTACACCTCAATAGGATACTTCTAGGATACATATAAAAATAGTCTAAAAATTCTTAAAAACTTTTGTCATACAAATCTAAACCTGTAACAGGAACTTATTTTTGTATTTGATGTGAAATAGGGGCCCAACTTGGTTTTCTTCTGTGTGGAAAACCAGTAACATTTGGATAAATGCTAGGACTGTTTTTTCAATAACTCATGACCACTGAAATTAAGCGTAACTTTTGTCATACATTGAATTCCCCTCTTCATTGGATCTAATTCTGATATCCTTTTTTCTTCACTGATTTATTTTTATTTTTCTACTGTATTGTTTCATTACAGTGACTTAAAGTAACCTTTGATATTAGTTATGGCCAGGCCTTCCTTGTGAGTTTTTTTTTTTTTTAAACCACTTTCTTGGCTATTTCCAGGTATTTTTTTCATTGTATTTATTTATTTTTATAAAATGACATGTTTAAAATTTTTATTTTGTTATTTTTTATTGTTATAATGGATATCTGCTGTGTTGGTTTCAGATATACACTGTACTGTTGATGATTGTATGTATTGTGAAATGAGCACCACAACAAGTCTAGTTAACATCCATCGCCACACAGAGTTCGCAGAAAATTTTTTTCTTGTGATGAGAACTTTTAAGATCTACTCTTTTAGCCACTTTCAAATATGCCCTGTGGAATTATTAACTATAGTTGCTGTGCTGTAAGTTGCATCCCCAGGACTTATTTATCTTATAATTGGATGTTTATACCTTTTTACTCCTTTTACCCATTTCACCCACCTCCCACTTCTGGCAACCACCAGTCTGTTTCCTATATATGTGAGCTTGGTTTTTTTTTAAACATATTTTTGAGAAGGCAATAGTTAGGATATAAAATTCTAAATTTATAAAAGAGTATAAAAACATCTGCCTCTGACCCCTGTGTCTGGCCACCCAGTTTCTATCTCAGGGGCCACTGTTAGGTTTCTAGTTTATCTTTCCAGAAGTATGCTAAGCACATAAACGTATATGTATGTATCCTTTTTTGTGTGGTTTTAGTTTTACACAGATGGTGTGTTGTAGTTCGTACTTTGTTTTTTTAACTTAATGTGTATTGGAGACTCCTTGGTATCTTGGAGACTCCTTGGTATCTCTTCATGTAGAGTTATGTCATTCTTTTTTTGTGTGTATATTTATAACCTCTTAAGTGTCTTGGTTTTTCTTCTTTAAAATATAGGGGTATAGTGTTGAACATCTCATGAGGTTAAGAGGATTAGATGAAATTGTGTATGTAAAGCACCTGGCAGTAGTCTGGCACTTAGTATGTGCTCAGTAAACGTTTGCGGTTATTCACACAATTGATAGTGTAGGGAAAGAATTAATGATATCAAATAATGGGGTTTCTAAAATATTTCTGAAGAGAAACCTATGATCCTTAAAAGTACTTGGATGACTAGAACTAGAGGTAACACTAAATTAGAAAGTGACACGAGCCAGATCTGGAAAGTAAATAATCTGTCCTGAAATGTACATTGTGATTTTTCATGGTGTCTTCATTTCAACCACTTCAGTTTTCTCTGATTTCTCTTTGTTAGGAATAACTTAGGTTTTGGGTGCAATTAGATGGTATTAGGGTCAGGGGACATGGGGATACTCAAATCCTTTGATGGCCTAGGCACTCTTCCTTGCCAGGATATTTTCAAGGGAAACGTGCACAGGGAGATGGTAAAGGAAGGCATAGTGCCTCTTCATTATCCGCTGGGCAGAGTGCTCTAGTAAATTGGTTTAGAGTGCGTGGACCAAAGAGATGGAGAGAAATGAGTATGAATACACCTTCGGGTGCACAGCCCCCACTGCGCTGCCTCCTTAGCTGAAGAAGGTCTTGCCCTTCTTCCCGCTGAGGCCACTGAGGAGGACACAGACTAGAAAGCCCCACAGAGCATATGATCCTAGTGATTGCTGGTAAAAGTGGCGGTCATGCAGGTGAATTTCCTCTCTTCTCAGGATGGATTGGGAATGATGGGAGAAGGGCAGTCGGTACTCCCTGTCCACCTGGTCTTTGTTTGGCACAGCCGTTCTCTGTCCTTTGCTTTTCTGCTTTCCCCAGTCACCCCTGCTGTCTGTGAGGCATTAAAACACACCCCATTTGGAAGCAGCCCCGGTCCCCTTGCCTTGCTACCCAGTTCATGCCCTCCAGCACTTCCCCTGTCTCAGTAATGCTGAGAGTTCCGTGGGATTACTCTTGTAGGGTTCGTGCTCTGTTATCAGAGTCCTCTATGTAGACGGGGTTATAGGCCTTAACTTTGGGGCTTTTAGAAAACTTGCTGTGGAGTGGATAAAATAAATCAAAAGCTGAATTTAGTCCCTTTTTGAATAGGTATTTGGATTATGCATTTTTGTTTTATAAAATTGTATCACTGATAAAAGTCTATTTTGTTTTAGTTCCTCCTCTTGAAGGTTTTGTAATGAATCGGGTGCAAGGTGATTATTTTGAAACTCTACTCTATAAGATATTTGTTTCAATAGATGAGCATACTAATGTTGCAGAGGTAAGTATGACAATGTCTTATGAGTGAACTTCACCTCAGGATTATAAAATAAGTTTGTGTAAAGTAGATAAAGTTACTTAATGATAAAGTTAAAATGTTTTCAGAATCTATACATGGGTAGATCATAGACCATTAATGCACTTAAGTTAGGATTTTTTTTTTTAAGATTTTATTTATTTATTTGACAGAGAGACAGCGAGAGAGGGAACACAAGCAGGGGGAGTGGGAGAGGGAGAGGGAGAGGGAGAAGCTGGCTTCCCGCTGAGCAGGGAGCCCGATGCAGGGCTTGATCCCAGGACTCTGGGATCATGACCTGAGCTGATGGCAGACGCTTAACGACTGAGCCACCCAAGCACCCCTTGAATCAGGATTCTTAAGTTACTTTCTGTATATACATAGTAACTTTTTTTTTTAGTAAATAACATAATTTGGTAAATAACTTTATATGATTTCTTGGTAAAAGGATTGTAGACGATTGATATAATTTTCTTATTTTAAACGAGACTAAATTAAAGAGCAAAGAATCTTCCATCGTTTATGGTCGCTATATGGATTCATGCTACTCTAAGCATCTTAGACATAGGGAAGAAAGAAGTTCTGATTTCAAAATTTATTCAGTGTTTGAATTATTCATAATTTAAAATTTCGCTGATTATGTTTCAGTTGTTTATGACAACCGTGTAATACTGATGATCCGAGGAGTGTAAATAATTTTTTTGTTTTATTTTCTAGCTTGCAAATGTCCTTGAAATAGACTTATCCTTGGTTAAGGTATGTGATTTTTATACTCCTTTTAATTTATAAATACCGAATGACTTTTATTATAGACTTTTGTCTCGACAAGCTACTGAGAAATAGAGACAGTGAGATTCTTACTGGCTGTGCAAGGGAGTGAGGACAGTAAAGGACGGTACCTGCAAAGATAGAGGAGGGCAAGGTACGGGCCCTGAAGCACTGTCCCTCCCCAGGCAGGGAATGCCTGCACTCACGCCCCCTGTAGGCAGGAAGCAGCCTGATCGGTGTCTAGTGACGAGGTCACCGAAAGAAGCCTCTTCTGCTGCTGTGACCTAGAGAGCGCCAGGCCAGAGGATTGGAAGCGCTCTCTCTTCTGTATCTGTGAACACCTTAGGGGAAGAGCAGGCCTACTGAGAAATGGTTTTTTTCTAGTTACGTGATAAAAATGTTTGAGGATCACTATAAGCAGAGTCTATGACAATATTTTCTCTCTACAAATATTCTGATGTCTAGCTTATTTTAAATGCTAACTTTTGTATTCTTTCAGAATGCTGTTTCAATGTATTGCCGATTGGGCTTTGCCCATAAGAAGGGACAAGTAATAAATTTGGATCAGCTTCATTCATCGTGGAGGAATGTTCCATCCGTAAACAGATTAAAGTAACTCATTTATTCAGCATGAGATATTAGAGTTTCCTTTTGAAAAAAACATTGTTTTATGTACAACAATTTTATTTATCAACCTGTCAATTGAGGTGAACCCGGTATATTAGTGGTTTTTAATCTTTTGTGTGATGAATCGTTTTTAGAATCTGATGAAAACAAGAACCCTTTCCCCAGAGAAAAGTACATACGGTATTTTACATACAGCTTTAAAGAGTTCTCCGATCCCTGAGGCCTCTCCGTGGGTCTTGGTTAAGAACCATTGCTGTATGTGGGCCGAACATTTTGGGGCTACATCTCAACTGGGGGCTTGAACATAAGACTGGACTGGGTGGGTATTCATAATTTGAGTGCTGACTGCAGCAGCTCTTTTTATATAAGATGTAATTTATATGGTTTTTAAAACGTGGATGTATTCTTCATTAATAGGAGTACTTTAGATCCACAAAAGATGCTGCTATCATGGGATGGTGGGGAAAGTAGGAGTCCTGTACAAGAAGCTTCATCAGCTACTGACACGGATACAAATAGTCAAGAAGATCCAGGTTAGCAGTTACTCAGTTTAATTTAGAGTCTGTTTATAGATACGCCATGTGTCTATACGTACACTCACAGAGTGAACCTGACTTTTTGCTCTTGATAGCATTCATTTGATATGTAGTCTTTGAGTACTTAGCCATATGCTAGGCATTGAATACAGTACCTTCCTTCTGAGCATTGAGTCTAGGGAGAGAGAAGGCAATATAATCACAAAAACCACAACAATGTGAGAAGTGTTTTGGTGCTGGTGGGGAGCAAAGAGGAAGAGCTCTCTTGTTGCCTAGAGGTTTGGGAAGCCTTCATGGAGAAGATGATAATTAGGCTAGGAATGAATAAGAGCTTGCCAGCTGGTGAGTGAGGGAAGGCCTCACAAGGGCTAAGCACAAAGGAGGGAGGCAAAGCATAGTGCATGAAGGGGCTACACATGGTTTCATGTTGGGGTGGGGGGGCGGGGGGAGAGGAGCACAACATGAGCTCCTATTCTTACTGCAGGCTCTTACCTGAGCCAGGTGACTTGTCTGAAGAGGTTAGGTTAGCTAGTCTTAGTATTCTGACAGTTATCTAGTCTTGGTTTATTATTGGCTTTCAAGAAATTTACCACAAAAGTACTTAAAAAAAATCTTTTTAACTTTCTTTGTTTGGAGATAGGTAGGACTGGTGCCTCTTAGGACTATAAAATTGCTTATATTTAGTTATGTACTTTTAATTATTATACATCAAGTTGAAATGGAATTCTTTCTCATTCCAAGTGGTAAGAAAAGAGTAATTTTCATTGATTCGATTTTAAGTTATGGCTTGTTTGGTTTCCCCGCAGCCGACACAGCCAGTGTGAGCAGCTTGAGTTTATCTACAGGACATACAAAGCGTATTGCTTTTCTATTTGACTCAACTCTTACTGCCTTTTTAATGATGGGAAATCTTTCACCAGTAAGTCAAATTCTTGTTTAAATATGACAGTGTTTAAAGATTAGATGTCAAATAGTTCATGCTTTGAGATCCTTTTTTTAAGTACTGGATTTATTCCCGAAAACACAAAATGCAACCGTCTTTGTTTTATATTCCTTCGAGGAGTGTAGGAACTTTTTCGTGAGGGTTAGCTTCGCACCTCACTCACCGTTAACTTTCATTAAGTTGAAAAGCATAATAGAAATGTAAGATGTTATGTTTCCTATAAAAAGAGAAAATTAGAACTTATTCATGATAGACTTGTAAAAGGTTTTAAGATCCATTTTAGTTTTTTTGTTTGTTTCTTTATGCCAGAACCTGAAAAGCCATGCGGTCACAATGTTTGAAGTTGGCAAACTCTCAGATGAGTCTCTGGACAGCTTTCTTATAGAACTAGAGAAGGTAAATCTGGATTGCTCATTATGGGATGTCGGCATTTGACACCATTTCTTGCTTGATGTTAATGTGTTGATTTTTGATGTGTTCTTGCTCATTCCTACCTCACTCCCCATCTTAATACCGCACCAGTCCTTTATGCTTAAAAATATTGAGTGGAGGACCGCATTTTGTGATTACAAGGTGGTTTATGGACTTTATCTATCACTTAGCATGATTTGGTTTAATGAAAGGGGGTGGTGGGGCGCCTGGGTGGTGGCTCAGTGGGTTAAGCATCTGCCTTCGGCTCAGGTCGTGATCCCAGAGCCCTGGGATCGAGCCTCACATTGGGCTCCCTGCTCAGCAGGGAGCCTGCTTCTCCCTCTGCCTCTGCCTGCCGCTCCCCCTGCTTGTGCTCTCTCTCCCCCCAGCTCTCTCTCTGTGTCAAATAAAAAAAAATCTTAAAAAAAAAAGAAATGGGGTATAGAAATAGTCTGTGTAAGTTTTTAAATTACATTTTTCTAAAATAGCGTTTGATTTTTTTTTTTTTTTTTGTTATGACTCTTTGAGATCCCCTCTTCAGCAGTTTTATTTGAAGTTTTTGTTTCCCTTGTCTTAAATCTGGAGCAGTGTCCATGGGTACCGTATTTATGTCCACTCTCACTGTCCCCTTTAGCATCTTGAAGACTTCAGCCATTTTTGCTCATAGCCACCTCTTCCCTCCATGAAGATAGCCCTAGTTGTCCTTAGCTGTAAATCTCGATTGCCCTTTCATGGTTTTTCCGTTCCCTGGGTTTTTTGTTTTGTTTTGTTTTTTTGTTGTTGTCTGCTGTTTATGCTAATAGTTTGTGTGCTGAATCTTTTCCTTGACTAATAATTTTGGTACCTTTTGTGCTTTAGCAATGAATTCTGTATATTAAATATGCTACTTAGAGGATTTTTGATGATTCCATTAATTTCTCTATATCTTAAAGAAAAAGACCATAACATTTTTTCTCTCCTTTTCTGTAGGATTTTTAGTTTGATAGTGCAGAATTATATTTGAGATAATCCTTGCTATTAATTGGTTTCTTTCATTTTCACCTTTATACATCCATTATTCCCTCAGTGCTTTTAATATCTTGTTAATCCCATTTCTCATATACTGTATATCATCTTTTGCCAATTACTTTTTATTTTCTAGCATATTTTAAGTTCTGTTTTCCTGATTTTTATTTTTCTCACCTTAACTAGTCTTTTATCACATGTAGCGAATTAGAAGGTCACTCTATTCTTTATATATCTATATCCTTTTATGCCACGTAGCCATTCTTGGGAAAGCCTTTTAGTCTGAAGTTTAGTTGTTAAAAATAGTTTCTTAGCTATTTTTTAAGAAGCCTCATCTTGATTAAGCGTAATTGGTTGATCTTATTTTTTTTTAAGATTTTTTTATTTGAGATAGAGAGTGAGCGAGACAGAGAGAGCATTAACAGGGGGAGAGGCAGAGAGAGAGGGAGAAGCAGGCTCCCCAGTGAGCAGGGAGCCTGACGCTGGGCTCCATCCCAGGACCCTGGGATCATGACCTGAACCGAAGGCCGATACTTAACTGACTGAGCTACCCAAGTGCTCTGGTTGATCTTATTTTTTAATGCCAATCTCATTTAGTCATTTTCCCTTGTAGACCTGTCCTTCCATTTCCTGTGTTGTTTCTGGGATGTATGTATTTTTACATATTAAAGTACCTGACTTACTATCAGAAGTGCATGTGTTAAAATGTAAGGCCAGTGAGCATAGGGTTTTGTCCTCTGTTCTGTCCCTACATCCTAGACAGGTCATACCTAGCACATAATAGGGACTCAGTGAATCCCTTTTGAATGAATTTAAGCTGTATATTCAGTGGTGTTGAAATAGCTATGTTGAATCACATACTCCATTGTCCCTTGCAGCCAGTGATACAGAACTGTGGACATGGTGATGCGAATTAGAAGTATAATTGGTGACCATGGATTGGAGTACTTTTCTGGATGAAGCAGAATATTATAGATCTTAGCTTTTTTTTTTTTTTTTTTTAAGCATCCAATTTGAATCATATGTGGGAGATAGAATTTATATATATTGGTACAATTTAGCATTATTTGGTTGCTTAAAATTGTTAGTTTTACTTGCCGGGCTAATCTCTGTCATCTTCAAAGATGGATTCAAATGGAAACTCAACTGAGATTTAGGTTAAGATTTGTCTCAGTATTGCCTGGGCAAATTTTTGGTTTACTGATTCTTGATAATGTCTGTACTATGTGGTTATTATATATTAGGATGAATGGTTGGAGAGTGGAATTGCAAAATTTATTTTCTCTTGGTTTAGGTTCAGAGCACTGGTGAAGGAGAAGCACAGAGATATTTTGATCACGCACTTACTCTGAGAAACACAATACTGTTTCTGCGTCATAATAAAGATCTAGTTGCGCAGACTGCACAGCCAGAGCAACCCAATTATGGTATGATGAATGTACTCGACTTTGAAGACATGACTCTATGGAACTTCTTTCTAAGAAATGAAACAGGTCGTGCTCACCTTTTTAATCCGCCTAATTTATTTTGTGTAGCCGGCGTGTTGCATTTGCAACTAGAGGCTTGTTTTGTGAATTTCTTTGCTCGTCAACTCTTCTTTTACTTAGTCTCCTTTCTTACGTGCCACTGACATTTGTAGTATCTCAGTCTGCTTAGTACCTGCAGAAACGGTCGGAGTGTAACTTGCTTAAGTGGCTGGATCGCATGTAGAACAGGCCTCAGTTTGAGGGGTGAACAAAGGCAAAGTTTAGCTGATTTAGGAAACACCATTTCCTGAATGGAAGATTCCATTGTATAAAAAGAGTAAGCAAGGAGCTTCCAATTGAAATACTGTTGTAATATTTACTGAAGTATTTTACTTTAAAAAGCAAAAAAAGAGAACAGAGAAGCTTTAAAGAGTAAAAGAAGGCAGTGGCCGTTTTAATCTCTGATGCACCCTGATGTGGCTCTTGCCCAGGGGTGCGCTCTCGGGCGTGGGGTAGATGGGGAGGAGCGGAGGGGTCCCCAACCCCAAACTGGTTGAACGGATGGTCAGTCCTGAGTAGGTCAGTGCCACCGAGGAATGCATGTTTTTAAAAAGGTGACATGGCTTGGGCACCAGGGAAGAACATTTGGCTCCAGTCCTCGCTCATTCACGGGGCTGCATCTTGGAACTCCATGAGTTCTTCGCACCAGGAGAACCTTTACTTTCACTTATTCTTTGATTTATTTTAAAGTTCTCTTTTTCTGGCCAAGAACCACTGGTTTCTGAGTCATATCCATTTTCATTCTACTTCTTTCACCAGCATCTGGCTTTCTTTTCAGCTCAATTTAAACATTGAAGGACGGAATCGGTTGTCACTTCACAAAAGTGGTTGCGGAGGTGAGGACAAAGACACTGGGTAGTTGAGCTGAGTGAAGCAGGACACACTCAGTTCCTCGCCACTGGCTTCTGCAGCCTTAGCGTGTCAGGGTCCGGGTTCTGCTTCAGCAGAATTGGGGCTGCTTCCATGCCGGGCTGTTTCTGAGATTATTCATAAATAGTTACAACTGAGAATATGAAGTCGCCAAGTGCCAAGAGGCCCAAGCACTTACTCATAAGCATTTGTTAATAGCAACCATTTCCTGGCTACCAAATAGGTCATGGGACCTAAGCAATGAGCCGCACAGTCTTGAAGCTGTCCTTGTATGTAGAAATCCTGAAATTACTGGGACTGTTTTAGTGACTTAGGGAGATAACGTGTTAGAATATTTGAAATACTCTGTTATAGCCTGTTGAAATATACTATCCTTTCCTGCCCATCATCGCATCCAGGAATGTTAGTGCTAGTGACCGGGCAAGTGTAACTCATTTTGTAGGTAAAGATATTGAAGCTTGGTCAAATCTCCTGCCCATTTAGTCATTATGTGGAAGAGATGGGACTTAAATCCATGTTTCTTGAAAAAAAAATTTTTTTTTTGCTCTATCCGTTTCATTATCTTCTCTTGAACATTAAGCTTTTTATTGTTTTATTCATAAACAATCTGTTGCTTAGTAGTCTGGACTAAACTTTGTTTTTCACCATGAATTATCTGAGTACCAAAAAGTAAGTTAAATGAAAAACCTAAACCTTATCTGGATGAAAGTAGTTAAGTATTATTCTAACTTTTGAGGTTGGTTTGATAGTTGACTGTTTCTGGTACCAGTTAGAGCTTTCATGGTTTAGTCTCTCCTCGCTAAGATTTTTTTATCTGATACTTTTTCACTCATGACTCTGATTTCTCAGTTTTATTAA
Organism: Ursus maritimus; assembly: GCF_017311325.1. Classification (NCBI taxonomy): domain Eukaryota; kingdom Metazoa; phylum Chordata; class Mammalia; order Carnivora; family Ursidae; genus Ursus; species Ursus maritimus. Next base: position 64,492,391 of record NW_024427107.1, read on the forward strand.
ATTTGTTCTTGATTTATTATACATAATCAAGCATAAATTTCTCTAGTCTTTTTAAGATTTTATTTATTTGAGAAAGAGAGTGAGAGCAAGAACAAGTGGGAGGAGGGGCAGAGGGAGAAGCAGACTCCCCGCTGAGCAGGGAGCCTCACACAGGACTGGATCCCAGGACCCTGGGATCATGACCTGAGCCAAAGGCAGACTCATAACCTACTGAGCCACCCAGGCGCCCTTTCTCTAGTCTTTCTAGAGCTTTTTCCCTTCTCTCTTTTTCCTAAGCCACCTGCTCAACTGGCATTTTACTTCGAAATGAACGTCACATCTGGCTCCAGCCAGACTTGTCTTCCAGCCGCTTCTTCTCCTGCCCCCCCCTTGTTTGCCGGCTGTGCACAACAGATGCTCTTCCTGACGTCCGTAGGACTCGCTCTCCTCCATTATCAACACTTTATTTGGAAATACTGTAGGTTTACAAAAAGTTTGTAAGAACAAGAATGGTATAGTTACTTTTAATCCAGAATTGGGGAGTAAGTTGCGTATCATGGTCTTTCTCTGCAAAATTACTAAGGGTACGTTTCTTAACAATAGGGCTGTTCCCTGACACCAACTTCAGGTGATTTAATATTGATACAGTAACCTGCCATTGGTATTCCAGTTTATCGGCTGACCCAGTAATGTCCTTAATAGGATTTCCCCCCCTCAATTGCAGGATCTAGTTTAAGATATGATACTGTGTTAAATTGTCAGGTCTCCTTTATCGCCTTTATTCTGAAACAAATCTGTAACCTTTTTTTGTCCTTTATGACATTCTTATTTTTTCAGAATGTTGTCCCTTTTTGTTGGTTTTACTAGAAAGTTTCTCGTGTTGGGTGTGTCTGATGTTTTGTTGTGGTTAGGTTCAGGTTATGCACTCAGGTCCAGAGTATTACCTACGTAACGTCCTGTTCTTCTAACGGCGTGACACATCCGGAGGTGTGTGATTTCCATCTGTCCCCCATTGTGGTGGTAGTTTTCATCACCCAGTTAATGTGTTTCCTGATTTTTCCACTATGTGGTTAAATATTCTCCCCACCTGCAGCGACTAAGTAATCTGTGGGCAGATACTTTCAGACCAAGCACATACCTGACTCCTCATCAGTATCTCCCCCCAGATGGAGCATCCAGTGGTGGTCCTGCCCGAACCATTCTTTGCTGTGATGGTGGTACAGTGATCGTTTTTTCCAACTCCAGTTCTTCCCGTAACAGTTGAGACTAGGCATTCTTTTATATTCCCAGTATGGACTGATGAATTCCTGTTTTTTTCAATGGCTTATAATAATTCATCACTCTCTCTTAATTATTTATGTGCTATGGTTGTTTCCTGTTTTGCCGGTAGGATTCTCTTCACGCTGCCTCCAGTTTCCTTGTTCCATGCCTCCATCTTTTAACAAAATTCTTACTTTTGGAGTAGTTCTTTACTTTCTGGCACAACAGTCTTCTCTTGTACTTCTGTCCCAGTCTTGGAATCAGCCTTTTCTCCTAGGAGCCTGGTTTCTTTTACTAGAGTATGGTATTAGAGACCAAAGTCCTGGGGCTAGTTGTGCTCAGTGCTTCTAGGCCCTTTCAGCAGGCCACATGTTTTTTGATTCATTCTTGCTTGAGGAGCAGATGGGCTAACTTGGTCTCCTGACATTTCTTTCAGCCTTATCTATCTTTTTAGAGAACAGATAGGACTGGTATTTTCCGAAAGGGTTAAGAATGGGAACATTTAAAATCTGTTACATATTTTTAATGTAAGAAGTAGTAGCCTCACAAAACACCGGTGGATGGTTATCTTCCTAGATCAGGGAATAAAGACTGTTCACTTTAAATCTTAAAGGGTCTTTGTGGTTTCCAAGGGATTTGGCACTTTGTTAACAGAGATACTCTCTCTACTGAAACAATGTTTACACACCAAGGCAGTTACCGATACTTTGTCTTAGACATTGCTGTTTTATCTTGTCAGTCTTTCATCCTGCCTGTGTGCTTGCTTATAATTCAGGTTTTCCTCTGGATCTCTTACGCTGTGAGAGCCTTCTTGGTTTGGACCCTGCAACTTGCAGCCGAGTTCTAAACAAAAATTACACACTGCTCGTGTCCATGGCTCCTCTCACCAATGAAATCCGGCCTGTGAGCAGCTGCACCCCTCAGGTAAAGAGCCACTTGGAGCATCGCGAGTGGCGTCCTTTCAGACTTCCCTATGGTGACTTGCAGAAGAGGTTTACCAGTTTGATCATGTTATTTCTCAGTTTGCAGAAATGCCAGATATTAAATCACTAACTCAGAAAGCAGTTTTGTATTTTATGCTGTTGTAAGAGGTTCGGTTTGTGAGGTAGAATTGGTATGTTTTATTCATGTATCATCTAGTGACTTGTGACGTTGAGGTTTTCTTGATGAATGCAGTATTTTATTTTATACTATTTTTTAAAGATTTTATGTAGAGAGAGAGCACGTGAGTGAGGAGAGGGGCAGAAGGAGAGAGAGAATCTCCAGCAGACTCTGCCCTGAGCACGGAGCTGGGCCCACTCTTAGGATCCTGAGATCATGACCTGAGCCGAAACCGAGTCACAAGCTCAGCTGAGCCACCCGGGCGCCACACTGATGAATGCAGTATTTTAAAGAGAATGTTTGGATGCTCTAGGAGGGAAGCCTGCATCGCCTTGAGGAATAAAGTCAATTTAATTAGGAAAAATAAAGTGTCTTAGAATGGGGCTATGATTGCTAAATAAACCAGAAAGGAAAGATGGTGCTTGAAAGCTAGAACTTCAGGTATCTCTAAAATCGACTTATGAATATTACTGCTCATCTTTTAAAAATAAATCGGTTGTGTATATGTATACTTAGCAAGGACAGTGTGGCCTGTGCCATTTTCAGAGAGTGAGGGTCATGTTGCTGTTCTTCAGTGCTACGTCCTGCCTGGTCTCCTAGATGTGCGAGGTTAATGGTGTAGAAGAAAGGAAGGGATCTTTGTACAAGGTTGATTTTCCTGCTGTGCTCTTCTAGCTGCCTTAGTGAGCATACGTCCTGCACCCCCAGACTTGTCCTCTGTTTAGGAGTGGTTATAGATTGGCATTTACCAAGCTTTTTAAAAATAATTCTTCGTGTGCTCCCCCCGCAACCCCATATACATACTTCCTCCTATTCTGTAACATGACTTCTAGGCATAATAGGAGTCCATGAACTGAGTGAATGGTAAGGTGGATGGAAGGTTCAGTAGCCCCTTTTGTGAAAAATCGCATGTGATAAATGACAGTAACTAGAACTTTGCAGTAGAGCTTATTATATGACAGGTGCTGTTTTAAACCTTGAACAAGCTTATGGTGTCTTTACAAGGTAGATACTTCATCGCCACATTACAGAATTGCAAAGTGAGACACAGGAGAGTTTAAGTGACCTTCTTAAGATGATATAGCTGAGGGGACAAAGCCACGATTCAAAACCTTGGTGCTGGGGCGCCTGGGTAGCGCAGTCGTTAAGCGTCTGCCTTCAGCTCAGGGCGTGATCCCGGCGTTCTGGGATCGAGTCCCACATCGGGCTCCTCGGCTGGGAGCCTGCTTCTTCCTCTCCCACTCCCCCCGCTTGTGTTCCCTCTCTCGCTGGCTGTCTCTCTGTCACATAACTAAATAAAATCTTTAAAAAAAAAAAAAAAAACAAAACCTTGGTGCTGTGCTCCAGAGTCCATTTTCCCAATTGCAGTGATAAGGCATGCTTTCTCAATTCTAGGGTCATATTGAAACTGTTCGAATGGAGCATTTGAAATTTATTTTCATAAGGATAATAGCAGTTAACACTTATGTGAGGCATTAGCTGTTTGTAAGACCATCCTTGGTCCCTTGTGAAATTTGTCTGCTTTACCTAAGGATTACAGCTTTCTCTTTCCTGTTTTGTCATCACAGCATATTGGACCAGCTATCCCAGAAGTCAGTTCTGTGTGGTTTAAACTGTACATTTACTACATCACTGGGCAAGGACCACCATCTCTTTTACTGTCCAAAGGTACAAGACTTCGAAAACTGCCAGATATATTCCAGGTACGTTGTGTGAGGTGTGTTTCTTCCTTTATTTTTGAGGAGGGTAGAAATTGGTAAGCAGCATTATAGTGACCTTCTTAATTTTTTGTTTTTTCTTAATTTCTAAATGCCATTCTATTCATCTTTTATTCATTTTTTTCCCATAGGGTTATGATCGATTACTCATAACATCTTGGGGTCATGACCCTGGGGTAGTTCCTACGTCAAATGTGCTCACGATGTTGAATGATGCTTTGACCCATTCGGCAGTTTTGATTCAGGTACCGTTGCTTTATTTGAAACAACCAATTTTGGATTTTGATCTGGAAGATTGTAATTTGTCTAGCTTTCTGCCGAGTAGCAGTCAGATGTCAGTCATTTGAACTTTGTAAAGCTGAAACATGTAAGGGCTCAGATGTGGGTTTTCGTCCTGGCCTTTGTCTGGCAGTGTGGGAACCGCAGAAACAACACGGACTTGAGAGTTAGACCCAGCTTGGAATTCCGGCTTCCTCTTTGCTGCCGTGTGGCTGTACTTAGAATAGCTCTGTTGAGCTAGAATTCACATACCGTGCAATGCATCAGTTTCCATCGTACAGCTCCATGGTTTTTGGTGTGGGCGCAGGTATCCACAGCCATCCCTGCTCATTTTAGAACATTCTCATCATCTCAGAAAAGAACTCCTGAACGCTTAGTTCTCACTCCCCTATTCCCCAGCCCTAAACAACACTGATCTACTTGCTCGCTCTCTAGAATCCTGATTCTGGGCATTTCACATACGTGGAGTCACATAATGGGTGGTCTTTTGTCACTGGCCTCTTACCTTGCAGAATGTTTTAGAGGTCCATCACGCTGTAGCACATATCCGTCCATCATGAATCAGGACTACGGCCAAATGAGAGTCCCTTGTATGAATAGACCACACTTTGTTTTTCCATCCATTGCTGTTGGACGTTTGGGTTTCCACCTTTTGGCTATTATGAATACTAGTAATCATTGCTGTAAGCGGTCATTTATAGGTTTTTGTGTGGCTCGCTGTGTTGTCGTTTCTCTTCAGTATGTGGCTAGGAGTGGAAATGCTGGATCATATGGTAATTCTGTGTGTAACTATTTAAGGAACTTCCACTGTTTTTCCAGAATGGCTGCACCATTTTACCTTCCCACCAGCACTTAGTATTATCTGTCTTGTTTTATTATAACCCTCCTAGGGTGTGAAGCGGTATCTCATTGTGGTTTTGATTTGTATTTTCCTGATGCCTAATGATGGTGAGCCTCTTTTCATGTGCTAATGAGCTGTGTGACATTTTGAAGATAATTCTCTTATACTTAGTTTCCCACCTGTAAAATGGAGATGGCAATACTTACTGTAGAGCAACAAAAAGTACTAGTAGCAGCTAATGATGAGATAAGCAACGTCTAGTTCTAGGGTTAGGAATGAAATAAGACTGTGTGTGAAGTGTGCCGCACGCTTTCTGCTTCCTAGTAGGTTCTCAATAAAGATTTCATTAATTTATTCAACTAACAGTCGTATGTGCTGTATTCTGTGCTAATTAATGTAGATACAAATAAGACACAGTCCTGACAGGGATTTAAGTCTGGTGGGAAATGTTGCATAAGCAGTCAGTTTCAGTTTTTTACTGAGGGCTGAATGGGATTATATATGGTGCAACCATTAGAGAGTAGTACCCAGTTCAGCCTTGAGGCAAGGAGATAGGCTTGGGGGACACTTGTCAGAGACAGTGAGACTCAGGCTGAGTATAGAAGGACGATACAGAAGAGAGCCAGGCCACGCAGAGGGGTTAGCAGGAATAAATCTCTGGGCAGAGATTTTTTTTTCTTTTTCTCCACTGCTACTTTCCAAGTACTTAAAATAGTACCTGAGTCAGAGTAGTTTCTCATGAGGGTTTTGATGACGGCAGGCCCTGGAATGTAGTGTACCTTGACTGTTTTGCTGCAGAGCTTAGACTGTACCCTGTAGATTGACAGCAGCCAGTAAAGGGTGCTGAGAAGGGGGATTTCTAAGGTCAGTTTGTTTTGGGAAGATCGGCTTGGAGAGTATGCTACCCAAGAATGCTACCCTAACCAATAGGGTGAGAAACCTGAAGCAAGAGGTCCAGTTAGGATTTAGTGTAGGAGTCCAGGAGTCCTGGTAAGAGCTGAGGACAGCCTAGATCAGGGAAGTGGTAATAAGAATTGAAAGGAAAAAATAGATGTAAGAATTATTACCAATTAAAATTAGTAGCATTGATCAGATGTCTGAGAAGGATATGAGAAGAGGAAGAGAATGATTCCTGGGGTATTGGCTTGTGAAGGTGGAAGAGTGGTGATATCACTACTTGAGAGAACAGAGGAGGGAGAGCCAGTCGATGGGGGTCAGATGATGTGTTGTGTTTAGGGCATGTTAAGTGTAAGGTGCCCGTGGGGCATTTGGATGGTGGAGCTATCTAAGCTATCTATCGGTAATTGAAAATATTTTGAACTCCAGACGAGAGTTGAACAGCAGACACTCACCTGAGTCTCCACGTCAGCCCGTAGAGGTACTTGAAACCCTGAGGGAGGTAGTTGAAACCATGGTAGCGTCGGCATGAGCCTGGAGCGGGGGCCACAGAGCAGGGCTTCGTGGTGGGAGATGGCGTAACAGTATCGGTTAGGTGTGGGCCTGAGTCAGTCTGCCTAAATTCAAATCTTGATTGTGCCACTTATTCAGTCTCGGGAAAGTTCAGTTATCTTGAATTCCTTTGCCTGCAAACTGCAGATAATAATGGGTTCTGTTTTTATAAGGTTGTTGAAACTTATGACTGAATTGCATAATCTGTATGAAATGGGTAAAGTCCTGCACTTAGGATACTGGAAGGTCTCCCGACATCTTCGCTGTGCGGTGGCAGTGGTAGGAGGAGACAGAGGAGTTTCAGTGTTGGTTACAGAGTTCTGTTTTTGCTCAACAAGAATGGAAGAAATTCACCTTGCTGGAACTTATAACAAAATTAAGATCTTGGTTAAAACCATGCTTTCATTGTAACAGTCTTGATTTGGGTTTAAATCACAACTGCACCAATGAAGTAGAAGGGAGCTGTCTGAAGAATTATGTTCAAGTTGTTAGATGAACCATCTTAATAAGTGTGAATTTTCTTTGATTTTTCTTTTATATCAGAGTACTTTGAATTTCAATAATATATAAGTTTTTTGAAAGGAAAAAATGTATAGCTCTCCATTGTTAAATTTTGTATTATAACAACACTAAATGCACGTAAACATTAAATTCTTCACGCTTATTATTCTTACACCAAAACAAATTTAGGGATTTAAATGCAAAAAACCCTTTAAAACTAACAGAATTCAAATGAACATTAATTGAATGCAATGGCTAAAACTAAATTATTATGCGTAGCATGGGAGTGGGGTGGTTAGACTCAAGATTTTTCTTAATTTTTGAATTGATAGAACCTTCCCATGATTCAGAAATAAAACACTATTGTAAGATGCACAGAGAAAAGTATCACTGTACTTCTAACACTGTCTGCTCCGTTCTCCCCATTTCTCCTCCAAATCAGATACATGTATTAGTTTCTGCTATAGCTGTCTAGAATTTCTTATGCATGCGTGAGCCAATGCACAGTGCTGTCCCCGTGCTTTTTGCACTTAGCAAGTGGAGGCTTTTCCATTTCAGTTCGTAGGGAGCTTCCTCTTTTTTTTTTTTTTCCTGCAGCTGCCTTGAAAATACATCCATTAATTTATTTAACCCCTATAGAGGGGCTTTTATAATTATATAATCTTGAATATATATCCCCGAGTGCAGGTTTTTGGGTTTTGCATTCCCGGTTCATGATACGCCAGGTGATTGATGATGGGATTCTTTTATCAGACCTACAGCTAACCCTTGTGTGAGTGTACTTGATTTCAGTCTTCGCTAGTCTCACACCTCATCTACCTGTTAAGTCGGCCTCTTTGTTTTTCATTAGCCATACACTCCATTGGAGACACATGGCCTTGTAAATTAATGTGCACTTGAGATGGTCTTTGCTTGCTGGAGAAAAATTAAAAATTATTGAAAGCTTTTTAATGGAATATTAATATAGGATATGTCGTCACATGGCATAGTCTTATTTATGGTTTGATTATCTGTTTGTTCTCAGAAATACAGGTGTCTTGTGTGTTTCTTCTTGTTTAGGGACACGGTTTGCATGGGATAGGAGAAACTGTCCACATACCGTTTCCATTTGATGAAACAGAACTACAAGGAGGTATCTTACTCTTAAATTATATCTGTTTGACTTCTGTATCATTAATCTTTGCCAATAGTTTGGTAAAATACATAGCAGGAAGTGAATTCTTAAAATTTTTAAGTTCTAGGGTCTTAAGATGCTGCTTTTAAAGAGTAGCAGCAAAGGTGGGGGCGCCTCGGTGGCTCAGTCGGTTAAGCATCCGACTCTTGATTTTGGCTCAGGTCATGATCTCAGGGTCGTGAGATCAAGCCCCCACGTTGGGCTCCGCACTCAGTGAAGAGTCTGCTTGAGATTCTCTCTCTCCCTCTGCCTACCCCCGCAGCTTGCTCACATGCTCGTTAAATAAATAAATCTCACATAAATAAATAAATAAAATCTTTAATTAAAAAAAAAAAAGAACATTGGCAAATACAGTTTCCTGTCATGTGCCTTTTCCTGCAAAGAACTAGTAGAATAAGACTCACTTAGGACCTTTGAAGGAATGCTGGTCGGCCTTGGAGATGAAGAGTTTCAGTGGGTCTCTGCCTGATGGAAGACTAAGTTTCTCTCTGTTTAGCCTTTCACTTTCCTTTTGTTGTTTATTTATTTGGAGGCTGGGGGAGAAGACAATTCATTGAGAACATTTTACGCTTAGAAAGTTGAATTTTCCCCCCAATGTTACTTACTGTCCCTCCCACCTCCCTGGGGCTTTCTAAGATAATTTAGAACTAGATGTCAGTGAACGTGTGTATGTACTTTACTGTGTACAAAGCACTTGCATGTATTTCTTCTTTCAGCGTTCGATTTTGCTGTTAAATGTTATTTTTGCTATTAGAGAGGATGTAAGTGGATTATAGAGTTTGCGCTGAATTAATCTATTTGGAATCAAGGGGGAAAGCCCTGTTTAAAGTTATCCCCTTCTAGAATTGGATGTGAGCTACAGTGCATTTGATGAAAGATATTCACAGAATTTCTGTTAAAAGCAAATTTATTCTTCCTTTTGTTTAATACAGATAACCATTTCTCTTTCGAATGTTAAGAAGGTGTATATATTAAAAAGAAAAACGCTATCTGATTAAAACTGACATATATTCATATTGCACTTATGTTTCCCACTCCATGTAAAACTGCTGTTCTGTAATCTTATGTTTCTGGTTCTTGGAGCCATGTTGCTTGAATTTTTAGCGAGCAGTGAATGGTTTAAGCAATCTGACTCAGGTTAATTTATATAAGAACTTAATGTTCTTCCAAAATGATAGTAGTTACGACTCTCCCTTACTCCCCCAAAGTAGGGAAAAGGAAGGTTTTTAAAATATTTTTTTCTTCTTCACATAGCTAGACTGCAGAAGCCTTGAGTTTGAAATTCAGTACTCTTTTGTCTGTTGTGAATAAATGTGCATGAAATTTGGAGAAGAGTTTTCTCTTCCAAAACACAGACCCTTTTTCAGAAATAAGTACTTCTCTTGGGGCGCCTGGGTGGCTCAGTCGTTAAGCGTTTGCCTTCGGCTCAGGGCGTGATCTCAGCGTTCTGGGATTGAGCCCCGCATCAGGCTTCTCCGCTGGGAGCCTGCTTCTTCCTCTCCCACTCCCCCTGCTTGTGTTCCCTCTCTTGCTGGCTGTCTCTCTGTCAAATAAGTAAATAAAATCTTTAAAAAAAAAAAAAGAAAAGTACTTCTCTGCAGTTCAACTTTGCTGTTTAATGCTTTGACACTTTATAAATTGTGTGGGAAAAATTATTTGTTCACCTGAAGGTACAGGCTAGTGACAACAGAATTCTAAAATTTATAAAATCTCAAAAACTGATGATTAATAGCTCTCTTGCTTTGGGAGATTATTGTGTGATTATAAAAGAAAGGAACCTTCATACTTCAGAATAGAGCATCTTTCTGTTTATAAGTTCACCTATTTATGAGGGCTTGCACTAATATTTAATTTATTAAGGATATAATTTCAAGTGCATTTTTAGCTTTAGTTTCAGTAGGAATAATTTTACTTTTAAAAATTTTTCAAAAATATGGTATGTCTTTAATACACTTCCTGGCAGAAGCCCAACAAGTAAGCATTTGAGGCAGAATAGAACCACCAAGAGAAGCCTCGAGAATTTGCCCCTGTCTGGTCCTGTTTGCTTACTTAGCAGGTGATTTGTTTTGATACAATAAGTGCCTCCTGAAAGCTATAAATAGTATGTGTACCCCATCCTTTCACATTCACAGGGAGTTCTTGGTTGGTATCAGTGTTGATAAAGGTAAAAGTAGTTCTAAGAATTGTTTAATAAAAGTATATTTACATTTTTGATGTTGTGTTATAAAGCTGTTTACTTATAATGTGATGTCAATCTTTGTCCTTAGAGTTTACTCGTGTCAATATGGGTGTTCATAAAGCATTGCAAATATTAAGGAACAAAGTGGACTTGCAGCATTTTTGTGGATATGTCACCATGTTGAATGCTTCTAGCCAACTTGCAAACAGAAAACTCAGTGACGCTTCAGATGAGCGAGGTCAGCCAACAGTTGGGTTCTTTGAATTAAGATCACTGTATGGAGTTGATCGCAATCTTCATACTTAAGAAGCAGGGAGACTTTTGTGGGGATGTTGCATTATTTTATGCTTGGTGTTTTTTCACTAAGATGAGAAAATATTCCGTGACATCATTTGGACAAATACCAGTCATTCAGATGGAGAAAATACTAAGTGCCCAGCTCTGAAGGGGTGCTGGCCTGGGGTTGGAGTACAGAATGGCTGTGGGGTGTTAGCCCTGTACTGTCATCTCCATGTCTGTAGGCTTTCAGTTAAGTTCTTTGGTGGTGCGACAGCTTCAAAAACTTCAGTCTCTGTGTACAGATGTTTCTAAAGTACAATGAACAGTTTCTCCCATTGAAACTTTCTCTTTCTGGCAAAGGCACCACTGTCTCAGTAACCCAGGCTTGTAGTCTTAATCTTTATCTCTTCCTTCTTTTGCCACGCTGTCCACGTAGTTTCCACGTTCTGTGAATTAGGCTTTAGAAATGTCTCTCATATCCTGTCTTCCCTTCTCTCTTCTTTTTAAATTCACCGTGACTGTCATGCTAGTCTGCGTCTCATCCTCTAGTCGTGAGTCATTGCAGCCCTTTCCTGCTCATTAGCCTTCCTGGCCTCATTCTCCTTCTTTCTGTCCCCCACCCAGCCTGTATGTTGACAACAGCTGATTTTCCTTTTTCTTTTTAATGAAATGTATTTTCACGTCACCTTCTTCTGGTTACTGATTGTTTTTGCTCTGCCAGAATTTTGGCTTGTGTGTGGCTTTGGTGGCCGTGGTGCCAGCTCTGGTCCGTGACTCTAGAAAACCTTTCAATTCAGACATCTGTTGTTGATTGACGGTGATTCCCTGAGCCTCTTAGCGTGAAATCCTGAGTCAGTATGATTGATTGCTCACCATCCAGTGGATTGGATTGGCTCGCTTTGAGTTAAATATCCAGCCTTGGTCCTTTACCTTCGGCCAAAGAATCTGAGTAAATTTTAACAGTTGGCTGCCACATATCACAGGGCATTTTCCAAACAGGGGGTGGTATGGGTTAGGCAGTCATTTCAAGGATGTCTGCTACAGTCATGTTTTATTTCTTTCATCCCACAGACATTTATGGAGTACCCGCTTAGGTGCTGAAAGGATTGAAATTACTAAGACCTAAGGAATTAAAAAAAAAAACCAAAACCCTAGCAAGGGAGACAAGCCAGTGAATCAGCCTGCTGTGTAGTGTTCAAAGTCTGCAGTAGAGCTTGGCATCAGCTTAACGTGCTAAGGCAGGACAGAGAAGGCGTATCTCAGCCCCATTAAGTTATCCGAGAAGGCTTCTTAGAGAAGGTCAAATTTGAACTCAATTTTGAAAAGTGAGGATTTGGGTGCATAAAAGATGACTGTGTATTTGGAGGGTAGCAGCCTTTTGGCAGAGGGAATCAGGCAACAGACTAGCTCATCTTGGCCAAAAGAAAGAATTTATTGGAAAGTAGTAGAAAACGAGAGTAGAGAAAGTAGTAAGGTCGGGAGATCTTGGAGGATCTTATGTGCTAGACGATATGAACAATCAAAGAAATTTGAAGAGAAATGACATAATCTGCATGTTTCCATGGGGGTAAAAGTGACTTGATTAAGTGAAAGGCTGAACTTGTGTTCTGACTTTAGAGTCCTTGTTTCCTTGGGCCAGAGCTTCACCATTTCCGCGCTATTTACATTCCGAGCTGGACAGTTCTTGTTGTGGGGGCCTGTCCCGTGCATTGTAGCATGTCGAGCACCCCTAGATATCAGTAACATCCCTGTCCCCATTCCTGACAGCTGCATCAGTCTCCAAACATTGTCAGAGGTCTCTTGGGGGACAGGATTGCCTCCTAGTTGGGAACAGCTGCTTTAGGATGAAGACCCTTCGTTGTTCTCCATTGTCATTCCTGTCGCTGGAAGTCTTCTCTTCCGTTAGGGCTGGTGGACGACTTGTGCCAACTACGAGAATCCTAATATTGTGTATGTCCTTCCATTGCAAGGAGAACCTGATTTGGCTTCTGGCTCAGATGTCAATGGGAGTACAGAGTCATTTGAAATGGTCATTGAGGAAGCAGCTATAGACTCGGCAGCAAAACTAAACTCTGGTAAGGCTACAAGAATTACTTGCAGTTTTAGACTAGTTTCTGAGATTTAACTCTTCTGTTAATCATTCGGATGTCATTTGTCTGCTCCGATTATCCCTAATGGACCTTTTAATAAGTATTTACTAGGAAACACGTTTATATATTTAGAATTTTTAACGATGAAAGTGTGAAAAAAATATGACCCGAGAAGAAAGACTTCAGTTTCATTTGTCCTCTGTTAAATTCTTTGATCTTGTAGCTGTCTTGCAGTGTCTTTTGGTAAGAGGCCATTTGGAGCATCTGGTGAAAGCTGTGTACCTTCTCCCCAGAAGCACGTACATACTCAAAGACTCTTTCCTGTTGTAGAGATTCACTGACCCCTTCTGAATCCTCTCCCCTGCTAAGCCCACTGGCGGACCCCAGGGGTGGGAGGAATCTGAAAATTTCTGGATGTCAGTTAAGAAGCCCTGGTCAGTTGTGATATATATAAATGCACATGTGATTAATAATTATATATCGTTTTGTAGTTGCCACAACAGAAGCAGATTGGGTTCCTCTCGAGCTGTGCTTTGGAATTCCATTGTTTAGTTCTGAATTAAACCGGAAAGTTTGTAGAAAAATTGCTACACATGGCCTTTGCAGAAAAGAGAGGTAAGGGTTTATGTTCATTTCATCTTTTCATCTGTGAGACTTTTAGGCTGTTAGTTGCTACATCTTATTTTCTTTTATTTCACATGAGCATAGTAATTGCATTGTGTCTATTTGTTGATTCAATAAAGATTGTTAGTTTAAGGGTTTTACTGTATTTTTCAAAATTAAACTTCAGCACCTCAAAAATTTGACACATGCAAACATTGGGGGCACATATTTTGGTTGATTTTAATTATGTTAACTTAGTTACCCAGATTTGGTAAAAGTGTGATAAAATTAGCAAGCTTATGTGAGATTATGCCTGGTGTGTGTCATATATACGTGTCTGTAGAACGTTTCCCTTTTGTCCTTCTGTCCCTCTGAGCAAACACACACTCACGTTATCTCTTTTGTTGGAATTATAACTGAATTTCTAAGTTTTCTTCAGTTTCCATGTTTTCTGAAATGAGCATCTATTACTTACCAGAGGTGACACGGAGGTTTTATCTCGCATGCCAGCTCCGTTCTATTGGGAGCCGTTCCTAAGAGGCAGTGCTGTAAAAGTTTTGTGACTGTTGAGCAGAGAGGAGTATCCCTGAATCTGATTTTCTTGGCAGGGCGGCTGGGAGAGCCGATGTCCACAGGTCTCCTTGACTTCTTCATTTAAGAAAACAAAGTTGGATAAGAAGTAATTTGTTCAATTGGCTTAATATACTTGATCAGAAGATTAAAAGTACTCCATCGACACATAATTTCAATAATTCTCTGAAAGTCACCTGTGTGAATAAAAAAGTAGAATTTACTATACAGCTTTAAAGATTGCCGCCATAATTGTTACCAATTTACGTATTTGAAAAATACTTGATTTCGGTGGGTTGATGTATAGTAAATCTGTCAGACTTCTTATCAGGATGTATTTTAAAATTAATTTGGGTATTTAAAGTTTGTATCATAATTGTCATTCCTACCTGAAAAGTTCTCTTTCATTTAATGTTTGTATTTGCTGATAGTTTAAGCTTTTCCTAACAGTAATGTCTCAGTTTTGGTTTTATACATGATTTTTTATTTCAAAATGGTCTTTGTAGGCACTATTAACACTCAGTTTAAATAATATTAAAACTGGCAGAGATTTCATTGACGAGAACTATTGAAATTTAAAAAAAAATTTATGTGTTAATCAATGTACTTACATATATAAATGCGTATAAGTTGCTGAAATTAAACTATTGTGAGATGTTCGTTCTTGTCATTCTATTTGTTTTAAACTTTTTACCCCTGTTTTTCAGCCTTCAGAACCTCTTACATTCCAGTAGAAAACTCTCTCTACACGTCCTTAACTTCGTTCACTCATTCCAGGTAACAAAACTCAAAAAAAATCCAGGTGGTATTCGCCTAGAGCTTTATAGGATGTGGAGCACTTCCGTGTTTGTCTTGGGCCTCCACAGTAATGAAATAAGCATTAATTCTAATTGATAAAGATGCTGAGATTTAGGAAGTTCATTTTCCTGCACATGATTTACTGGCCGGGTAGAGAGGGTCTAAAGCTGGGACCCTTTGTTCTCTGCCAGTGCTTTATTCAACAGAGATGGGTTAAGCATCTACCGTGGGCCACGCACCATGCTAGGTGCTGGTTCCTGGGTACAGTACTCTTCCCTTAACTGCAGTGATTCTCGGTTGCTGAGAGGCGGCTGTTCGTAGTGCAAGCCAGTACCGTAGACCTTCTGCCTTCCCCCTCTCCCAGGGAAAGAAAGGATACTCTGTAGACTTGATTTGTAGATAAAGTTTTGGAATGGAGTATTTCTGTTCAGGATATCTGACCCAACTTTATGAAATCAGTATTTTGGAATTTTGTTTCATTTATTTTTTTCAATAAATACTTGAGTCTGCTCTATGCCAGACCCTTTACTGGGTGCCAGGGAAGCAATGCTGTCCAAGGCACTAGTGGAGCTTGTAATGACTGAGACAGTAAACATTGAAATATATAAGTTAATTACAGATTTCAGCAAGCACTTTGAAGGAGCCAAACTCCTTGGAATCTGATGGAGTCCAAAGGGAGACCTAATTTAAATGGACAGAGATGATATATAAGCTGAAACTTAAAAGGGATG
>NW_024427107.1:64507950-64524396 GCF_017311325.1 Ursus maritimus
AGTATGCCATGCAGAGCGTAGCAGGAGCAAAGGTCCTGTGTTGGAAAACACTTGGTGTACAAGGGAATGAAAGAAGCGTGGTGTGGCAGAAGCCTCATGAAAGTGGGGGGGTTGGCAAGAGGTGAGGCTGAGGAGGAGGGGAGGCAGGGCCTTCTAGAGTATAGCAAACAATTTGTATTTATGCTCAAGTGCAAAGAGAAATTATTGAAGACTTTTAAACAGGAATGACATTTATTTCTGATCGACTGTTTTAAAAGATTAGTTACCGTTTGGAGAGCAGATTAAAAAGGGACAAGCAGAGAAGCAAGACCAGTTCAGAGACCACGTGCGAGTTGTTGGTAGCTGAGCTCCCTTTTGAATTAAAAATACCCCCAAATTTTGCATATACCCATAATAAAAGTTTATTACCCATATGTACTGTTATGTCAATAAATTATGTATACTATGAAATATACACAAAAATAGAAATTTTGTAAGGATGCAGTAGTTGATAAAGGATCTCTAAAATTTTTATAGTCCCATACCCCACTTTGGAGACTGTAGTGAATGAATACAGTAATTTGGGATACATGTTGGAGGCAGATTGCTAGAACCTGGCGGTTAATTCAATGTGAGGAAAAGATTTGAGGGCGAAAGGAAGGGAGGAGTCAGGCATGATTCTCCAGGTTCTGAACTAGCTCAGTGTGTGGAGTAGGGAGGACGGGGGAGGAGCTTGGAGAGTGAAGGTTACGGACATGGTAGGTGTGAAATGGATGGTGAAACATCCAAGAGCTGATGCCAGAGAGGTGGGTGTGTGAGACTGGAGTCCCGGGGAAAGGTCTGTGCTAAATAGGGGAATCTGAGAGCCCTGGGAGCTCACGGAGTGTTCTGGTGCTTGATGCTAAGTGAGGGGTTTTTCGGGATTGTTTAGGAATGAACGTTTGTCTTCTCTTACAGTCTCAGAGCCCATTATTTCTATTTATGTCTAAGCACTTATCATAGTCTGCCTGGTATTAGTCATTACCGCACACAGCGATACCCGTCACTGATTATCTCGGGGTCTGTGAAGTAGATCTTTGCGTCTCCCACAGGGCTTTGCGTTCCATAAACATTTCTTGGCTCATCAAAGTCCGTATTTGTAATGAGCTGTATTAAGTGGTTTGGTAAAGTGTTGGACATAGAATTTTTCTCCTGTTCCTTGGTCTTTTAGGAAGGTGCTTCCACCCTGGATGTTGCCACTGAGGCCAGCTTTCCCGGCGTGCTCTCACAGTCGTCCTGCGCCGAGTCGGGAGTCCCACTTCCTGCAAAGAACTTAATATTTAAAGATGGCATCTTATCAGAATGGAGTGGACGGTCACCTTCCTCGCTTCTTATTGCTAATCTCCATTTGCAATAATTTGGTTCCACCATTTGTTGCTCACACTTCTGCCTTTTTTCTTTCTTAACGTTAGCTTTATAGTGCCAGCCACTAAAAAGCGTCGTGCTGCCGCAGTGCGATTCACGCGCCGCTGATGTTAAGGTTGGGGAACATGTTCGTGTTTTCTGGAGTTTTCCTCATTATTGCACCTCCTCATGCAACAAAGAGCTTTTTAGCAGCCTGCACTGTATTTTTTACCCTGAGACAATCTGCATTTCTTTTATAAAACTGAGGATATATACTTTATAGGCTTTATGATGACTGTTACGTTTATAAGCAGTCTCTATGAATATTGCAGTGGTAATTTTATATGTTAGTTTATCAAACATAAATCTTGTTTAATTTTATATTTTGTTACCTACTCTTTAGGGGATCACGGGAAGAGGCGGAACTCTTCCTCTGACAAGGCTTCTTGGTACTTAAAGTAGCAAAACTATAAAACAATAAACATCCAGTTTTGAGAGATGGTGTGATGGGGCATTAAGAATCTCTGTGGATGTCTGTAAATTATGTATATGAGTTGAACATTGTCGAAGGTTTGTAAATCAGCATAGTTATGTATAAGCTAACCTTGATTCATAAGGTCTTAACTCAGACTCTGACTATACATCGACATCTCATGAGAAGCTTTGGAAAACATTCTATTTTTAAACCAGCGTTTATATGTGGACTTCTGTTGTCACTCACCTCGGGCTTTATATTTTCATAGAGTCTTTATGGAAAAATCGAATTTATTTTCCACTCTTGTAACTGTGGCTGCTGCACGTTCTCACCCCGACTGATTGTTTGTTTAGTAGCTTTACCAATGAGTTGTTAGGAAATCGAATTTGATGTTTTGAAACCAAGGATTGTGATTTTCGGTTAGAATTACACATTAGAGGCATTAAGGCTGTGTCTTCTGATCAAAAACACTTTGGTGATAAGCCTACTTTGAAGACAGTCTTAGGCAATCTGGATCTTAAATTTATGTGCATAGTTTTGGAGGAACTGATAAAGAAAAATTGAGTAATTTCAAAATGTTTCTTGAGTCATTGATTCTTTTAGATCTCAAATGGTAATTAGAATAATTGGATTCACTTTCTAGATTTTCTCAGTTACCTTCCTTGGGAAGTTTGTGCAGTGTTATAGTTTAGTGTAGCTCTTCTCGTAGGATAATGGTTTGCTCGCTTAAAACTGTAACCAAACTGGTCAAACAACATATATCTAAAACACTTAAAGCGTTAGAAAATTCGGGAATGTTAGAACCTAAACATTTTTGCTGATAATTTTTGTTATTTATAGAACTGGTATTGGTGTATTTAACATACTTCTGGAAATATATGCCTTTCTTAAAACTGTTAACCATGCATTCAGTACCACGGCCAACCCATAGAATTGAATATCTCAGAGCAGATTCCCTGTGCACGCAGTCAGTGCTGTGTTTTGGGGTAAGTGCAGTAATGTTTCGTTTTCTACTTTGTCTTACATGAGGTAGAAATCAAGTGTATGTTATAAATGTTTGTCTATAAAAGGAAAAATACATACTAATATTAAAGTAATTTCTTATGACTGTGAATCACTCATTTATTTTTCCAATAATTGATATTGTACATTCCTAGTGCTATTAGGTATGTATGTAACTTTTACAGTTTTTTCAACAGAAAGTTGTTAAGTATTTCACTTGATCAGGGCTCTTTAATCTCATTTTCATTTGCTTTGTTTATATTAACTGTAGTTATTTATTCCTGTATTAACAATCTTAGCCTACTGTAATGACAGGTACACTAATAAAGAATCGAATAATTCGTAGTTGTTGGCAGTGAACCCAGTTGGTGGTGAATTGAAAACTTAAAATATGGGAGTGATTTGCTGCTATATTTCCTTTGAGAGATAATGGAGGAAGAATTAGAATCTGATAGTGATCATGAATTTTAGGGAAAGTACTGGAAAAACAGATGGACAACTCTGGTTTCTCCAGTGAACGAGGAAAGGTTCTGATTCCCAGTTGAAAACCTCTCATATTTCTAAGGAGGGGGAATCTGCTTTTTAGAGCTGTTAGTAAAATGTGAAAGCTGCTTTTGTGCTTCGCTTTATGAATTTGGCTTTGTTTCATCCATATGTTAACTCATGGAGAGATGCATCTCCTCATCTTACACGTGTTGATCCCGTTCGACAAACGTTAAATTTTAAGTGTAGACTTCATTTGCCAAAGACGACTTATGAAAGAATTTTAAAGTAATTTCATTTGGCTTTGTGCTACCTCCCCTTTCTTAATGTGCTTAAACCATGGGAAACATTTTTTAGAAACCAAGAGAAAAATATCAAAAAGGACACAGAATTTGGTATGGGTACAGTTTCACCTCTCAGGTGGGTCTAAAGAAATGCAACTTTATGTCATTTAAAAACGTATCTGATTTTCTCAGTTCCTTTCTTTCTTTCATTTTAAATATGTAATCAGATGATTTTGTATTCATTTGGGGGGGGGAATATCAGTTTCTTTTACTTGATGTTGTCAATCTTCTCTGCCATTCATGTTTCTGTTTTAAGTTCAGTGTTTCAAATACAGTTTGTATTTAAAGATTTTAAAGTACCAAAACTCTGTAACTGAGTACAGTGGACTGTTTTCTGGTATGATGTTAATATTCTACAACAAAATGTATAAAGTGTTGTCAATTTGATTATTGACACATAATATGTTTACAAATAAACTGTGGTGTTGATCAAATTACTGCAAAAATGTGTATATAATCTGTAAGTCCCTTTCTTAATATTAAATACAGCCATGCTCTCAGTGCTGAGGCTTTCCTATACTTCTTTAGAATGACCTTTGTATTTCAGATTTATAGGAAAGTTGCAAGGGTAGTCCAGAGATGATTCCTGTACCCTTTGCCAAGCTTCCTCTAATGTTACCGCCTTACAAACATGGCGTATCTGTCAAAACTCAGAAGTTAACCTTAGGACAGTACTATTTTTTACTATACCACAGACTTTATTTGGTATTTATCTGTTTTCCACTAATGTCCTTCTGTTCCAGAATCCAGTCCAGGACACAACATTGCATTTATTTAGTCCTTGATGCCTCTTTTGTCTCTTCCAATCTGTGACAGTTTCTCAGTCTTTCATGACCTTGACACTATGAAGAGTACTGGTTAATTTGTAGAATGTCCCTTAGTAAATGGGTTTGTCTGATGTTTCCTTGTGATTAGATTTGAGGTTATGCTTTATCAGGAAGGGTAGCACAGAGGTGATAGGCCCTTCTACACTGTATCATATTATGGGGTACACGATGTCATTACTGGTGATATTCCTTCAATGGCTAAGTTGGGGTCTGCTAGGTATTTCTACTGTATTTTCCCACTTTCCATACTTTTTTGCCTTTGGAAGTGAATTGCCAGGTCTAGCCCACCAGTCAAGGGGAGGAGGGTAGTATCTACATATATTATTTAGAATTTTTCTTAGAGTTTGTTCCTCTTTCCTATTTATTTGATCCTTTGTTCATATTAGTATGTGATCATGGCTATTTTATACTTTAGGTTAAAATCTAATACTGTTATTTATTGTATAAAATGTTTCAACTTGGGCTCTTGGGAACTCTTTGAGGTTGGCTCCTAAATTCTTTTGATGTGCCTTCATTTTTTTTTTAAAGACCATATTTTTACTTTCTAGAGCTGCCAAGTAATATCTGGATGCAAGCCCTAAAATCAGCTATTTCTCCAAGGAGCCCTGGTTGCTTTTATTGGAGCCTCAAATTTAGATACCAAGATCCGGGTGTTGGGTATGCTCGCTGCTACCGCTTCTACGCTTTTTCAGTGAAATGTGCTAAGAGATACCAATATGCATACTAACCAATATATAGTATACATCTCTAAATGATTTCTAGATCTGTCTGTATGTATATGAGATTAAGCATTCAGTTACACTCACTGAACCAGCACCGCAAGGTTCCTTCTAGTTTTGCCTCTGTGTTCATTTGTAACTTCTTTCTCTGAGAGTGAGAACCTTGGCTTCTCTGTCTACAATTTATTTGCTTGTTTGTTGAACGTTAGAATATTTATAAAGTGGTTTCAGAATAGTTAAGTTCTACCCCTGTGAGAAAAATGGCCCAACTGGAGTACAGCGTTCAAGTAATTGTTTTGTCCTGAGCTTTACGCTATCTACTCCAAGCACCGTTTTCCAAAGTACCTTAGTTAGCTCCCTTTATTTCCCACTTCCTTCAATAAGGTTATGTCAGACATTTGTAAAACAGATCGACTTGTCACGCCGTGCCTTTCATCTGGGGTCCTTTACATCCCAGTTGAGTTTTTCATACCATAAAATTCACTATGGGCCTTGACAAGTGCACGGTAGTGTTCCCACCATCGCAGTACTGTGCAGTCCTAGCACCCTAAAAATTCTTCTTTTACTCACCCCCACCCCTCCCCTCACAACCACTTATCTGTTTTCCATTCCTATAATTTTGCTTTTCCTGGAATGTCACCGAAATGGTGGGATTGTACAATTCATAGCTTTTTAAATCTGGCCTCTTTTGCAATGCAGAATACATTTTAAATTCGTGTTGTTGTGTGAATCAACAGCTTATCCTTTCTGTTGCTGAGTACTTCCTTGTGTGGATATATCGGGGTTTGTTTATCATTTAATGGTCACGTGCAGGTTTGTAATATAAACATAATTCGTTTTGCTGGGAGTGGGATTGCTGACTCATTTGGTAAGTGTGTATTTAACTTTATAAGAAACTGCCACACTGTCTGCCCGAATGACTGCCATTTTGCATCCCATCAGCAGTGAAGCAGAGGTTATGGCTGAAATACTCATTTCCTGAGGAAAAATGATGTTGAGCATCTATTCATATGTTTATACGCTGCCCGTATATCTTGTCTGAAGTGCCTATTCAGATCTGTTGTCCTTATTTTAAAAATTGGGTTTTATTGGGGTGCCTGGGTGGCTCAGTCAGTTAAGTGTCTGCCTTTGGCTCAGGTCATGATCCCAGTGTTCTGGGATCAAGCCCTGCCTCTCTCTTGCTCTGCACTCTCTCTCTGCAATAAATAAGTGAAATCTTAAAAAAAAAAATTTTTTAAAAATGAGGTTTTATTGCTGAGTTTTAAGAGTTCCATATATTATTCTGAATACAGCTCTTTTGTCAGATACGTGTTTTGCAAATATTTTCTCCCAGTCTGACTTGTCTTGTCACTCATTAATAGTGTCTATTAAAGAACAAAAGTTTTTAATTTTGATGGAATCTACTTTTTTTTTCTTTCAGTGGGTTCTTTTGATGCAGTTACCTAAAAACCTCATCACAAACCCGAGGTCATGCAGATTTTTCCTCTTTTCCTCTGAAAGTTTTATAGTTCTGCATGTGGGTCTTGGACACATGTCGAGCTCATTTTAATAGATGGGGTGAGCTTTATATCGACTCTTGTTCTTGCATATGGACATCCAGCTGATAGAGTACCATTTCCTGAAAAGACTCTCTTTTCCTCATTGAATTGTCATGACACCTTAATCAAAAATCAGTTGATAAACCTGTAGGGAGAAGGTAGATTGGCGGTTGTCTGCAGTGGAGATGGGGAGTGAGTACAAATGGGTGTACATCTTTTTGGGGTTCTGGAAATGTCACCAAAAATTAATTGCGTTGTACACTTACATAAGACGAGTGAATTTTATCATGTGTAAGTTATCCTTCAATAAAGCTGTTCAAAAAAATCAGTTGACATTTGTGTGGGTTGTATTTCTGGGCTCCCTCCTCTGTTCCCTTGCTGAAATGTGTCTGTCCTTTGAATACCACACTGCAGTTGGATAGTGGCAGTCCCTCCAACTTTGTTCTTTTTATTTTATTTTTCTTTTTAAAGAACTGATGAATTGATTTTGGCTCTTTTAGTTCCTTTGTCTTTCCACATAAATTTTAGAATCAGCTTGTCTAATTCTACACACAAGCTTCGCAGGGATTTTAATCAAAGTTATAGTGAATCTATAAAACAGAATTGACAACCTAACAAATATCTCCCCATTTATAACCTTGGGGGGCCGTGGGCTCTGTTTTGTAGTTTCAGCATACATAAACTACATATTTCGTTAGATTTCTTCATAAGTACTTGATTTTTTCTTGTGCTGTTGGAAATTATTTTAAGATTTCACGTTGAAATTATTCATTGCTTGTATATAGGAGTATGACTGACTTGTATGTTTTGGTTTTGCTAAGCTCACTTAGTGAAATTTTTAGTAGATTCTTGGAGATGGTCAACACGGATGATTATGTGGTCTCTGAATAAAGACATTTTATTCTTTCTAATCTGTATGCCTTTTACTTCTTTTTCTTGCATTATTTCACTGGCCAAACTACGGGTATAGTATTTAATAGGAGTCAGAACAGACATCCTTGCCTTGTTCCCCCATCTTAGGGGGAGAGTATTCAGTCTCTAGCTGTTAAGTATGGTTGTTAGCTGTAGAGTTTTAAATAGATGACCATTAGGTTAAAGAAGTTCCCTTCTACTTACTGAGGTGTTCTTGTTTTTTTTTTTTAATCATGAATGGATATTAGATTTTGTCTTTGTTTTCATTGTATTCAATGAGATGATTATGTGGTTTATTTTTATTTAGACTCAGTATGGTGAATTACATGGATTAGTTGTTTGTTTGTTTGTTTTTAAGATTTTATTTATTTGACAGCACAAGTAGCGGGAGCAGCAGGCACAGGGAGAGGGAGTTTTCCCGCTGAGCAGGAGCCTGCTGTGGGGCTCGATCCCAGGACCCCAGTATCATGACCTGAGCCAAAGGCAGGCGCTTAACTGACAGCCACCCAGGTGCCCCCCACTGATTAGATTTTGTATCTTTAATCAGCCTTGTGTTCTTGGTATGAATTCAGCTTGGTCACAATGGATTATCCTATCTAGGGCTGGATTTGATTGGCTGATATTGAATGTTTTTATGTCCATATTCCTGAAGGATATTGATTTGTGGTTTTCTAATATCTTGGTCTGATTTTGGTAGAATTTGCTAGCAAAACTATCTGGGCCTAAAGTTCTCTTTTTTGGAAGATTTTGAACTACAAATTAAATTTCTTTAATAGGTACAGTTAGGTTAGCTATTTTTTTCTTGAGTGAGTTTTGGAAGTTTGGGTTTCTCAAGGAGTTGGTCCATTTCATCTAAATTATTGAGTTTATAGGTATTTATTGTACATAGTACAGCATATCTCGTTTTATTGCTCTCCACTTTATTATTTCACAGATAATTACATTTTTTACAAATGGGAGGTTTGTGGCAACTCTGGGTTGAGAGAGTTATCGGCACCATTTTTCCAAGAGCATTTACCCACTTTGTGTCTCTGTGTCATGTTCTGGTAATTCTCTCAGTATTTCAAACTTTTCCATTATTATTCTATTTGTGATGGTGATCTGTGATCAGTGGTTACAACTCACTGACAGCTCAGGTGATGGTTAGCATTTTTTAGCAACAAAGGTTTTTTTTTTTTAAATTAATGTATGTACATTGCTTTTTTTAGACAGTGCTATTGCGCACTTAATTGTCTCCACTACGACCCAGCAATTGCGCTACTAGGTATTTACCCCAAAGATACAAATGTAGTGATCTGAAGGGGCACCTGCACCCCAGTGTTTATAGCAGCAGTGTCCACAATAGCGAAACTGTGGAAAGAGACGAGCTGTCCCTTGACAGATGAATGGATAAAGAAGATGTGGTATGTATAAACAATGGAATATTACTCAGCCATCAGAAAGGATGAATACTTACCATTTACATTGATGTGGATGGAACCGGAGGGTACTATGCTGAGCGAAATAGGTCAATCAGAGAAAGAATTATCGTATGGTTTCACTCATGTAGAATAGAAGAAACAGGGCAAAGGACCCTAGAGGAAGGGAGGGAAAACAGAATGGGAAGTCATCAGGGAGAAAGTTCTCATCAGACCCTGAGAGACTCTTAACTATAGGAAACAAACTGAGGGTTGCTGGAGGGGAGGTGGGTGGAGAGATGGGGTAACTGGGTGATGGGCCTTAATTAAGGAGGGCATGTGATGTGATGAGCTCTGGGTGTTATATGAAACTGATAAATTATTGAACTACATCTGAAACTAATGATGTACTATAAGTTGGCTGACTGAATTTAAATTTAAAAAAAAAATCGCCTCCAGTATAATGTAAACATAACTTACATGCACTGGGAAACCAAAAACTTCATTTGAGGTTGTTGTATTCACTTAATTGCGGTGGTCTGGAACCAACCTGCAATATCTCCAAAGTATGCCTATATTCCCTTACTGCCCTTTCAGTCCGTGGGGTCAGAGTAAGAAAATAAAAAGATGAAGTGAGGTTAATTCCAAAGAGAAAATGAGAATTTTCCAGAACAGATGAAAGGAATCCAGAGGTGCAGGGATCCAGTGCATATCAATAATGAATTTAGGAAACAATTCAATCCCATCACAAAGGTACTTAGAGAAAATGTTAGCTTCACATTGTGAATCCAGCAAAACTATCTTTCAACAACGAAGGTGAAAAAGATATTTTCAAATATAAGTTACTAGACTCACATAAAAAAAAAATTCAAAATTCAAATAAAGGCGAATTACTCCAGAAGGAATTTCTGCAATATGAGGAATGCTGCACAAAGATGTTGATTAAAATGTTGATTAAAATTTTTTTTCTGAATAAAAATAAAAATGATGTTTAATTTGGGAGAGTAAGGAAACAGGACTAAAATCCTAAAAGATAATGGCATGTGAGTCAGGAGACGCTTTACTCAGAGTTAAAGCACTCTATGCTCACTGTATTTTTTAGAGAGTAAATAATATTCTTTGATTTGCCTATTCAACACTTAACTGTACATTTACTAAAAGGCTAACGTGGTACTAGTTTTTAAGGATGAATCAGTGAATTAAAAATTCTGGATGTCATAGAGCTTACATTCTAGTTAGTGGGGACAGACAGTAAACAAAATAGTATAGCACATTAGAGGGTGGTAATTCTATGGGGAAAAAGTCCTGGTGAGAAGGATGGGAAACACTAAGGATTGGGATTACAGTTCACAGTACCTGGTCAGAGAAGACCTCAAGAAGAGGGAGACATTTAAACAAAGAATGAGAATGTGAGTCATGTAGACGTCTGGGGAAGAGTGTTGAGGGAGAAGAAACCAGCTGTGCAAAGGCTCTCGGGTAGAAGCATGTGTGGCACGTCCAGGAACTTCAAGAAACGTGATGAGACTAGGTAAGGAGAATGAGGGGGATTGTTGGCTAGATCTGGTAGCAGGGGAAGAGGCCAGAAGTTTGGGTATCTTATTGGCCATTGTAAGCACTTGGACTCAGGTGTGAAATCACTAAGTTTTGAGCAGAAAAGCATACAGTGTGACATCTTATTTGGTCACTATGGCTGGTATGTTGAGAATAAACGAGGGACAAGCATGGAATTTGAATATGTGCAACAATCTATGTGTGAGGTATTGATGGCTTTGGTGATGATGGTTCACGGAAGTATTCCATAGAAGACAGTTCATGGAAACAGCTGGATATGATTTGGATTATGCACGATAAAATATGAGTAACACTAAAGGAATAGAGTTTATAGCTTTGAAACCGGTAGAAGGGAAAAATGGAATTGAGAAACACGAAGAAGGGGGGGGAGGGAAGAAAAAGCAAGTCAAATAAAAAGCAAAAATAGGGTGAAATAGCCCAAATTCATGGAATCCTGGTACACATAAACTGACTAAACTTGCAAACTTAAAAAAAAAAAAAGGGAACAACCAAATTATTAGGTTGAATTCTATCCCATATCCCCCCAAACTGTCAACTTGATGTTTATAGGAGACATACCGAAAACCTAGAGACGTGAAGGGGTTAAAAATGAAATAATGGAAAAGACAGATAAGGAAACTAGGTACCAAAAGAAATCTGATATGTACATAAGGCAAAGTAGACCTTAAGACAAAAGCATTTTCGGGGATGGAGAGTGCATCAGGGTTCCAAATGGAGGCAGATAGCACATTAAAGTTAGGACCATTTAAGGAGAGTTCTTTTACAAAAGGATTAACTGCCGATATTAATGAGTTAGGAAAACAAAAATACAAACAGGAAACCCACTGCCAAAAGACAAGTGAGATTAATCATAAAAAAGAGAAGAAACCAAAATAGCATTAGGAATTAAGGGGTCATCACCATAGATCCTGTAGAGTTAAAAAGATAGAAGAATATATGACAAGGGGCACCCTTGGGGGGCTCAGTCTGTTGAGTGGCCAACCCTTGATTTTGGCTCCTGTCATGATCTCATGGGTCCTGAGTGGAGCCATCGTAGGGCTCTGCGCTCGGGGGTGGTGGTGGTGGGGTCTGCTTGAGGATTCTCTCCCTCTGCCCCTTCCCAACTCTGTTGCATGTGTGCACACATGTTCTCTCTCTCTAAAATAAATACATCTTTTTTTTTAAAAAAAAGGATATATGACAATTTATGCTGGTAGATTTGAAAGCATTGATAAAATTATAAACAGTATGACTTAGTACGATTGTGATTTAGGAAGAAACCAAAAGCCTGAATAGTCCTGTAACTGTTAAATCAGTAGTTTAAAATCTTATGAAGGAAACACCTAATCTAGATAATTTTATAGGTATGTTCTACCACACTTCTAAAGAATAGATCATTTCAACTTACGCAAATTCTTCCAGTAAATAAAAAGGAAGGAATACCCTCAACTCCAAGACTAGTATAACCTTGAGGGCAAATTCAGGGAAAAGGGTCAAGAAAGGCCAACTATGGTTTAATCTCACCCATGAATATAGTTGCAAAATCGTCAGCAAAATATGAGCAAACCATACCCCTGTGAAATATGCAAAAGATAGCAAGTTGGGTTTATTCCAAGAATGCAAGGCTCATTTAACAAATCTAATAATACAATTCATCTCACTAAAACTTAAGTCATGATCATCTCAATTGATGCAGAAAATGATTTTGATAAAATGCAACACCCAATTAAAGAAGAAAAAAAGGCAATATTTTTAGCAAATTAAGAGTAGAAAGGAGCCTTCTCAACCTGATAAGATGTATCTACTAAAAACCTACACCAACCATCATTTTAGTGGTAAAGTGTTAGAAGAATTCCCTTTAATTCAGCAACTAGATTAGGATACCCGTAAATCCTACTTTTATTAAATCATATGCGGGAGGTTCTAGTGGTAAAGTAACAACAACAAAAAGATTTGGAAAGAATGAAAGGAATGGTCATTATCTACAGATAATATAACTTTATATAGAAAATAAATTAACCTAGCAGATTATTAGAAATAATAAACACAACATGGATAGATGTATAATCACAGCTAAAAATCAGATGCAACTCTATTCACCAGGAATAAACAAAAATTAAACATCTTAGAAGGTACTATATGGCAAAAACATCAAGTTCCTAGGATTGAGGTGGTAAGAATTTTTGCAGCATTGCTATTTGTCTATCAGGGTTTATGGAGAAAATAGAAGCCACATTAATTATTTTAACAGAGATAAATAAAATGGAGTCAGTAAAATAATTTTGCGGGAAAAGGAAAACCGAGATAACACAGAGTCAGTAACTGCAGGAACTCTACCTGTCTCCAGGTCTGAAGAAACCCTGGGAAGAGCTTGGCGTTGCCGGAACCTAGAAGCACGAAGGAGGAGCCCTCCAGAGTCGGGCAGGTGACCGGTAAGGAGACAGCACCACTGAGCTGCTGCCGCTGCCCCAGGAGCTGGGAGGACGTCCCCTGTGGTGCTGGGACTGGAGGAAGGAGCACCCCCTGGCTGAGGGAGAGAAGCGGAAACTGGACTAACGTGGCCCATTAGTGTGGTAGCAATTCAGTTTCCCCGTGATCAGAGTTAGCCGGCCAGTGACCCCCTTGGTTACCTGTTCTTTCAATGACATGAGAAGTGCACGGTGGGGAGCATTCCTCCCTGGGGAGCCTAAAATCTCCAGGTGGAAAGCAGAAATGCTGCAAACGGTTCATGAGGGTAGCTGTGAAGGGAGCCATGCCCATTTCCCCTCCTTGGCTCCTGGGACTGGGTTCTGAACATGGGAGAGCCGGCCCGAGGTGGTCCCTGATTCAAAGTATTTCGGCTACTGTAAGATAGACCCCCCGGGTGTGCACGTGGAGAAGACCTTCCCAATGGGAGCTCTTGAGTACTGCTGCTGGAGTATAATTTGGAGCAAGCTTTTTTGGAAAACAATTTGATACAAGCTTGCAAAGTCGTGCATTTACATATCCTGAAATCCAGCAGTTCTAGCCCTAAAAATCTCTTAGAAGGCAAGTAAAGTAGCAGCATTGTTTATATTAATTTTAATAGCAAAAAAAGGGGAGGTGGAAACAACCCAAAACTCACTAGAAGAATTAACAAATGTGTTACATTCCCATGTTGACATATTCTGCGGAAGTGAAAGGAGCTATAACTCTTAGTGGTCCTTTTCAATTGTAACATCCATTTTATAGATGGATACAATATGTTCTAGGATCACCATGAAGATATTAATTCTAGTTTTCTTTTGATATTTTCTTCTGCCCTCGGCCTCGTCTCTGTTTTTCTCTGAGTTCCCTTTTTCTGTTTGTGCTTCTGGAGGTTTTCCTGTAATGACGGGTGATCATCGCTGTAAGGGTAGGTGGGTATCTCCCAGAAGACCATCGGGACGGCTGTGTGCACAGTGGGGCTTATTGGCCAGTGGGGATCCCTGAAGGAGGGAGCTGCTTTTTTACTATGGCTCTTCTAACTATCTGGATCTGCAGGTGTTTTCTCTGGGTCTCAACAGTTAATTGTTAGTGAAAATGGTGCGGTAGGGATGCTTGTGCCATTTCTGGTTTAAGGAGAGGTTCCAGAGAGACTTCAGGTTCCTGCCCAGGCATATTATAAGTGTGGCTACCAAGCTCTGGGAGCTGGGAAGGGAGGTGGAGTCAAAGTTTTATTAACCATTCTCTTCCATCCTGTGCCTTTCTGACTCAGTTTCTTCTTACGTCCTAGCTGCATGAGGAAAAGGTGTGATTTGGGGGAGTCAGTGCTCTTTATAATGAACTCTATTCTCTGTTGGATTCCCCTTCGTCTGCTCTGAAAAGCCATCTGCCCATGCCAACTATCCGCCTTCCATCTCCATGTGCTGTGGTTTGGTTACAAACCTCTCTTCTTTTTATCGGTGATTATCTCCGTTTCTCATTCTCCTTGTGGTTTTTAGCAGTGGTTGCCAAGAGAAGGGCAGAATGTTCTTTAACTTTTTGAAGTCAGAAATTCTCCCAGCCCCATTATATGTTGTTTATTCCCTTAGGGGTCAAGGATCTCCGCCCTCAGAGGAAGCCACTGTGGGGGTGGGCGTAGCGGATGGAGGTGCTGTTGATCGAAAGGGACATGTGGGCATGTCCCTGTCCCTCCACTTGGCTGGAGTGGCCATCTCACCCTTTCTCTCTCTGTTGGATGTTCTTTCTTCTTGCTCAGTCATTGGCTGTGGGCCAATGAGAAGACTGTGGCCCAGGCTGGAAAGCTGAGGCTGACCCCAAAGGAACCAACAGCCAGGGGCTACCAGATATCCACCCCCTTTGCAGCCGGCCAGCTTGACGGGGGATCAGAGGGCTGCATCTCTGTGCCTACCACGTTCACCATACAAAAACCCCTTCTAAGAAGAAAAGGCAAGCTAGAGCAGAAAAATGGACAAAATAAATGAATAGGCAGTTCGTAGGAAAATAAATAGAATAGCTAACAAAAATTAGAACAGATCAATTCATAATTAAACACAAATTAAGACCACTATGTGGTAGCATTTCCCACCCAACACACTGGCAAAAATGAAAAAGATGGTGATCCCCAGTGTTTATTATTATACTTTTAACTGAATTAATAAATGTTCAACATTTTTCACAGTTTTAATTTCTACTAAAGATCAACAGATATAAATATAATCCACTCAAACAAAAGCTCTTTGGAGGCTTCAATAATTTTTAGTATTATAAAGGAGCCCTGAAACCAGAATGTTTGAGAGCTGCTGACCTCGACTATTCCAACTGTGACAGCAATTAGGGGTATACGCGTATTCTAAAATCACCATCAGCCATGGCCTATATAATCATTTACAATTTTTGTATTATTTTTAGAAAGCTTTTTAAGTCACAGTTTTTTTCCAATTAGGACACAGTTTGCTTTCACTATGACAAATTGGAAAATGCAGACAAAAATGAGGAAGACAATGTCAACCATAATTTCACTGCCCAGAGATAAACACTGGGAAGTTTTTGCTGTGTTTCTTGGCTGCACTTTTCCCGACTTACTCAACACAGAAACACAGACATGTGGACATAGGTAAACTCCTGGAACAGTCGGGAACTACCCTCTACATGAAGCTTGGTCTCTTGCTTTCTCCATTTCACATTACCTAGTTAGGATTTTTTCATCTATCAAATGTTCTCTGAAAATGTATACTTTTCATGCCACAATGTCCTCATCGATACACAGCATCGTTAGTTAAGTAAATTGTCTGAAAAAATCACGAGAGTCAAAAACTTTGGTGGTTCCTTAAGGCCAACTGAATAAAATGAAAGTTACACTTATTTAAAATAAAGTCCACGAACGACTACCCGTTTTCTCAATCCAAAAATCTCCCGATGAAAGCACAGTGAACGTCAGTCCTGAATAAATCCTAAGAGGCCCCTTCTTAGGACCAAATCAGCAACAGTATGATTTTTCTCTCCATGCAGGAGGAAAGGGACAGAGCTTTGGAAAATGCTGAGTCTGCTCTAAAATGTTTCGGTGTTTTTGTATGTTTCACCCATGAGAGAAAACAACGGACACTTTCCACTCCCCAAGCAGACACCTGCTTCATCCCAGGCAGGGTTGTCTGGCAGAAATCCGTCTTTAGACCATTCCTGCTGTCTTTTGAACAACAACATTGAAAATCCAGAATGCCCAAAGGGCACGGTTGCCCGATTAAGCCTTTCTTTTAACATGATCTCTCGGTGTTTGGATTTTCTTGCCGGTGTTTGGAAAGTCACTGTCCACGCCCCTGGAGTGCCGGCATTAGGACTTGGGCAAAGCACTGATAGTTCTGTATTTATTTATTTATTTATTTATTTATTTATTTAT
>NW_024427107.1:64524406-64570873 GCF_017311325.1 Ursus maritimus
TATTTATTTATTTATTTATTTATTTATTTATTTATATTTTTAATTTTTTTATTATGTTAGTCACCATATAGTACATCATTAGTTTTTGATGTAGTGTTCCATGATTCATTGTTTGCATATAACACTCAGAGCTCCATGCAATACGTGCCCTCCTTGATATCCATCACCAGGCGAGCCCATCCCCCCCACCCTCCTCCCCTCTGTAACCCTCAGTTTGTTTCCTGGAGTCCATAGTCTGTCATGGTTCATCTCTCTCTCTGATTTCCCCCCCATCATTTTTCCCTTCCTTCTCCTAATGTCCTCCATGCTATTCCTTATGTTCCACATATAAGTGAAACGATATGATAATTGTCTTTCTCTGCTTAACTTACTTCACTTAGCATAATCCCCTCCAGTTCCATCCATGTTGCTGCAAATGTTGTATAATTGTTCTTTCTGATGGCTGAGTAATATTCCATTGTATATATGGACCACATCTTCTTTATCCAGTCATCTGTTGAAAGGCATCTCGGCTCCTTCCACAATTTGGCTATTGTGGACATTGCTGCTATGAACATTGGGTGCATGTGCCCCTTCTTTCACTACATTTGTGTCTTTGGGGTAAATGCCTAGTAGTGCAATTGCTTGGTCATAGGGTAGCTCTATTTTTACCATCCTGAGCAACCTGTTTTCCAGAGTGGCTGTACCAGCTTGCATTCCCACTGACAGCATAAGAGGGTGCCCCTTTCTCCGCATCCTTGCCAACATTTGTTGTTTCCTATCTTGTTAATTTTAGCCATTCTGACAGGTGTGAGGTGGTATCTCATTGTGGTTTTGATTTGTATTTCCCTGATGGCTAATAATGTTGAGCATTTTTTCATGTGTCTGTTGGCCATTTGTGTGTCTCCTTTGGAGAAATGTCTGTTCATGTCTTCTGCCCATTTTTTGACTGGGCTATTAGTTTTTTGAGTATTGAGTTTGAGAAGTTCTTTATAGATCTTGGATATGAGCCCTTTATCTGTAGTGTCATTTGCAAATACCTTCTCCCACTCCGTGGGCTGCCTCTTTGTTTTGTTGACTGTTTCCTTTGCTGTGCAGAAGCTTTTTATCTTGATGAAGTCCCAAAAGTTCATTTTCGCTTTTGTTTCACTTGCCTTTGGAGACGTGTCATGAAAGACGTCATAGTTCTGTTTAAAGCCCGCTTGGGTGCTGGGTCTAAATGGCTGGAGTAGTTCGAGTCCCCTCTGCAGGCCTTTCCCGTCCGGTGGGTGGCAGTGTTTCACTTTTTAATCCTCCTTGCTCCTGGGGAATTCTCAACTTGCCGGAGGCCAGCACGGATTTTCTTTTCAGAAGAGTAAGCAGGAGCGGGTGGTGGTCCCCCTTCTTCGCCCACCTCCCCAGTCCTGTTAACCGTTGTTCGCTTGGAGAATTACTCGGAGAACATCAGGACTTACTGCTATAGGTTGATGCGAATATATTTCCGAGGGAAAATGTCTCGTGCTGGGGGTGTCTGTGTGTAGGACGACACAGAAACGTTGTCAAAAAGCCACTTGACGGTATTTGGGTGGCAAAGGTTGAGGTGGGTGCCCGCGGCCCCTGCTTGCTGACTTTGTTCTAGGAATCAGCCCTCCCCCAACAAGGCCGAGCGGGAGGGTCTGATCCAGCCCCGCATCAGAGGGGCACAGAGGGTGGGTTCGTGGGGAGGTCTGTTACTGAGCCCGAAAAACCGACGCTTGATCAGTTTTTGCATTTGATGAAATGTTCCGTGTGTGTTGGGTTTCCATGGCTGTGTAATAAACTGCCACACACTTAGTGGCTTAAAACGACACCCCGTTCTGCGGGTCTGAAGTCCGCGCGGCATAACCGGGTTCTCTTCTCAGAGTCCCCTGAGGCTAGAATCAAGGTGTCTGGAAGGCTGCCTAGAGGCTCATATGGTTGTGGCAGAATTCAGAATTCAGGGCCTTGCAGTCCTGGTTTCCTTGTCGACCATCTTGCCCGGAGCTCTTTCCGCCTCTAAAGGCTGCCTGCATCCCCTGACACCTGTCCCACTCTGTCCCCAAAGCCACGGAGAATCTTCCTTGTGTTGAATCCTCACGCTGTGACTCTGCGTGACTTCTCTGTGTCTGATCTCCAGGCTCAGCTGTTAGGACTCGGGTGCTTAGGCCAGGCCCACCCACACAGAATCCTTATTTTACCTTAATTACATCTGCAGAACCCCTTCACAGCAGCACCTAAGTAAGTGCTTGAGCAAAGAACTGAGAGAATATCTGTGACACCAGGGGCGGGGAATCTCGGGGGCCGGGAATTCTGTCACCACACCAGGTAACCGTTCAGGTGCCAGAAATAAGACACACAAGCTCCCCGCACTGACGGCGTTTCCATTCTTGACCAGGCCGCTGGGCTGGCGACACACAGTAAAAGAAGAAAAGAAGCAACAAGGTACCTTCAGGTGGTGACGAGTGCCCGTGACGAAAGTTAACGGGGAGGTACTGGGGTGGTGGGCGGCCTAAGCCACCTGCCCCGGGCTCTTTAGCCAAGGCCTCTCTGGAGAGGGGACGTGGAGCTGAGCTACCAAGGGATGAGTTGAACCAACAATGCAAAGAGCTGGAGGAAAAGCCTTCCCGGGGGGACGGAAGGGTGCAATGGTGGGATTTTGAGGACCAGAAAGGGAGACCGAGGTGGCACGTGTGTCCCATTTTCTTGGTGGGCGCTCTGCGCAGGCAGCAGGGTGGCTTCCTCAGGCCGACCCGGGGAGCCTCCCTGCTCTAGCGCCTCAGCACCTGGTCTGCACACAGCAGAGCGCTGGGTCTGTAGGGAGGCCGGCTGGCTTCATGGAGGAGGAAGCAGAGGGTTCCTTTGCGGAGGGACATGACAGCGTGCTTGCCCCGAAATCGACACGTGGTGCACGGTCCGCTCGCTGCTCGGACAGTTCAGAGTACTCCCCCCCACCCCCCAAAGAGAGCCTTAGAGTTTAGAAGGATTTGAGCAAGTCATGACCAATGTATGAAAACACTGGAGAAAAGAGACGTAAATCTGCACCCCACACCCCTGTACCCGGCTTCACTATAACCACAGCTCCCCCAGGGGCGCCCAGTAGCCCTGGGCTCGGCAGCAAGCGTTGAGGGCTGCCCTTCCCTTTGTATTTGAACTTGTATATTTGTGTGAAGTGAAGTAGTAGTGATATTTCTATTTGATGTCTTGCTTTGGGGCACCAATTAAAGGTTTGCTTTTGGGGGGGAGTTACGTCTAAACAAGACAGATTTTTATGCAGATAGCTTCTATGAGGGCTGACCCCTGGAATCACATTGGCGGTGGGGGGAGGGAAGGGAGCAAAGCCATTAAGGGTCGGTCAATGAGAAGGTTAAGGCTGTGGACAGTCAGGGCTCCATTCCGAAGGGGACCCTCTGGGAGACTGGGTGAGACACAGCTGAGCAATGTGCCCTGCGGGTCAAGGACTCTGGGGATTGCTTCTCTGACCCCGTCCCTCATTGGCTGAGCGCTGCTCCTGGGGGCGTTAACTCCCTGGCACCTTTGACCTGCCCTTCCAGGGGGCTGAGCATACTTCCCAGGTCAGTGTGACACTTCGGGGTGGAGAGACACCTGCCCATGGGGCAGGAAGGCAGCAACATACACAGGAGCTGAAGCCGCAGGTGACCTCTGGGGTGGGCTGAGGGGGGATTGGTGGGGCTCACAACACTGGGTATGTTGCTGGGGAAAGTGAGCTGTATTTTTGCTTGGCCCCGGCACGGAGCCCCCCTGGTCAAGAGCCTCATGAGGGGTGCGTATACTAGGCTCTGGCTGCAAGCTGGCCGTCTTCGTGGCAGCCCTGCAGGGCTGTCAGACTCCCGTGCTCGCTCTGTGATTCCAGTCCCACCATTCCCTTTCAGTGTGGCCAGGGACAGATTCTGCCACTGCCTGAACTTTAACTTCCTTGTCTGTAAAGTGGGGACGTCCCTCTTCCTCACCGTGATGCGTTGAAGACTTCGAGAAATAGTGTGATAGAAAGGTCAGCATGAAGATGCCTCGTAAGCTTCTTCCTTTCCTGCCTCCTTTGTGCTTGTATTCTTAGGAGTACTCATTCACTCCTTACTGGGGGAGGAGATGAACAGTCCTCTCATTTTACAAAGGGTTGGCGTATTATAAGGACTTACAGAAGATGGTGACATTTCCTATTCCATGGAATGACTCCGACCCGTGGGTGTCCCACTGCTCGTCTGACTTGATGAAGTTGGTCGGCTCCGTGAGGTCTGCAGACTGTGGGGGTCAGTCGCAGTTCCATCATCGCACTGGAGCGTTCTCCAGGCTGGCCATCATCCGTCCCTGACGTTCACACCGTGGATGACAGTCATGGAGGGGCCCAGTCCCCACCAGCAGCCTAGGAGTGACAGTTCTCAGGGCCACGCTTTCTGAAAACAAGGCAGGACATCAGTTTTGGTAATACTGGCCAAGTGCCCTTGGACAGGCTGCAGGATCGTTCTGAACTCCACTTTCCTTATCAGGGAAATAGGGACGGATAAGACTTACCTTGCAGACTGAGGCAAGCATTAAATGACGTGAAGTGACAGCTCCTGGTGTATCATCACCCTCCGTGAGTCCTGCCAAGTACACTCGGCTCAACGTGCTGTTACTACCACTCCTGCAGGGGCAGTGTCACCGACCAGAATGTTCCCTTTTATGAACATAAGAGGTCCACGAAGTTTCAGCCTTTCTGACCTCGTGGCCCTGCAGGGGCATGAATTGCTCACAGCCCCATCAGAGCCCCCAGCAGGTTGCCAGCACCCGGCCAGGGTCTCCAGTTTGAACGTAAGTGGGATAACCGGTGGGACTGTCAGAAGAGTCTGGGGTCTGCGTAACTTGAAAGCTGGGCAGACGGTTACATTCCCTGTGATGCTGCCCTTTCAATGAACTTGTGCCAAATGACATCATTCAATCCATCTCAAAGGTTAAGAAAAACAGTGAAATGGTTTCTCTTGGGATCAAAATAAAATCCGTTTCTCGTGAGAGGTTTACAGAGAAGATAGACTAGAAGGATCCAGGCTGGTCACTCAGCCTGTACTGTCCACCCCTACATCACTGTTCCCGTGGGGCTGTGTTTAGGGAACTGCCTCTCAGCCCTTCCCTCTCTCTGACCTCGTCATGAAATTGGAGGACTCAGACGCTGTGCGTGCGCGCGTGTGCACTTACAGATATCTGAAAGGAACATTTCCAACACCCCAGGAAACTCTCGTGTTCTCCTTCCTAACTCACGCCCCCTCCAGACGTCACTACTGTGCTGACCTCCAGCACCTTACTTTTGAACTTCATATACGTGAGATCGTACGGTTTGCACTGCGGTGTGTCTGGGCTTCTTCTGCTCATCGAGACGTCTGTTAGACTGATATCTGTTGTTGCTTGGAACAGGAAGCCGAAGTTCTGCTAGTGGGTAGTAATGAGCGGTGACACTCTCATTTCTGTTCCTTGACATCTGTTCCATGCGTCTTCGCTAAGGCCGAAACAGCACCATATGTTGGATGCTGATTGAGACCACATCCAGCCCTTGCCCCCAGCCCTGCAAGGGACCGCCAGCCGGCTAACACTGTGACTTAGTCTTCCACTGTTCCGTGAAGCCAGCTGCTTCGGGATGATGGGAAGACGGTGAATCCGTGACCCTGGCCCCGCGGTCTGCTCTTCCTTTGCTGTGTCAGTGAGGCCGGGGCCAGCTGCTGTACCAGAGCAGACCCACCCTGGAGCCTCAGTGGCAAACGCGCCAGACGCTTCTTTCTTGCTGACTTACAGTTCAGTCACCAGTGGGTGACTGGTCCCAGTCTGTGATCCCAGTGGCTGGTCCCAGACTGATGGGCACCGTGCCGTGCCATCTTCCACACCTGCTGGCAGATGAGGGAGGGGAGCGAGCAGAGGGACAGGAGTGAATCTCGCAAGCACAGGAGCTGGCGTAAGTCACTTCTCTTTGTGTACTTGGGCCACAACTCGGGTACACGTTCACACCAACTGCAACTTGTGTACTCTACACGCATGGAAACACATAGCACACACTTTGCGTGTGTCTGGCTTGTTTCACTCAACATCATATCTGTGAGTCCTGTACCTCTCAACTCCTGCCCTCTCCCTCTCTCCTTGTTTATTGGGAGGGACTAAAGTGCTGGTATGGAGGGAAAATATAGGGGTGGTGACTTAATAGGGATTTTTAAAAGGAAAACATACCGTTTAGATTAATTAAGAGGATTTGCTGAGCTTTTCTGCCTTTTTAAAAATCCTGACACTTAAGAATTCCAAGTGTGGTAAGAAGTTTTGAATTAGTGATTTAGGCTCTGTGGAAGGAATCAAAGAATGACAGTAATAAAAACTAAAATGAAACAAAACAAAACAAACCCCCCCAAAAACCCAAAACACCAAACCATACTTAGCAATCTTTTCTAGGCTGTCGGTAGATGAGATGCTGGTTCAACAGAGCTATTTCATCTCCCTCTACAACTTTTTCCTGATAATTCTATTTGTCATAACCGAAGGTTTCTTTCTTTATATAATGAAAATACACTCTTAAGTACATCATGTTTTCCACTCCCAGAAAAATGATCTCTGCTGCTTGTACACTTAGTGAGGTGGCCCTAAGTGACCCCTCTGCTTCTGTCCCCTAGCATACCTCCCTGCAGGCCTGTTGGTCTATTTGTGTGAATAATAAATAAAAGTCTTTTGGCTTGAATCAACGTTCACCTTTACACTCCAGCAGGAGTCATTGTCTGCTTAATTTCAGGACGTGGATGTAATAATTTCTCTCTCTTTTACTGTAGCTGCAAAGCCCATTCTGAGCTAATGCTTTGACAAGGCAGGAAGTCACAAAGAGTTGCCAGACATTTCAAGAGAGGTATAATACAAAGTGAAGAGTATAGCTCCATAGGAGATTCATAAATAACTCAACAATTCAGCCAGGGAGGAAGAGTTGTGGGTTATAACCCACAGCTACAACAGCGTCCAGTTTGTGGCTGAATCTGGGATTGCTGCCAGGCGAGATGGAATGGTTGTTCAAGGTGATTAAGATAGAGTAATGGGCAGGAATATTTTTCCTAAAGAAATAGTAAAGGAAGTTGCTGTTGGATAAGGAAGTGAAGTGGGTAAGGTCTGAGGATAGAAAAAGCAAAGGATTGGATTAGTTTCTTTTCATCTTTGCGAGAATTAACATTTTACTTTCACTTGTCATTGTAGAGTTGGACATTTTGAGAATTCTTAATAACTGCCCATATATGAGCTCCCTGTTTCCTGGTACGCACGCATGGCCTCAACCATTACCTTGCACAGATGACTCCCAAATCTGTAGCTGGAGCACATCCCATCTCCTGATCCAAATGCTGGCTGGGCACCTCCGTCTGATGACTTGTCATCGTCTCCACAGGGAATATGCCTGAAGGTAAGTCTAGCATTTCTACCCCTTTCCTGTCAAATCCATCTCATACTGTGTTACGTGACTTGGTAACTGACACTGCCCACTTGCTCAAGCTCCAGGTCTGGAAGTCAACTTACTCTCCTCTCTCTATGTCTTCTCACGTGTTCCATTATTGCCAAATCTTGCCCATTCTACCTTCTAAATACTGCTTAAGTCCAACTGGTGATTATCTCAATTCTCATCACCTCTGGGAATTTGATTCCTTTCTATTTCTTAAGCAAATTATTCCAGTAGTCTTCCAAGTAGTCATCTGGTCTCCAGTCTGACCAGATGTGTCTTGTCAGTCTACCTTGAACACTGATGGCATAATGATCAATGTCAAAATCATATCTGAGTCTAACAATGTGTACAAAAAACACACAACAACCCAAGTGGTATTTGTTCTCGGTATGCCAAATTGGCTCATGAATCAAACATCAGTCAATGTAATCTGCCATATCAACAGGCTAAAAGAAGAAAAATCATATGATCATATTAAATTGATGCAGAGGAAGAATTTGACAAAATTTAACACCCATTCATGACAAAAACTTAGAATAGAGGGTGACATCCCCAACTTGACACAGAACTTCTGCAAAAACCCGACACCTAACATCATACTTGATGATGAGAGACTGGATGCTTCCCTCTAAGATTGGCAGCAATGCAAGGAATGTCCTCTCTCCCCATTCTTATTCAACATCCTAGTGGAACTCATAGTCAGTGGAATACAAGAAAAAGAAATAAAAGTACGCAGTTTGGAAAACTTTACTTCATATAATATGTAAAACATCCAGAAGAAAATATACCAGATATAGAAGAGAAATCGACGTGACTTTGGCTTTGGTGATGAGCTTTTAGACACAAGAACAAAAGTGTGATCTGTGAAAGAAAAATCGATAGGCTGAGCTTGATTAAAGTTAACAACTTCTGTCTTAGGAAAGACACTGTGAAAAGAATAAAAATACACGCCACAGACTGGGAAAAATATTTGCAAAACACATACCTGATAAAAGCCTTGCATCCAAATTATACAAAGAACTTTTACAACTCAATAATAAGAAAACAAACAGCCCAATTTAAAAACTGGCAAAAGATCTGCACAGCATTTCGCTGAAGGAGATACCTGGATGGCTGGTAAGCCTAAGAGAAGATGCTCAAAATCATTTTCCTTAGTGAAATGCAAGGGAAAACAAAATGAGGTGAAGTAGATATCTATTAGAATGGCTAAAATCTGAAAAACTGACAAAACCAATTGCTGACAAAGATGTGGAGCAACAGGAATTCTCCTTCATTACTGGTGGGAATGCAAGATGGTACAGTCATTTTGGAGGACAATTTGGCAATTTCTCACAAACCTAAATGTCATCTTCATAGGTCCCCTAGCATCATGCTTCTGGGTATTTACTCGACAGATTTGAAAACGATGTGCACACCAAAGCTAACGTCTGAATATTTATAGCAGTTTTACCAAATTATCAAAAACTGTAAGCATTCAGTGTGTCCTTGAATAGGAGAATGGATAAATAAGTTGTGTTACATCTAAATAATGAAATGTTATTCATCAATAAAAAAGAATGAGCTATTAGGCCACGCAAAGACATGGATACGTCTCCAATGCATTTTTCTAAGTAAAATAGTAATAATAACACATACTGTATTATTCCATTGATGTGACAGTCTAGAAAAAGCAAAACCATAAAGGTGATAAACCATTCAGCATTGCCAGGGCTTTGGGTGGGGTAGCATTAACCAAATGAGACACAGGAATTGTTTGAGGGTGGTGAAACTATTCTGTGTAGTACTTCAGTGCTGAATACATGATACTACATATTTGTCAAAACCCATAAAACTTCATAGCAGAAAGAGTGGACCTTAATATGTGCAAGTATTAAAAAATGATGTAAGAGGTTGGAGGATCCCAGGATGGAATGCAGAGCGTGACAAGTAATCCAACTGTATTAAAATGGATAGAACCACCTCACTGAAGGGGTGGGGTAAAGGTGCTGGCCTGAGTGACTTTGAAATGAGTGGAGTCTGCAAGACTGATGGCAAAAGCAGCTACATACACAGTGTACTATAGTTGCTAATGTTGTTTTCACAGGGTATGCGTTAGTGGGTCTAACACAACTCTACGTGCCTAGGAAAATTTCGCAATTAAGGAAATGGATGGTTGGTGGCGGGAGCCATTTTTTCTCAGTTTTGGAGTAAACCTTGGTCATTGGAACCTCTCCCACTTGGATCTTTTTTCCTATTGACATGCCCTTCAATATTGTGGGGTTTTTTGTTTTTGCTTTTGTTTTTTTGGAGCACTTCCTAGCTTTCTGGCACTACAAAGTGTTCCAGACTCATCTTGTACACTTTCTGCACCAGACCTAGAATCTGCCATCTCCCCGAAGAGCCCTGGCTCCTTTCATTGGAGGAGATGTTCTTGTCCCTACCAGGGTGTTATTGTTTTTAACAGGTCCTTTCTGCCAACAGAATATATTTATGTATACTAACCCATGCATATACACACATTTTAAAATATTTCTGTAGGGATCCATCTGTATCTACATTAAGCTAAACACGAGTTCATTCTGAGGTTTCCAGCTCTAATCCATTACACATGAGCAACTATCACAGCCAAGAGGAGCCCAAGGAGACATGACAATTAAATGACACTCGGTATCCTGGATTAGATTCTGGAACAGAAGAAACACACTAGGGAAAACCTAAAGAAATCTGAATAAAGTATAGACTTCAGTTGAAAATAATTATCAATATCGGTATACTGATTGTGACAAGTGCAACGTCCTATAGTAAGATGCTAATAAGAGATTTTGGATATGGGAATTATAGGAACTCTCTATCCTCTTTGCAAGTTTTCTGTAAGTCTAAACTATTCTACAGTTTAAAAGTTTAAAAATTAAAAAAAAAAGAAAATTCCACTTCACAAAGCATGTGTGATAGGGTCGTTCCCCTGTTTGGTATCCTTCAGTGGCTCCCTATATTTACTGGGTAGGATGAACTCCTTACATAGTGTACAAGGTGCCCCTGATGAGAGCCCTGCCTACCTCGTCACTCTTGTTTCCCCGTAGTCCCCACATAAGTTCTGTGCACCGGCCATATCAGCCTACACGGGGCTCCCCACAGATGCTGCGCTTGCTCACACTTGCGTGTTGTTGGACACGATGTTCTCTCTGCCTGGAACGTCTTCCCCTCATTGTCTTGCAGAGATCCACAACATCGTGTGAAGAGCTTTCATGCTGTTTTCACGAAGACATGACTTTAGAGTGTAGTGTGATCCTGGAAAAAAGCACACACACCCCCTTTCTCCCCACTACCCCTTACAGCCTTAGAACTGTTATCTGTCTTGAGGATGGTCAAGATCCACTCT
Organism: Ursus maritimus; assembly: GCF_017311325.1. Classification (NCBI taxonomy): domain Eukaryota; kingdom Metazoa; phylum Chordata; class Mammalia; order Carnivora; family Ursidae; genus Ursus; species Ursus maritimus. The sequence continues at coordinate 64,535,182 of NW_024427107.1, forward strand.
GTCCTTCTCCCTGGCTCTATTGGCCACTTCTGGCAGATTGAGACCCCCATATCTTTCCTCCTCACTGGCACTGTCATCGCCTATGGCTCTCCACTGCCTCTAATTTGACTCTACCTCTCCTTCCTCCCAAATCCTAAAATCCATCCGCCGTGCTCTTGGAACTCATCACAATCTCCTCCATCTACACTCTCCTGTCTCAGGCCCTATGCCTGATGGAAACCTGTTTTACATTCAAATCACTGTTTCTCCTACAGCCCCAATAGTGACAGCTTTTTCCTACCCGTAGTATCTTCCACAGCACTGGGCTCTGAGATAGGATAGTCTTCTCACCAACGTTTTTTTTGTTTTGTTTTGTTTTGTTTTGTTTTGTTTTTAAAGGTTTTATTTATTTGACAGAGAGAGAGAGACAGCTAGCGAGAGAGGGAACACAAGCAGGGGGAGTGGGAGAGGAAGAAGCAGGCTCCCAGCGGAGCAGGGAGCCCGATGTGGGGCTCAATCCCAGGACTCTGGGATCATGCCCTGAGCCGAAGGCAGACGCTTAATGACTGAGCCACCCAGGCGCCCCTCACCAACGTTCTATACCACTATTTCTCTCTCCTTCCTGAAATCTTCTGGCTTGAACCTTCTGTCATCAGATTTAAAGTACCTGCTAACACCAGTGCTTTGTTGAAATAATTTACAGGCGACCTCCCTAACCCCAGGACATTCTTCTTCATTCCTTGAAGATTTAGATCCTGGCTCACCACCATTCTCTCCAACCCTGCTTCTCCTAATGCCTCGTGATTTCAGGGTCTGCATGGACGGATCTGCAGTATCCTGAGCTCTCAGCCTCTCACCCTCGTCTCACCCAGTGACATTGTCCTCTGCTCTGCCCCAGCTTCCCATTCCCAAGGCTATACCCTGAACTCACCAATATCTGTGCTTGCATCCCTGCTGTGTCTCATTCCATTCAGACCATAATCTCTGATCTTTATATTTTTGTCCTCAAATGCCCTGAATCCAGCAATTATTCAAGCCACGGGGACCTGGAATACCTTGGCCGGATCATCTTTTCACAGCTCCTCTTGCCTCTCATATCATCACTTTCCTTTCTATCAGTTTCCGTTCTGTAGAGACCATCTTATCCTTGCTACCTTGCATACACCCTTGGTTCTTTTGCTCTTAGTTCCTTTTATTGCATTCACCTGGCCAACTTCCAGCCATCCTTACTGACAACTTTCCATCGTTCTTGCATATCATGTCCAACCCGAGAGCGAACCCTGCAGGCTCTTCCTTCCAAATATATCCAGAAGCAAACCATGTACCCTACCTCTGTCACTACCATTCTAAGGTCTAAGAGGAGGTCTAAGCCACTCTTGTCTTTTGTCTGCATTAATAGATTTCATGGCTGTCCCTATACTTTCTCCTCTACGGTCTATTCTCCATTCAGAATCTAGAGTGATCTTTGAAAAATGTAGGTCAAATCACGTCACTCTGCTCAAAGCCCTCCAATGCCTCTCTACCTCACTCAGAATGAAAACCAAAGTCTATTCAATGGTCTACAAGGCCCTCCTCAGTCTGGCCTCCATCAGCTCTCTGACTCCATGTTATGTCACCCTTACCTCTCTCTCTACATTTTAGCCATACTCCCCCCTTGCTGTTTATTGAACATACCAAGTAAGCTCCTACCTCAGGGCCTTTGCACTTGCCGGTTCATCTTCCTGGGATATCTTTGTTCCTATTTCCTAGATAGCTGTATGGCTTGCTTCTTCCCTTCCTCAGGTTTATTCAAATGTCACTCTTTCAGACAGCCTTTCCTTAAGCACCTTGCAGAAAATAATGACTATACTGTCACTCCATCACTCTCCATTCACTTTACCCCGATTTTCCCCATAGGGCTTATCAGCACCTGACGTATGATACAGGTGTGTGTTTTTGATATCTTTCCCCCAACTAGAATATAAGCTGCATGAGGGCAGGGACATTATTTTTTTCACTAATATAGCCTTGAACCTTGAATATTTTGTCAATATTTGTATGGACAAAAGTTCTGGGTATCCTTCAAGACTTAGGTTACCTGTCACTTCCTAAGGAAAGACTTACCTGACTCTATGTCCCTTAGGTCCCCAAGAGGAGCTGGCCATTCCCTCCTCTTTGCTCCCCAGCGCCCTGCACTTAGAGATTTATAATTGCTCATGGGTCTCTCTGTCCCAGCCCTCACCCCGCACTGGTCTGTAAGACTCCTAGACATGGACCAGGTCTTTCCTCTCCTCCTCGGAGCCCTGGTGCCAACCACAACACTTGGCATAGAAATGGTTACTGATAGACTGGCTCAGTCGGTGGAGCATGTGACTCTTGATGTCAGGGTTGCGAGTTTGAACCCCGCGTTGGGTGCAGACATTACTTAAAAATAAAAAAAATCTTAAAAATGGTTTCTGATAGGACAAAATTATGTAATTTATGTGAAAGCACTTGACAAACATCCACCTGAGTCATTCTTTTATTTTTTAACCATTTTTAAAAAATATTTCGTTGGACTGGTCTGGAACTGCTCGCCTTCTTTTTATTCACCGCCGTGGTTTTATCCAACCTTTGTCTATTTAGCATATTTCCCCATCCCATTTCCTGTCTGCTCCCAAAATAGCAGTGAGATTTTCTCTGATCGATGCTGTTTCTCTGCACAAAATAGCAGAGGTTCTGGGCACGCACACCTGAGTTCTCTGGGCTCAGGCGGGGTTCAGAGGGTACTTGGGAGCTCCGCGGGTGAATGTGCTTGGCATCAAATGAAGTGTGGGGAAATGGCCAAGTGTTTTAGAAGGGCAGGGACGATGAGGGCCCGTGCCACCCTGCCGCTCTGATGGGCAGTTTCTGGACCTGTTCTGCGAGTAGCCTTACTGGCAGCCTCCTCTTGTTTGAATTTACATCTCTGGGGATTTGAATTAGCATTTCCATAAGATTTCTCCAATGACAGGAAACTCCATCACATGGTATGCAAATAATCCTCCAGAATACACGTGTGAAATAAGCTTCCTTTGATTCTGTTTTCTCTACCTGCCCCGGCAAAGACAATGAAATTATTATCTCCAGTGAGATGGATTCTTTCCTAACAAAGCTTTAGCCATAATGAAAAAGGATTAGCAGGTGCAGTAGAAGTAGAGAAGTTACTCTGGTTCTTTGCTTAAGCAGAGTTATCTAGGCAAAGATATTTTTTGGCTCTTTCTTTGGTCGTAGCGCATATTCTAGTTGGGAGAGAGTGCAATAAAGAAAGAGAAAGGAAGAGAGATCTACAGAAATCTTTTGGTATCGTGCAGTTTCTAATGCTGTGGTCGTTTTAACATCTCTCATTGTTATTATTTTTAGTTAAATGGAGGGAGTCCTTTAAGAAATCAGGCGTAAAATCGTTGAGCCGTCTTGTGTCTCTCTCCCAGGGACAGCAAGCCTTCGAGAGAATTAAAAACAGCTGGGGGTGTGGGGGCACAGCCACAGGGATGTCCCCGCACAGCAAAGAGCGGAGGCAGGAAGAGCGCGGAGAATTACAGCAGGGAACTTGAGGAATTCACCTGAAGCATTTTGCCCCCAGAATTGTGCCTTTGAACCCCTCCACGGCGGGCAGAAGCTGGAATTCATAAAGCCAAGGTCATAAGGAGAGCCTGCATCTGCCTTTGGGTGGGAGAAAGTTAAATGGAGGGCGGTGATGGAGATCTGGATCTCCTCATGATAACGCAGGCCTCACCCCGGCACCTCCCCACCGCCCCCGAGAGCTACTGAGTGCCCCTGCCAGCCCCTGCCAGGCACCAGCTCTGTGACCTTGTGTAGGTCTCATCATCCGTCAGGCTTATCCTTAGGATAGACGAGTTAATGTTTGTGAAGAATGTGGAATAATGCTTGGCGCATGGCAAGAACTGTGTGTACGTTAAACAAAATGCCTGTTTTTTTTGCCTTGTCCAAGAACTATTTTTTTCCGTAAACTTTTCCATTTCACTTTATTTATCTTAGAAGGAAGCTTTATGTCATTCTTGAAAATGAAGGACCACGTTATAAAAAGAAGGTACCTAAAAATAAAAACAAAACAATGTTATTAAATTCTAGCTATATTCTGTGTCCTGAGTCAGGCTCTGAGCCCAAGTCCTCCTTTTCTTTGTTAGAAGATGAGATTAGCTGATGCTGGGCATTAAAGATACAGTAGCACCAAAATGAAACCTTCCCTCTGGTATAATCACAAGGATCCAAGGAGACAGTTATGATAATTGTATTATAAGTTTTAATAATATTTAATCTCACCTAAAATAGTCTCAGGACCATCGATATCTTGTGGGCATGTGTCCCCTACTATAGGAAACATTCAAACACACACACACGCACGCACACACACACACACACCCCCCTCTCGGTGCTCAGAAAGGAAACAGAACGCCAAGTACACAGCACTGTCTCTTTCCTTGCACCGGTTTGTTTAAAGACTGACTTACTTTAGAGACAGAGAGCTTGTAGTTGAGGGGGGTGAAATGGGGGAGGGGCGAGAGGCAGAGGGGGAGAGAGAGAGCATCTCAAGCAGACTCCAGGCTGAGCACCAAGCCCTCGCGGCTTGACCTCATGCCGCTGAGATCATGACCCGATCTGAAACCAAGAGCTGGATGCCTCTGGACTGAGCCACCCAGGCGCCCTTGCACTGGTCTGTTTAAAAGCAGGCGATGGTTTTGCTCCTGCCATTGAACTAGGAGCCCTGGATTCCCTGCCTGGCAAGTCCGATGGTTAATTGTGATACGGTTCTGGGGGCTTTGCCTCACACCCAGAAGAGGCCGGGGAGTTGGGGATAAAAGGCAGGAAAGCAGAGTTAGCCTGATTCCCTTAGGGCTGCAACTGGGAACGCGTTCTCTGTATTTTGATGTTACAAATCAACTGGCTGGATTTTCTTTAAAGATTCTGAGTGTAGATTTACATGAAGTTGTCTGTGTGAGGAGTAAGGTCCTATTTCCAAAGGTGACCCTGAGAGAAGATTCTCTCTAAGGAGTGGCTCTGTCATCCAGAGAACACAGACTGGCCAGGGATGCCTAAAAGGAAAGCAAGCGTTCAAGACACCTCCCAGCCACCCCCGGGCCACGAGGGCCAGAGTAAAGGCTCTAGCTCTCAACGTCCCAGACCCAGTGTGATCCTCCTTACCGTGGGCCTTGAGCCCGCAGTGTGAGGGTCCCTGCGGAGCTGGATGCTGGGAAAAGGTACGATTCCTCCCACAGGTCCTGGCCCACTTGCCAGCAAGACCTTGGACCATGTGTCCTGACCTCAGTTGCATCATAGAGGAGAGGCATCACGGGTCCTCTTCTCTGTGGGGCCTGTTGACCATACTGATGGATGTTCTGTGCAGCTGCCAGGCACTTAGGGGCTGGGCCTCTCCGGGGTCGCCACCCCGCCATTCCCTTCACATCCTGTGAATCAGGTTTCACACCTTTTCAATCACTGCCTTTGTATCGAAATTCAAACAACTACATGATAACCAAATTGCATCATCCTTCTTTTAAGTTAGGATCTGTAGATTTCAACTAATTTAGGCAATCCTTTGGGGCTCAAAGGAGGAAAATCTCCTACGAATGCGTTACTTACTTAAAGGGCATTGTTATGATACACTAATTGTTTAAAGTTACACACTAGGGGGTTAATGAATATTTTTGACCAGGTGTTTGGTTCTTGTTTTTACTGAATAGATTGTATACTTACTTAATTTTTTTTCTTAATTGTAATTTGCTTATGATCCAGGGATATTTGAAATGTGTAGACAGTTAAATAGTCTACATTTCATATTTTCTTTAAAAATAATCTTATGTCCTTTCCTACATGTGAACTCCCTTGTTAACCTATGCCATTGGCATTCCTATACATAAAATATAGTTTCCCCATCTCCCTTTTCAGAGTAGTTTTAAAATTCTTTAGTAAAGCTGAGTGTGTTGTAATTCACAATCCATACCAATGTAATTGAGTTTTGTAACTTAATAAATAATAAGGATGTTAAAGGTAACAAAATGGTTTGAAACTAAAAAAAATAATAATAAAAATAAAGGGCATTGGCTCCTAATGGGATTGTCTTAAAACCCTGCCCAGTACAACCACACTCCGCATTTTTTTCCGAAGCCTCTAATGACCAAGAGTGGTTTTTTTTTTTTAAGACTTTATTTTGGAGAGCAGGCTTAGGTTTATAGCAAAATTGAGCGGAAGGTGCGGAGAGTTCCCATATGCCTCCAGCCCCCACAAAGGCACAGCTCCCCCATTTTCAACATCCCCCACCCGAGTGGTACATTTGTTACAATTGATGAACCGACAGCGACACATCATTATCACCCAGAGTCCATAGCTTGCATTAGGGTTCGCCTTTGGTGTTGTACGTTCGGTGGGTTTGGACAAATGACTGATGACGTGAATCTCTCATTAGAGTATCTTACAGAGTAGTTTCACCCCCTGAAAATCCTCCGTGCTCTGCCAACAGTGTTTTTTTTTTTTTTTTTTTATTTTTTTTTTTTTTTTTCAAAAAGGTTTTTTTTTTTTTTTTTTTAAGATTTATTTATTTATTCGACAGAGATAGAGACAGCCAGCGAGAGAAGCAACACAAGCAGGGGGAGTGGGAGAGGAAGAAGCAGGCTCACAGCAGAGGAGCCTGATGTGGGGCTCGATCCCATGACGCCGGGATCACGCCCTGAGCCAAAGGCAGACGCTTAACCGCTGTGCCACCCAGGCGCCCCAACCAACAGTGTTTTGAAATAGATTCTAGTAGGTTTGTTTACCCTAGTTTAGAGCAAAGGAATGAGGCAAGAGACCCCACCTGCCTGAGACCCCTCGGCTGCCTGTCTCCCCGATGTCTGCCTTGGAGGCCCTTGAGAGGACAAATGGGTGTGGTTAGTGAGGAATAGGGATGCGGGGACCGGCTGGAGATATGCTTAGAGCGCTGGGTGCAGAGGTTCTGACGTCTCCTTAAGAACGGCGGCCATGTCCGGTTGATTCAGCCGTTCATGCATCCACTCCACAAACGTTTACGGAGCACCGACTCCGTGCTAGGTGGACGCGGTCATTAAACAGGACAGACAAAGTGTCTTCCCAGAGCATATGACGAGGGGGGTGGTGAGGGGACCAAACCATAGATACATAAATAAGGAACTTTCTGATGGTGCCAGGTGTTAGAAATATGACACACATGACGGGGAGGGAGAAGGCTCTGGTAGACGAGGTGATCAAAGAAGGTCTCTCAGAAAAGACGTTCAAGCTGGGATAGGGGCAAAGAGGGCGAGCCGGGCTGAGAAGCCGGGGAAAGTGCTTTCCTGGCCGAGGGTCAGCGGCAGGAGCAAGGACGTGGGAGCCCCCAGTCAGCTTCGCACTCCTGGGGTCCGGCCCAGGACCGGCTCTCAGGAGGTGCTCTGGGGATGCTGAACCATATCCCGCCTTAGAGGCCACCTCTGGGGAAGGAAACAGGGCACACGCATTGTCAGGCAGGCGTGACAGGGCCTCGGGTAAGCGTCCCTCGGTCGGTGACCAGGGAACCAGCTGGAGCACATCGTGACTGTTACGTGGCCTCTGAGGCAAACGGGCACGAGACTTGGAAATAGCCGATGGTGTTTGTTGACGAAAGGAAGGCTGGACAGACATGTGGGGACACTTGGTGGCACAAAATCATGGTGATTCAGACTCAGGTGGTGTCTTTTCAGGTCCTTCTACACACTCAGTAGTGTTTTGGACACACGTGTTGAGCTCCTGGGAGATACCTGCCGTGGGCAAGACCAGTGCCTGGCCTGGGGGCCCACGCAGAAGCCCGGGGCAGCTGTGTCACTTCCTTGCGCCGCGAATCATGACAGCGCGTTCTGAGCGCTACGATGCCCGGTTCACAGAGATCACGCGTGGGCTGCCTGGGAGGTAAGCAGTGCTGTGCCCCGGGGGGGGGTCTCGGGGAGGGTAAGACATCTCACCCCTTTAAACGGTCCTGCAATCTTGGGATGGAGGTATGATTATCCACACTGCAGGTTAGGAAATGGAGGCGGTAAGTGACCGTGAAGGTAGCAGGGACACATCTGGGCTGCACACGCAGACCCTCTGCCCCCAGGCCAGAGCCCCTCCCGGGGCCACGCAGCTTGGCAGGGGTGGTGGCCGGGGAAGGACAGAGAGAAGAGAATGGCAGGGGTGATCTGCTGGGATCCACAGCGTGGGCTGTTCCGGCTCTGCGGAGGGTTCTGGAATTCCTCTGCAGCAGTTTGCTTCAGGATCCTTGATGTTGCAACTACTTATGGGCGTATCAGTCAGGGTCCCAGTACGAACAGAGGGCACGCTCAGAATGGAGGGAAGTTTAGTAGAGGGGCTATTTGTAAAGATGCAGGCAGGGTGTAGGGAAAGAGCTCACACCAAGTGCTCGTGAGGGCTCTGGAAGGATCTGGGGAGGAGCCATAACCACTTAGAGACAGAGAGGGGCTTCTGACAGGAGCTGTGGCCCTTGGAACAAGGACAGGGTGGCCTCTGCTGACCCCCCAGGGAAGCAGCTGGGGAAATACGTGCCCTGGCCTGGCCTTTCTGTCCTTCTCCGCCACACCTTCTGCTCCCCAGTCCCAACGGCTGTGCCCACTTCCCCCGAGTCCCAAGTTTGGGACGTGCAGTGGATGGAGTAACAACCTCCAAAAATTCATGTCCCCTGGAAGCTCAGGATGTGACCTTATTTGAAAATAGAGTCTTTGCAGGTGTAATGAGGTAGGGTTAGGGTAGCCCCTAAATCCTCTGAGCATCTCCTTATAAGAGACAGAAAAGAACAGAGAGACCCAGAGGAGGCCAGGTGCAGACGGAGGCAGAGATTGGAGTGACCCGTCTCTAAGCCAAGGACCGCCAAGGACTGTCGGACAGCCAGGAACTAAGAGGCAAGGAGGGACTCTGCCCTGGAGCCCTTCGGAGAGGGCAGAGCCCTGCCGACACCTTGACTTTAGGCTCCGGGGCTCCAGAGCCGTGGGAGAGCACATTTCCATTGTTTTAAGCCATTCAGTTTGCTGTCAGCTGGCACGACAGCCCGGGGAAGTAAACGCAGGCAGGGCTGTTCTCTCCTTTTTGCCCTCCTCTTGCTCCTCTGTTTCTTCGCTAGTAACAGGTGACATTGATACGGTTTGAATCTAGTGACAGACACTGTTATAATCAGTCCACATGTGGATTAGCTCATTGCTAGTCTCACAACAACTCTACGAGGTAAGTCCTACCGTTATAACCGTTTTCTGGCCAAGGTACTAAGACACAGAGTGGTTAAGGAACTTATCCAAGGTCACACAGCAAGTAGGAGGCAGTAATGGGGCAAACTGAATTGTATGCCACCTGATAAGATCAAATGAGATGACATTATTACTTCTGTGATATTTCTGCCGAAGATGCATGACCCAGATTGAACACGAGGAAATGTCAGACAAACCAAAACTGAAGGACTTTCTACGACATAGGTGACCCACAATCTTCAAAAATGTATTAAAACCCTGACAGTCAAGGACAGACCAAGGAACTGTCCTGATTGAAGAATTGAGAGATTTGATAACGAAATACAGAATGTGACTCTGGCCGGATCCTTTGGCTGTTAAGGACAGCAGTGGTACTGTTGGTGAAACATGAGAGGGGTCTAAGGATTAGGTGATGGAGATTCCCTTTCTGTATGTTACACACATGTTAACTCTTTTAACCTTCACATCCACCCCATGAGGTTTTGATTTGCAGATGAGATAGCTGAGGCCCAGAGAGGTTAAGTAACTTGCCCAAGATCACACAGCTAGGGGTAGCAGAGCTGGGATTGCCCAGACTGGGGTGGGATCCTATCACTGCACTAAACTGCCTCTCAGTGTAGGACCAAGCAATAAACACGCAAATAAGCTAAACAAATTGGGAACCAGAGGGTGAACTGATGCTAACGGGGAGACAAAAGCAGGGCGTGCCGGGCGCTGGCTTCTGACTGAAACATGGTGGTCAGGGACAACCTCGCTGAGCAAGAGAGGGTTAGAGCAGAGCCCTGAAGGGGCTGGGGGAGGAGGCCTGAGAAACCATTGATCTGCTCATCAATTTAACTTGAGAAAAATTGCAGGATGCATTAGCTGCAATGTATGAGCCCACGGCTGAGCTCAATGTAGTAAGATGCGCAGAGTCAAGTTACAAAGAACATATTGATGCTCGGTGCTGGGAAATGGAAACGAGAAGACCGAGACAAGCAGGATGAAGAGTAAGGGAGGCTTCTTAGCCTTCTCGATGCCAGGCTGCAAGTGAGGGCGGGATCCCAGCCCACGCAGCCCAGGCTGCCTGCGGGGACAGCTCAGAGATGGGCTTCGTGGGGGCCAATAGAAAGAGGGCTTGATCTGGACACACAGCTCTAGGAAGAGCCAGTGCTGCCTGGGAGGAGGAGGAAGCAAGGAGGGCTTGCAGGAGGTTGTGGCCAGTGAAGCCAACAAGCAGAGGTGTGACAAACAGCCTTGGGGGCTGTGGGTGATGGAGAGCCCCGCTCAGCTCAAAGGCTTCCACATCCCAGTGCCAACAACACACTCACCTTTACGCGCTATTCACTCCAAATAGAACTTTAAGTCCTTCCCCGAGGAAGGGCACCCAAGTGTCGTATTTGCAACTAGTTTGTACATCGAAGAAAACCTGGCTTCTTCCTTGCTTTGCTCGACAACACGGTGAAATCAAGCCAAGCACGTGGAATTTGTTTTCATTATGGTGTTTCACGATGTGCTGTTAGGGGAAACCTGAAACTGTTCTGATTTGGCTCTTTTTTAAGGACTCTGCCTCTCCGTTTTGAATCTAGAAAGATTTTTGGAAGGATGAATCTTGGCAGTGATTTGTTTCTTTTCTTTTTGCCTGAAAGGTCATAAGTCTCTCATTTTTTTCTTTCATCTCATTGTTCCCTCCACTGCTCCAACTTTGCTTTTGAGTGTTGCCCTGGTTTGTTTGCTCTTCCTTCTTAAAGACTCATATACCATGTTCGTGGTTCTTCTCACTGTGTAAACATATGCACTAGGTAGAAAACAATGGTTTTAAACACCCGCTTACGTTGACAGCCCCATCACAGCCTCTCCCTGAACTCCGTGCCCATATAGCCACGGGGCTGCTCTACCAAAGGGTCCACCATCTTGGAGACTCGCATCTCCATTCAGTCCATTACTTGGACCGAAAATCCACCTGAGCGTCCTCGGCTGGACTCTGTCTTCACATCTCACAGGCGATCTATTAACAAATTCCCACCCCTTCCTACCACTTTCATTGTAGCCACACGGTCCGGGTGCCTTTCATCCTTTACCTGGAACAATGCAGTAGCCTCCCTTCCTGTCCTTTGTTCTGTCCTTATCCTCTTCAAATACCAATCAGAACGTTCCTTTCAAAACATGAGTTCAATCACGCCACCTTCGGACAGTCTAAAGCTCCCAACATTTATTTCTTCCCTGTTCAGACTGTTGGGAGTTTCCCCATCTGTAGAATGGGGCCAATCTTGTTCGTCTCATGGCTCTGCCAATGAAGTGAGGCCCTTTGGAAAGTTCTAGACCTGCCAGTAATATATGTGGGGTCTGGGATCAGTTGGCAAGCAGACAACTGCATCCCATATGTCTCAAGATTTACACATTATAAATCAAGCCATCAACTGTTTAGTGAAACATCGCAAATCTTTATATCTTGACACTTTGGCCTTCATATGATCATAGCAAAATATATGGGTAAAACGGTTGTTTTTAGAGAACTGAAACTGGCACCGTATCAAGGTCGGCTGAATTTAATGATTTTACATGTTTACGGGTTCTGTTGACAGGCCGGCCATGTTAAGGTGAGTAATCTATGTAAGAATACAACTCATAGCAAGCTATTTATTTATTTGATACCAGTTGGTTTTCTTGACTTCGTGTCAGCAACTCACTAGCTTTATTGTTATAATCAAGATTTTCACATAATTTGTGTTCTGTTGGCAGTAAAGTAGGGATTGGTAAACTTGCTATAAAGGATCAGACAATAAATGTCTTAGACTCTACAGGCCGTTTGTGTCTATCTCAACTATTCAACTCTGCTGTAGGAGCAAGAAAGGACCATGGGTAAATAAACCTTTATTGACAAAAACAGGCAGGAGGGGCACGTAGGTGGCTCAGCGGGTTAAGCACCTACCTTCTGCTCAGGTCATGATCCCAGGGTCCTGGGATTGAGTCCCATCTTTGACTCTCTGCTCAGCGGGGAGCCTGCGTCTCCCTCTGCCTCTACGGCTCCCCTTGCTTGTGCTCTCTCCCTCTCTATGTCAAATAAATAAATAAAATCTTTAAAAAAATTTTAAAAAACAGTCAGGAGGCTGGATTTGGCTTGCAGGTTGTAGGTTGTGGCTACCTGACCTAAAAGATTAAAAAACTAAAATGCAGTTGTAGTCAAAATATACAAATCTGAATATATCTTAGTCAAAATGTAGTTTAAAGTAATTGTAAAAATTAAAAACATCTATGTTTTCGATATGTTTTAATAGTAATTTTCTTATAAAATATCCCAAACTATCAAAATTACAAAGCAGAATACAAGTATAATTAATGACTATTGAAATTTTAAGTCAGAGCTATTTAAATAAAGCTGAAATTTTTAATTTAGTTTTTTGAGACTAATAATATCTTATTATTAAATATTTGTATAAAAAGGGAACTATTGGCAATTTTCACATTTGGTGTCCATGTGGTCGCCAATGTAAAGAATTAGCATAGTGTGTCAGGTACGTTGCGTCAACACTTAGATATATACACACTTAAGGGCATTTGGGTTGTTTCATGTTGCAGAATGTTCTCTAGGAGTGCTGCTGTGGGTAACACGGCACTAATCAGCGAGTCCTTCTGGACTGGCGATTTATAGCACAGAGAGAAGCAAGACCGGGGATGCTGAGTGCCGCTGGGACAAGATACTTATTGAGGCAAGAATCTCATGTTCTCTGGGAGCAGGGATTTGACAACTTAATTAACTTACTTTTTCTCTTACCTAAGCACTTCTGCCACTCAAATCCTCCCCACATTGCAAAGCACTGGATGTGGCCACCCTTAGTTTCCAGAATGTAGGTAGCAGGTGCGAGAAGTGTTGCCCCGAGGCCTGAAACGATGGGAGTGGCACGAGAAAGGCTATGGGATTGGAGGATAGGAGGCTCGCTGTGCCTGCCATGGGTGCTGGTCTTGAAGGACAGAGCCATTCATATAATCCTTAATAAACTCTGTGTGTGTGTGTGCGCACGCGTGCGCACACACGTGCACATGTGTATTTGGGAGCTGTGGGGCTAAGCATGAATCCTTTCTTGCTTGAGTCTCCAGGCAAGGTTGGAAAACACCTAGCACCTGTGTGAAATATAATCCCCTCATGGGAGATCCAGTCTACACTGCATACCCAGAAGCTTGCACACCTGAAGCCCCTTCCACTACGGCACAGGACAGTGGAACCCGGGCCAGCGACAGCTTCCAAGAGCCACAGTCAGCAGGAGGTGCGGGTCAAGCACTCCTAGGTCGGGAGAGAAAGCCTACCTCTGAAATGTGGCGTGCAGCGGCTTCTTCATAACACTAGAGCTGGTCTTTGGAGCAACAGCGATTGTTTCAACATAAAACAAGGAACCTTGGAAGGTGGGGAGCTCCCAGACACCCCAGTGTTGAGCCAAAGATGGACACCGAGGTAGGGGGATGGCCTGGAGGGGTCTTTCATGGGTATGTGGTGACTCTGAACGTCCTCTGAGATCTCACCTCACTCTGAGTTTCCAAGAGTATAAGATTACGTGTTCGGGGCAGCAAACAGCAAGCAGGAAGAAGAAACACACAGGACACATGTATACTGGTGTCCTGGAGCCAGCTCCTCGTGGCTTCCAAGAGCGAACTATGAAGTTTTCAGGAAGTTTGAGAAGAGATGGTTAAACCATTGCATTCAGCCATGGCGGGAGCACGTACACCATGGAAATTGGCAGACACTATAATTCAGGCCTTTCTTTTTCTCTGGAGAGCTGGTTTACCGGCACACCTCTTAACACATAGTTGGCCCAGCCATTATGTTTTATTTTAGCTAGGATCTATAAAACTAACTCAGCATCACCTCTTCTAGCAGAAGAGAACAGGAACCTGGAAGATTTGAGTGGCTAAGCCCCCTGGCTTTGTGCACAGACAGACCTAGTACTAACAAGCTGCATGGCTTTGGACAAATTACTTGCCCTCTCTAGGCCTTGGTTTCTTCATCTATTAAATGGGGATAATGATAGTATTTAATAGGATTGTTGTGAGAATTGCATGCGATAATTCATGAACAATGGTTAATGTGGTTCCTGGCACATGATAATCTCAACAAATGAGTAAGTAGCTGTTATGATCATTTTTCTAAGCTACACATTGTGAAAAGCTGCAGTGTTGGGTTTAAACAACAGAAGGGATTCCTGAAACTATTCCTGTTTACATGAGGCAATAGGGGGGATTGAGAGGATGTTGTGTTCCATGACTGATGGAAATGCAGAAGAACCAGGATCAGATAATAAGCAGGAACTGAGAAAAGCAAGGAGGCTGGAAATTCAGGCACGATTGTGCCACAGGGACAGGCCTGGGTGACTGGTCTTATCGCTGGCCCTGTGGTTCCCACACTGAGTGTTTCTGCTTCTCCCAAACCCAACTGTCAGAATGTATTACCTGTCCCGGTTTCTTTGCAGTCTGAGTATCAGATTCACAGCCATGAGCAGGTATGTCCAATTGGTCAATCCTTGTCAGGTACGAGCACCTTAACTTCCAGAGGTGTTGAGTAAAAGCAAGCATCTGATGTTTTTAGGATCTGTTCTAGGGGATGGGCTCTATCTCCCACCAAAATCCACATTGTGGATTATTTCCAAACATAGGAAAAATCCAGGCAAGTGACCCATGTCAATATAGTGTATCCATTTAGGTGCCCTTACATTCTTCCCCCCATATTTAGTGTTCAAAAATAACAACAAACCAAAACCAACCACAAAACACGTTTCCGTTTAATGTAACAAGACAGTTCCTGGCACATCTGAAAACACTTCGACTCCCTCTGCAGAGAGATCAACCAGTCTCCTGAGTTAAAGTCCTGCTCCAAGTTTTGGAGCTCTGATTCAGGCTAATTCTTCCTTTCGCTTTTGGGGGTCCCAACCAATACTCTGTAACCTGCGCACTAGACCAGGGGTTGGCAAACTTTTCCATAAAGGATCATACAATACATTTGAGGCTTTGCAATTGTAATACTGTGATTTATAATAAGAAATATGTATTTGATCTTTGTCCCTCTTCCTGGCACAGAGCCTCTAAGATCCTTGGAATTTCCTAAGTGAGGAGAAAGATGAAGGTGTCTTTTGTTGTGTTAATGAGGTGACTGGTGGTAGGAGGGCAGCCGTGGTTGCCAGGGGTTGTCAACAGTGTGACTTGAGGTTTGGAACCTTCATTTCCCCCCTACCCCAATCTCCGGGGAAGGGAGAGGGGCTGGAGATTTTCAATCACCTACAGCCTATGATTTAATCAACCACACCTATGTAACAAAGCCTCCATAGAATCCGAAAAGGAGAGAGAGAGTTCGAGAGCCTCCAGGTTGGTGAACAAGTGGAGGTTCAGGGAGAGGGGCATGCCTGGAGAGGGCGTGGCAGCTCAGTGCCCTTTCCCCACACCTTGCCCTGCGCACTTTTTCCATCTGGATATTCATCTGTATCCTTTATCGTATCCTTTTAAAATAACCTGGTAAACAGTAAGTAAACTGTTTTTCGGAGTTCTCTGAGCTGCTCTAGTAAATTAATTGAACCCAAGAAGGAGGTCGTGGGAACCTCTGACTTACATGCAGTCTTTCAGAAGCTCAGGGAACAACCTGGACCAGCAACTGGCATCTGATGGGGTCAGGGTTCAGTCTTACAGGACTAAGCCCTTACCCTGTGGGATCTGACGCTCTTTCCCAGTAGGTGGTGTCAGAATTGAGTTGAATTGCGGGACAGCTAGCTGGTGTCAGAAACTTGCTTGGTGCTGTAGAAAAAGCAGACAGAGGGATCGGTGTCAGAACTGTAGCAATCCACAGTGTTTGTCTAGGTTATTCTCTGCCGTTGTAGCAGGACAGCAGCCTTGGCGGATATGGAAATGAATGGGTGTGGTCGTGTTCCAATAAAACTTTATTCATGAAAGCGTGCAGTGGGCTGGATTTGTCTGCCGTCTGCAGTTTGCCAGCCCCTGGATCGGATTATAAAGTTTGTTATCATCAGTACACACTGTGTATAATAATCAGGCAACATGAGGGGGCAGGGGGCTGTTATTGTATACACGTACTCACACACACGGTATGTAATGCTGGGAGGAAGGAGTAGAGGCACAGGGAAGGGCTATGGGCCTCACCTCATCAAGAGACCATAAGGTCACAGCTGCTGGTATCTCCTCTCCTTTGGGGCCCATGCTGTGTCCCCTTGTCAGTCAGCATCTGAACTGGTTGTGGCTCATTATCTGGTGGGGTGGCCCTAGTCTGCGCTGGGGCTGGAGTGGTCATCCAGGGACTTTCCCACAGGGCATGATTATATGAGAGACAGCCAGGGGAGTTCCCGAGTCTTAACCATGCTCTTCCTACTCTGTCTGGGAAGCGACAGCCCCTATTTCTCCTTGCTACTCAAAGCTTAGGAAAGAAGTTCAGCTTGTCGCCTGGTGAACTGGGGAGACCTAGGGCCCTGGGGCTTTGACCCAGCCAGGCCAGGAGGAGTCACTGAAGGTTCCTGGTCTTGTCACGAGAATGAATTCAAGGACAGACACGCACCACAGTGGATGAGTGACACAAGTGGAAACGTTTATTAAAGCGGAAAGTACACTCTCGAGATGTGAGAGGGGGTTGAGCAGGAAGGTGAGAGCTGCACTCCCCGGGGGTTGGATTTCTATCTTTTATTGATAGTTGTTAACTAGGAGGTAGAATATTGATTACTTATGAAGGGAAGCAGGTTTCCTGATTTTTCTTCCTAATTGGGCCAGGAGTTTCCTGTCATGGCAGCCGCCATCTTGGCCCTGTCTGGTTCCACCCGGCTTCTTGTGGAGGGTTGCCAGGATAGGCCTCTGACCTCCTGAAAGCTGGCCATGAGTTCCTTGTTGCTGACCTCCAGGTCTCCTGTTAGAACCTAACTGCCTCCTCTAACAAGGCTGTGGGCAGAGAAGTAGGTTATAAACGCTCACGACATGAGCTGAAGGTCAGAGCGGCAGTGTACACACACACAGAGTGGCCCCCCCCCACGTCATACACAACAAATGTGGTGGAAAGGATCTGCTCTGTTCACGTGTAGCATTTGACACAATGTCCCTAAATGATTTGCGTGTTTCCCCGCTAAGCTGTGAGCCTCCCAGGAGCTGAGAACAAAACATACGTGTTTCTGCCAGACAGGGTATATCTGTTTTGCCCAGAACCAAGCAGAGTGCCTGATGAATTGTTAGATGCTTGGTTGAATGAAAGGGTAATGTTATTTTAAAAGTCAACATTCAAAAATATGAGGAAGTCGCTCATAAAACTGTAACTTGCTGAAATAAGAGGACAATAGTTTCTCATGGGCAAATGTATATAAGAAATGCATGTGCTATTTGAAGAAACTGAAGTTTGTGTGTTTTTTTGGTTTTGTTTTTTAAGACTTTATTTTTGAGTAATCTCTACATCCAACATGGGCCTCGAACTCACAACCCTGAGACCAAGAGTCACATGCTCCACCGACCGAGCCAGCCAGGCGCCCCTGAAGTTTGTGAGTAGACCCTGATGCAGTGTGATTGCTGTGCTCACCTGAGGGTGGAGATTGGGGATTTCTCTTTCTTCTCTTGTGAAGACCTTCCAGAATACTCTGCAGTGGGGAGTACTACTGGCTCAGGGCCAAAGCAAATTTCCTGCTCTTGCTTTTCCTTGGAAGATGATTTATTTAAGAGCTTACACCTTTCAATCAAAAGGACTTTGAAAAATAGTTTGTTTCCTCAGTAGATAAGACCTGTGGTGAGAGGCAGGTGCTCTTGGCACTAATAAAAGCTCAAGTCTAGACGAGGAATGGGAAAATACAATCACGGAAGGGTTGACTTCTACTGGGAAGTTTAAATGTCGATTGAACTAAATTAAACTAAGTTCAAGTCAACAGATTTCTTTTTTGAACATTTATAAAGAGTAAGATACAGTGTAAGGCAGTGTGAGGCTACGTGATAAATTAAGAATTAGTTTTTGCCTCAAATCTGTTATAATCTAGTGAAGTTCTCTAGGTGTTAGAGGCATCAATTAACACATGTAAGGAGGAAGGGATTAATTCCCACTCAGAGAATCAATATAAACTTCATGGAAGAATTACTTGAGAGATGACTGTATTTTGATAGAAGTGTATGGGGAGGAACTCTCTGGTGGTGAGCCCCTACAGTAAAGGTTGCAAACTCGAATATCTAAGGCGCCAAGCACATCACAACCATGAGTGTAGCCAGTTGGATGTAAAACAATGGGATTGTAGCCAGTCGGAGAGGGTGTGCCCCATTTGAAGGGATTAACCACTTCTTGGGCTCAGTTGCCCGTTACCTCGATCTCTTACTTCTCCAAGAGAAGCTGGAAATTTTCTTAATGTTGCCAATGGCTTAGATAAAACAACAACCACTATAACATCATGTGATCCAAATCCATCTAAATCCAGTGTGTAGGCAGGTGACTTACATAAAGATGCAGAGGGAGAAATTTGCAAGCCATGCTGGGAGCTGGCACTGCCGGACGTGCGCGGACATGAGTGGTCATGAGCAGGGGCAATAAGCAAAGACAAATAAAGACAAATAAGACGAAGAGCTGGCCCTCCCAAGACACTGAATGCACTTTGCAGGAATTCAGATCTTCTTCTGGGAGCAGCAAGGAGCCTGTCATCCTGGAGGTGATTTGTTGAATGCTCTGGTTTAGAAAGACTACTCTGGCTGCCTGTGGAGGAATGAATCGAAGAGGCTGTTGATGAGGGCCTGGAGATGGGTTAAGAGGATGCTGCAGGAGTCCAGCATGAGAATGGATGAGCGTCTGAATCTAGACCAAAGCGGACTGGTGAGAGACAGTGACTGTCAAAAACCATCCATGACTGGCTAAAAATAAAGGTTGCTTTCTATTTCTTCAGAGGTTGATTTAGGAAACTGAGGGCTAAGTCCCAGATAGACCACTAACTAGTTTTGTGGCCTAAGGTCAATTATTTCTCTTAAACTTTAGCTGTTCTTCCATCAGACAGTGACAATAACAACCGTCCTGTCAACTCGGGACGCAGTAGCAATCGAGAGAAGCTGAGCACATGAAAGACCAGCCACCTCTATAAAAGACTGTATCCGTGGAAGTGATTTTTATTGGTGTTATTATAGTCAGCTCTGGGATTCCGCATCAGTTAGGACTTTGTAAACATATGGGAGCATACAAAGTTATTATCTGACAGTGACCATTTGTTTTAAGATTTATATGAATTGAGAGCATCTGGAAAGGAAAATTTTACTCTGTTGATATAACCAGTGATAATCATGGCATGTACTGTGGCTTACAGCACCTTCTAAGTAAAATGGATCCACTCACTACTTTAGCTGAGGGCGCAACCCAAGGCAGCCATGTTTGACACCTCAAGCCATGCCTGACCCAGGGGCAATAGATTCATCTGCTGATGAGCGGTCTAGGACATACCCTTGTGTCAAAAAGACTCTTCCAAACAGGAATAATGGTAATTAGTTGAGCCAGGAATGTAGTTTCTGTAGGGAATTTTAGTGGGGAACTAACGTGTAAGGCACCCAATCTACCGCGTGAGGACAAAGCGATAGATGTGTAATAGGGCAGACCACTCCATGGTAAGATGGTAGATGGAAGATGGTAAGATGGAAGATCACTAGAGAGAAGACCCAGTGCCTTTTACATACGGCACTGCTGCCGTTGCCTTAGGCCAAGAGCCACCCTATAGTCCCAGCCTCCCTGAGGCCATGCCAATTTTTATTATTTTGTTCAATAAAATTCCATTCAGTGGAAATCCTTAAAATAATCTTCACCCTTCCCTTGAGTTAGTTCTTCCTCGCAACTGAAAGACTCTCCTGAAACACTGTTCCTATTCACCAAAAATAAGCATAACCTTTTCTGAGGTGTTTGAATTTAAGAACAGAGGTCATCTAAAATTGGCTTTATGTCTTCAAGTGGGGAAAAAAGTGGTTAAATTAGATGGCACATGACTGGGTAGACTCAGGAATCAAGTGTCAAACACTTGAGACATGCTGTCCTTCAAATTCCCACAAAAGGACAGCTGCTTTAAAAAAAGAAGATGTTCTACAACTAGTCCAGGCAATGACTCGGGCAAAGGTGAATAATTCATAAAGTTGATGGAGTGGAATAATCGTGGACTTTAGAGTTAGGAGCCTTACCCAGAAGTCCAAGCCTGGTGACTTCCTGGTTGGGTGGGCACTGAGATCTCAGGTAAGGCCTGCAGGGCCCCAGGCGTTGATGAGTGGAGATGTCATGGTCATGGTGGTAATAATGATGGCGGTGCAGGAATCCATGAGAAAATGCATGTGAAATTCCTCATGAACTAAGCCATATGGTTTGTTATTAAGGAACTAAAGTTAAAGGGTTGGAAATGAAAAGGGTTAAGGTGACAATGTTGGAAAGCAATAGCAGTTATCCATGGGAGAAGGCAATGGACAGATTTCAGACAAATTACTAGTGAAGAGTTGATGTTCCTATTGGACTCCACATGATGGTTAGGCAGTAAGATGTTTTTGGGCCTTTGCCTTTTAAAAGAGAAGTAGTATTAATAATGACGATGACTCTGGTAATGCGGCTAATAATAGCCACAGCAGCCACCACTTCCTGAACATTTCCAATGGCCCAGTACTTGATAGTCACTGGCTCCCACCCTCCAACAGCCAGGCTGTTATCCCCATTCTACCCATGAGAAAACTAAGGCTCAGGGAGATTAAGAAGCTGGATCAGAGTCAACCAGCTAAGGATTTGAACCCGGTCTTTCTGGCTCTGTGTTCTGTGCTCATCTTGCTGTTGGCCTAAGTAGCTCATTTTAGAACAGTGAAACCGAGGGGCTGCAGTGATCCTTGGAGAAGGCCTAGTGTAGGTCCTTCTTTTGAGAGAACAGGAAAGAGGCCCAGAGCAGCGAAACGGCCGGTCCAAGGGCACAGGGCTCGTTACTGCTGAGATCAGTCTCCACCTCAGGCCGTCTGACTCTCAGATCAGTAGCCTGACGTCTGCTCTAGGCTGCGTCTCTGGTGTGCAACTATTCTGAATAACCGTGCAGCCTTGCAAACAGGCTGCTGGTTTTATTCCAGAGAATTACAGGTCACATGGCCCCTTCCTGGGGGAACAGCTGGCATGTGTGCTGGTGTCTGTATAGGGACACACCCCGGGTTTATGGTGGCTCGCCTCTGGCTTCTGTTGGCAGTGGGGCAGCTCTTTGTCATGGATGAACAAATAAGGGAGTTCACTGAAAATCCACCCCTACGTTCTCGTGTATCACCTACCTCTAGCATAACTGTTCCCTGGTGCCTTCCTTAGGCGGGAGTGGGGGTGGCACATGAATATACCGAAAAGAGTCTGCCTTTATGAGTGTTCATTAACTTCCAGGGTCCTTTAATTCTCACGATTAAACTACAAGTTAATGGATTAAACCCATTTAACAGATGAGAAATTCGAGACCCAGAGATATCAAGAAAGTTGTCAATGTAAAAAACAAACAAACCCTAATAAGTCCTGGAGCCAGGTTAGAGCCTTCATTCCCGGGTATGTTTGATGCCAGAGCTGATATTTGTAGCTAACACACACACCCGGGCTGCACCTGCAGAGCTTTGCACCCATGGGGGGTGGGGGTGGCTGGGAAATAAAGGTGAAATCTTTGTCTTCACGATGTTTATAGTCTAACATGGGACGCAAACGTGATTAATTCTACCACAGAGAAAGCATTGACTTTTTTCCTGCCAGGCACTCTTATAAGAGATTTATGAGAATTATCTTTAATTTCTCAGCATGGCTATGCAATGAATTTTTTATCCCTATTTTACAGATAAGAAAACTGAGGCTAAGAGAGGTGCCACAGATTGGCAAGCTTTCTGTAGTTAATAGGTATTAGAGTCTTGATTCAGTCCAAGGTCATAGTCCTGGTGGTCAAGTTTAAAATAGATGATAGATAGATAGATAGATAGATAGATAGATAGATAGATAGATAAATGCTAGGGGACTCCAAAGGGAGAAGCTTGTAAAGTTGAAAGCTAATTACACTGACTCCTTAGATTCAGTGACTTTAATAAATTTTCCTGCCAGCCGCAGTGATCCTGAAGAAGAGGGCAGTGTGTGAAATTGGAGGCAGTGTGGTGTAATTAAAATAGAGAACGGGAGTCAGAGATCTGGCTTTGAGACCATCTCTTCCTCCCAGTGAACTTGGTGGTCATTGTAATTGAAGGGGACTCCTTGGCTCTCTCTTCTGTGTCATGCTTGCTGTCACTGAAAGGGGCTCTCGAACATGGTTTATTTTTAAGGGGTGATTTTTATTTTATTGCTTGTCTCTGGAAGGGTGCCCGAAGATGTTAATGAAGATTGGGGAAGCTATAAAAGAGTCAGAAAAATCTCAAAGTTATTGAATTTCACTGAAATAAAAAGGGCTAGTTCTATTTCCCTCACAGCTTTTTCATAGGCATATTTATGTAATTATTCATTGGTTAATTTATTTTTGATCTTGCAAAAGTCTGCTCCTTCTAGTCCTCCAAGCTCCCAAGAGAAAGAAAAGCAGCGAGGTATTTTCAATTTAGCCAGCTGTGTTTCCCTTGTGAATTTCCAGCTGTTTCTTTTCTTTGAGCTTTGTGGCAGAGTGAAAAGAGCATTGGGCTGTCAGGCTGACTCCACTGCTTCTTAGCTATGTGATTTAGACAGGTCTTCTTTCCTGGGCTCCGTTTTTTCTCTCTCTCTCAAACCAGGGGGTTGAACTTAGCCATTGGTTTTTACATCGAGCTGTGCACTCTTGGAAATGGCAGTCAGGGGCTGCGAGTTATTGGAGAAGATCTAAGAACCGTATGCTGGACAAGTCTCAGGGCAGGACAAAATCATACTTCACACACATCCATTACGTATGTATATGAGGATGTTGTTGTAAGTAATAAAGTGTAATTTAAAGTGTTGTTGAATTTTTACTAATGTTGGTCATTATGCTTTTCTTCCTTAAGATGCAATTAAAACTTATTGAATCACTAATTTTGATCATCACGATTTTCTTAATTAAGATGTAATTTAAAATGTTAGTCAAGTTTTGCTAATTTGGGTCATTACGATGTTCTTAATCAACAGATACTAAGTGTTCTGTTAATATGAGAAAGGTCTGAATATATCTTTGATATTAAGAATGGGTCTTAAAATTGTAAAGGTTGAGAATTATAGGTCCAGTTGGTTTCTTGGGTTTTTTCTAGGTCTGACATTTTGGGATTCTAAACTAGAGTATCCAAAACAGTAGCCATTTGTCCCATGTGGTTAAAAAAAAAAATCCATTCAGTTGCACTAACCAGTTTCACATGTTCAGTTGTAGTCACGTGGGTTAGTGCCATATTGATCAGGGTAGATCATGGAACATTTCATCATCACAGAAATTCTATTAGACAGCCAAATGAACTAAAGATTTTATTAATGTGTTTTCCTGGAGATGAGATAGTCTTACCATACAGTTCTCAGAAGAACATGAATTTGAAGTTGAAGGCATTTAGCCCTTCGTCCTGTCCCTGAGGGGAGTGGGAGGGGGCGTAGCTAAGAACCCTGACGGATCGATCCATCTTCTTGGGACAGTTTGCCTTTGCACCTTTGGTTATAATAGGTAACATGATGCTCAGAACAGCCCAGCCGTGCACACCAATGAGTGTTGATTCAGCCACACCCCAGATAGTCTCACCCACCAGACAGATTAGTCTGAAACTCAGAAGTTGTGTCCAGGATCTAGATACAGCCAGACACCAGGATTTTGCTGGTTCCCAGCCCAGAGAAGCCACTAAGAAGAGGAAGAATGGAGAAGCCATCCAAAGCCAAGTAACATATTTCCTTCTCCTAATAGGAAGGCTTCTCTGGGTGTGGCTGGAGCCAAGGGGCTGGGAGCTGGGGGCAAGGGTCTCCCTTCAAAAATCCTCAAGGGTTGTTAACTAAGACTTAAGGTTTAGTAGGCGAAGGTCATGGGCCAGGAGGGATGACGTGCTGAAGAGACACACTTTCCCCTTCTGATGAGAAAATATGTGTTATTCATTGTAGAAAATTTAGAAAATACAGAAGCTATGGGGATTTAAAGCATCCCTCCTAATGCAACTGGAAATAGCCATTGTTAACATTTAAGACAATTTCCTTACTTCCTCGAGCTGGACTATAAAGGGTTAGTATTAAATGCTTTCGTTTTCCGAAACCAGGGCTTTCCTTTACTTAATTGCAATGACCTATTAAGCCAACTGAAATCTGGTTTCATTTTTCTCTCTGGCCATCTCCTTCTGCTTCAGACTCTCTTCTCTTGGTTTGTGAAGGACAGTCGAGGTCTTTCCAGTTGTTTTGCAAGAATGATGGCCTCATTTGTAGACTTGCAGCTCCTCTGGGGTTCAAACTCTACCCTTGTGACCATGGTGGCCTCGGGGGTCAGTTGTGAGGTCCAGAGCAGGCCTTGTCTTTTCATTTCGTTTGGGGCTGGATAAAAGGGGTCTGAACACATTTGTATTTTTCATCTGCAAAGTGATTTGATAGAATTACATGGGTACGTCATCAGCTCAGACTGGGGACAGGTTTGGGGTTCTGGTATAGGATTGCTGCTGAATCATTTTAAAAATTCAATCCTTTCATAAATATTTGTGTTATGAAGATAGTGCTTTACTAGGCACTGGGCTCACAAAAATGCAATCTAAACAGATTATTCCCTCAGAGTGCTTACAGACAAGTATTGATCAACAACAACATAGCTGATTGTGATTTGGGTGTTAGAGGTATTGGGATAGGGGTCTGCTCAGGGTACTGTGCGAGCCCAGGCAGGGTGAGATATTTCATCCACATTTGGGGAGATGAAGGAAGGCTTCTTAGAAAAAGTACATCTAAGCTGAGAAAGGAAGGATGATTAGGAAAGAACACGCTAGAATGTGGAAGTAGAAGGGAAGGTGAGGGAGAATCTTCCAGGCAGAAGGAACAGCTCGAGGAAAGGCTGGGACTTGAGAAAGAATGATGCATTTGGAAATGACGTGGTCAGTAAAGTGTCTATAATGTCCGTTCTGCATATTTTGCTGGCAAATGTCTTGGACAATAATATTTGCTTCAAGACTGGCCTGTGTTGATCTCTGGTGGCACATTTCCCTTCTTCCCCAAGTACAAATGCCACTGGCATTCTGAAGAGGAATGGGGTCAAGGCCACCTTCCTCAGGAAGTCTTCCTGAATTTCCTCTGGTGGAAGTAAACTCTCCCTCCTCTGAATTCCACAGAATTCTTGTCCTCTGTGAACCTCACACTTTATATAACAGTTCCTTACAGTTGCTTCTCCTTCGGCCTTAACTATGAACAGATTAAGGCCAGGGACAGTCTTCTTGCCTTTCAGAATCTTACCTGGTGCCGAGAGCAAACACGCACTTAAACAACAGGTGTGTGTGTATGTTCGGAGAATTCGGGGTTCGTGACTAGAACTGGTCTTTTATGTTCTGCTATTGTGTCTCATGCTATTTTTTTTTTTTTTTTAGATTTTTAG
This sequence comes from Ursus maritimus, assembly GCF_017311325.1. Classification (NCBI taxonomy): domain Eukaryota; kingdom Metazoa; phylum Chordata; class Mammalia; order Carnivora; family Ursidae; genus Ursus; species Ursus maritimus. The sequence goes on from NW_024427107.1 coordinate 64,560,824, forward strand.
CACATTTTCTCCCTCATTGCAATTATCTTTTTTCCCCTCCAGGCGCCTGCCCTGGTACCCTACCACAGTTAGGCTCAGGATAATTTTCAGAAGAAAAGAGTGGCATTTGATTTTGTTTATTCATGCAGATTGGATTCATTAAGATGAAGGTTTTAAGTGGCAGTACAAGTAGTGTGTGGAGTGCGGGCTCTGCTATGAGCGGACAGAGAGCGGAATTCCTGGCGTGGGTAGCAACCCTTCTAGGGTTTGTAGCAAGGCTCACAGCCAACCGTGGCGCACGTGTACGGCTGCATCCGTTGTTAAAATAATGAAATAGTTTCATACCAGTAGTTGAGGCGCACTTATCTTGATCCCACCAAGTGCCCTTCTGACACCCAGGACCCACGCACATCCAGCGATTAAAGGTTTACCACCGGGTATAGTGGGAGGTCTCCAGGGTCCTGCACTAGTGCCGTGACTGGTGGCATTCTGATAGGTCGATTCCCTGAGCCATCGATATTTTGACCACAACTCCCGTTGATCAAGTAGGTGTCTGTCAGTGATTCTGAAGTATTTCCTGCTAAGAAAACAGGGTTTAGGGTGCATTTTGGATAAAAGAGAGCTAATTAGGAAACCGGATAGGGTAATGATTCCAACCACTGACTTCCTTATTTACTCACTACATCACATTAGGCACTTCCCCTCTCCTGCTCTGTGTCCTTGTCTGTAAAAGAGGGAAAAGAAGACATTCTTTTATCCATCCACCCATCCATCCGTCTACTCACTTATCCATCCACTGAACAACTGTGCCAACCCTAACAGGGAAATGGTGCCTAATGGGGACCAGAGAGACATTTGGGGGATTCTAGGCGCGCATCTAGTTTCGAAGGTCCCACGAGACAGTGAAAATGAAAGCCTTTGAAACTGTACAGGACTTCACTAAAGCGTGTCATCAACTCAACAACAGCCTCGGCTCCTTGGTGTGGACTCAGGACAGGCTCGGGCATTTTGCGCAATACAGCTCTTCCGAAGGCCCGCTGGCGCCTCCTCGATTCCTGGCATTTGTGTAAATCCTTCAGAGTGCGGAGAGGACTGCGCAACAGTTTCCATTTAGTGTTTGCTGAGGGCCTCCTTCCCCGTGCTTGCTTTCCCCAAAACAAAAAGAGCTTTACAGTTCGGCCTGAACGAAAAATAATACACAGCCTTTATAAGAATGTAAAACAATATAGAAAAGGATATAAAGGAAAGTGAAATTAATGCCAAATCCCACCTGACAATCTTTTTGATGAAAAATCCCTCCGGGAATCTTTCTATGCATTTTTTTTTTTTTTTTACATAAATGCGTCATACGCTCCGCGCTGTTCTGGAGCCTACTTCGCTCTGAGCGGTACCAGCGAACACTGGCAGCGCTCTTATCAGGTGGGTGATCGAAAAGAAGTGTTTAGCATTAAAAAGTGCTGTGATCCCTGTGGTTTGTTTCATCACAGCATTCTAGGATCCTGTATGTTGAATCCTTTTCTTGCATTTTCTCCCTGAATTACTGAGGTTTGTGTTTAGGTGTTGTCTGGTGGTATTTTCTCAACTCAATAAATGCATTATCTGAGCTGTCATTGTTGATGAGCACATGGGATCCCATCGAATGTACAAAATTTATTTGTTTAATTAGTCCCCAGTGGACGGGTTTTTGAGTTATTTCCCATTTTTGACGAATGTAGTAATTCCGTAATCAACATCCTTTTATATTTAACTTTGCCCATTTGCAAACTTTTGCAATCTCACCTTCAGGATACATTCCTAGAAATGAGAAGGCTGAGGCCAAGTCTCTCTAAGTTTTCGTTCATATTTGTGCTGGGGACTATGAAGGGCTAAGAGGAGTGTACGTTGTGGAAGCTGGAGGTTCAGCGGGGCCAGTGGCATTTAAAACTCACGGCACAGCCCGAGAACAGAGCCAAAGTGTTCAGCAGAGAGCTGAAGAATGAACACTGCTGCGTGGAGGGGTCACTGACTGTTGGAAGCAGTTTCTGAGAAAGGAGGTGACCTTGCTTTGGAGTCCCTGAAAATAGCCTGTACCCTCATCCATGAGTGTATCTCTTAGAGAGAGCCCTGCCTAAAAGCAGAGTCGGGACTAGCCTCTTCTCACTTCAACAAATATTTCATGAGTGCCCCTTCGGTGCCAGGCATGGGATAAGGCTCAGGCATCAAGGAGCTCTCAGTCAGGGGAGACACACGGTGGCCAACAGCAGTGGCAGCTCGGAGTGGACATGCTCTCGTGGAATCCTGCTCGAGAGGCAGCACGATGACCCTGGGTGGACCGCGGGGGTGTGCGGGTGGAGAGGACACTTCTCACGGAGCTGGCGGTAGAAAAGAGGAGCGGGGAGTCCTCGGGCAACTGAGGAGCGGCTCTGAGAGTCTCAGCCCTGCAGAGGCTGGAGGCTGGGAGAGGGTGTGGGGTGCCGTGGTCCAGCCCGGCAGGAGCGCAAAGCACAGGAAGGGAGGTCGGTCCTTAGAGCTATTTCCCACACCTGGCACCATTTACCTTGTCTTCTCCTCTGGACTCCCTCCCTTCCTTTACTGGGCCAGGCTGGGCTTCTTTGCGGAGAGGATTTGTTTTGCATCTTCTCTTGATGTAAAATAAAAATGTCCAGGCAGCATAGGGTAACCGTCGGTTGTAGAACCTGGCTCTGCTCCAAGAGCAGTGGGGCAGTTGCCATTTGAATCGGTCAAATACAATTGAATACAGGCAACTTCATATGCTTCAGCTTAATACCAGGCTCCCCTAAGGTCTGGCAGATTCTGCAAGTTCTCCTAAGTGCAGAAAAAAATGAATTATGATTAGGAGAAGCCTAATCTACTATTTTATATTCCTTTTAAAGTCAGATGTCTAGGCATAATAATGATGATGGTGGTGATGATGATGGTGAAGATGATGGTGATGATGGTGATGGTGGTGATGATGATGGTGATGGTGATGATGGTGATGGTGATGATGATGATGGTGATGGTGATGGTGATGATGATGGTGGTGATGATGGTGGTGATGATGGTGGTGATGATGATGGTGATGGTAGTGGTGGTGATGATGATGGTGATGATGATGGTGGTGGTGGTGATGATGATGGTGATGATGATGGTGGTGGTGGTGATGATGATGGTGATGATGGTGGTGGTGGTGATGATGATGGTGATGATGATGGTGGTGGTGATGATGATGGTGGTGATGATAATGATAATGGTAATGATGATGATGGTCGTAGTGGTGATAATGGTGATGGTGGTGATGATGATGGTAATGATGATGGTGGTGGTGGTGATGATGATGGTGGTGATGATGATGATGATGGTGATGATGATGATGAGAGCTTAACTCTTGTGGAACATTTAACACATGCCAGGTCCTCTGCTAAGCACTGCCCATGCATTATTTCATTTAATCTTTCCAACTGTAAGGTATGAACTAGTATCATCCCCATTTTACAGATGAGGAAACTTAAATTTGAGATTAAGAAAGTGAAAACATTCAGTTAATCAAAATGGTCAATTAATCAAGATGCTCAACCAGACTACCATGAGAGGATGAAGTCCTGGTGCTCAGAGGCAGCCATCATGCATAAAGTATTTTCTCTGCTATGCAACTAGAATGGTACAAGCTCTATACTACCCCTGGGAGAATTGAGGAAGTCGCACAAATCATTTTCTGTGTCTTGTGGTTTCGATGAGGAACACTGGACAAGAAAGGCAGCTAGATAGTGTAGGCACCCGCTCTTTCCTCTCAGTTCTGTGTCCCATTCTTCTCACTCTTCTCTCACAGTGACTGTCAAAACTGAATGGAGGGTGTAATATGGTGCTTTTTAGGTTGCTTCTTTGTGGGGTTTTTTGTATGCTTATTTGTTTATATATGATAAACTTTTGACTTTGATCTAAAATTCAGTGGGATGTCTAAAGTCAATTCTCTAGAAGTGAAATCTTTAGGTTGTTTTAATTATGCTCCATTACTGTTATTTGTTATTTATAAATTATGTTCCTCTTTTAAGATACTAACGTATTAGTCAGGATGTTGGTTTGGCTGTATGTAATAGACACTAAGAACGGTGGCTTGTACAGGTACAAATGGACTTCTCTTTCATGGACTAGATAGGAGACAAGCAGTCCAGGGCTGGGATGGCAGCTCTGCTCCATGAGGGTGCCCAGGGACCCTGTTTCTGTCTCCCCTGTAGCTCTGACATCCTGACAGTATTTCTCTCATCTGCAGGGTCTGCTGAATTATTCATGTTCCAAGTGGCAGAATTGGGGAAAAGACAGGGCATAACATGACCCTTGTCTTTAAGGATGGAGCTGGGTGACATCACATTCATGACCCTCTTATTGGCTAAAGTTATTACGTAGCCACATTCAGCTTCAAGGCACCAGGCTTCAAGGGATGCTGGGAAACGTAATTTTGTAACTTCTGTGGCTATAAGCCTAGCTAAAAATTGACTCTTACTATGAAATAGAAGGAGAAAAGGATAGCAGGGAACAGTATTCAAAAACAAAGCTGAACAATGATGACAAAAAATAAAAAAATAGAGGTTTTAATATTTCTTTTCTGCACTGTAATGGATGATTTTGCCCAAACCCCAGAGCGTATGTCCTCTTCCTTGGAAAACATCGCCCTATAGGGTTGTCTGATTTTCCAACACATTGGAGTACCCTCTCTGAAAATAATGGAATACTGTCCTTAGAAACATAAGCTTCAGGACCAGATACTTTATTTGTGGGGTCTAGTGCAAAATAAAATATAGGATCCCTTGTTCAAAAATTATTAAGAATTTCAAGATGGCAAAACCAGAGCAACGAAATCAGCATGGGGCTCGTCTAAGAGTGTGGCGCCCAGTGCAACTACATAGGTCACATATCTGTGACGAAGCTGGCTCTGCTCAGCTCTTACCTGGGGGTGGCAGGAAGGGTGTTAAAGTTCCCACTGACTTCTTACCATCGCTACATAAGCTCTGGCAGTCAGCAGTTATAACACACAATATGGTGTAAATCAACACCCGAAGTAGGACTTCAACAGCTAAGTGTTAGAGTTTGTTAGAGTGGTGGGGTGACCACTGGTGCAGGCTTTGGGAATGTTCTCAGACTTGGGATACCAGTCATGTATTTCTGCAAGTTAGAGAGAATCTGTCCTATGACTTCATTAAATGTTCTTTGCACGACTTCCCCTGAAGGTTGGTTAGTACTATGTTTAGTAATCTGGATGACCTACTTTCCTCTGGGTTCTGGGACAAAGGCTATGTCCATATGTCTTGGAAATTGTCAGCCCATTCATTTTGCCTGCTTCTGTGCGTGGTGACCGAGTGTATGCTGCAGGGATGCTGAGCTGGGGCCAGCTCTGGGAGGTCATCACAAGGAGGGCTAGACTGGTGGGATGTAAGTTCAGGTTATAGTTGCGGAGGGAAGTCTTGCCAACTATTAGGTCAAGGCTGTAAAAAGGCAATATAAAACCCAAGAGTTCTGGAAGACTGTAGGCAGCAGAACAGAAATGGAGTAAGGCAAATTGTATGGAATATAAGCTGTAAACAGTCACAGCCTGGCCCACGACCCTGTATTCACAATTCCTAAATCCATACAGCTCTGAAATCTGACAGTTTTCTCTAGGTTTGGCGCAGAATCTTTTTTGTGGAAGCTGATGTGAGCCTGCTTATTGTCTTTATCCCAGTTAATAGGAACGGTCACAGGTTTTGCTGTAGAGATATGAATACATTTGACTATGGAATGCTGGCCCAGACTCTAATGGGAAATTATTTAATGCTTTCTTTCCTCCTAAAATCAGAAATATTTTGAGTTTATGGGTGATAAATCCACCTACACTGGGATCCCAAGATTTGGGGCCTATAACATCTAACATTTGTTGGACATACATTAGGTGCCAATACTATCTGAACATTTTATATGTCTTAATTTCTTTAATACTCATTGTGGTGTATGAGATAGACACCGGTATTTACCCCTTTTGATTGGTAAGAAATCTGGAACCCAGAGGAGTTTTGTAATCTGCCTATGGTCATAGATAATTGGCAAATGGCAGGCAGTGAAAAAGGTGAGCGTCTAGGGGGGCCTAGTTTTATATCATGGAGGTGAATCAGCTCAAGAGGCATCAACAACGAATCTCGTTTTGGGGAACAATGGCTCAGCTGAATGATTGGGCAAATCAGTCCCAGTAGCGAATCTATTTGTTGGGTGAGGTATGAGGCTTAATGAAAAAGTGTTCTTTCTACGATCTCCACGATAGTCGGAACTGTACTGATCCTTTGGGGAAATCACGTGACCTTTGAGTGATAAGGCTTCATTGACAGAAATAACACTTCTTTATTCAAATATCCAAAGGGCAACCAAAGTTTTATTTGTTAAATTGGATTTTTGGCTTTGATTGTAATAGATATACTGTATTTAAAAAATCTCTACATTGGCTTTTGTGAAAGCACTATCCGTCTTAGTAGAAATCTACTTTAATGTTTTTCTCCAAAACCGTACTTCTGGTTAAGAGCTGGGTGGGCTGACTGATAGTATATTACTTTACTGATGCGCACATTATTCAAGGCAGAGTCCCAAACCCTGACAAAATACAAATAGACCCTTATTGCTTCTTCCAGATGTTCCACACTTGTCTTGGTAAGAGAGCTGAATTAGATTCGTTTGACAGGATTTGTTCTTTATGAAGCTTTACTGACTGCTCTCTTATACCTCCATAAATCACTGTGTTTCTACCCAAAGTGTTTGTCTGATAATTTCTTCTCACTGTTTTTTTTTTTTTCCTGGAAATGGATGCCGTGTGTGGATCATGAATAATGAATGGTTTTATTTATACAATTGCTACAAAGGATGATAGGGGTTAGACAGGAGTATTAATTCCTTCTTGAATATGAATCAAGGATTTTGTTGATTTGTAAATTACCTTTTAATGAGGTTTGGAAAAAAAGTTTTCTCATCATAGTTTCTCAACAGATTCTTAATAAATGCTTACTTTTGTATACGGAAGCATGAATATTCCAAGGTGTTTAATATTTTGGAGAAAAATGATTCTTGGATTAACAAATGTCACAGCAGCCTGGTAGTTCATCGAAGTTTTTTTATTGCTGGTGGAACGGAACTCTGCATCTGACTCCACATTTGACTGCTCTGCATCTTTAAACTTCCTTTCCCATCTGTAAATTCTTCCCAAGTAAAAACTGTAAACTTGCCTTCCCAGCTTCTCGTTCAGCAAGGACGCAGGCGTGTGACCAGGCTGCCCCAGTCAGATGCTTGCACTTGAGGTTCTGAATTGAAAGTCAGTGATAGAAATAAGAAGCGTGGCATAGAACCATTTTGGTGAGGAAAAGGGCAAATCAACCTGCTTTCTCAGGAAGGGCGGTACTGGACGTTCCGGCAGTGTCCTCTTGTTTCCAGGGTGGTGGATAAGCTGAAGTGTCTGTGTCCAGAAGTGGGGTCTCCTAGGCGCTGTCTGTGGTGTGAGAGAGGCGTAGCTCCTAGTTTTTTTGTCTTCAATCTGGTTCTCTGCATGCTCCTGGAAATCTGGAAACTATCACTGCTTTTCTGTTTAATCTAGCGGGGGAAGGAGGTTCTGTCATTTGCAACTAAGAAATGTAATTGATACAGCTGGGATATGAGGATAATGACAAGGGAACGGGATTCTTTTATGTGTATCTCCTTTCAGCTGTTGAATAAGACTATTTGCTGGGTCATTCTTACCGCAGTCATCATCCACTTGAACTGATTGGCTGCTGAGAACAGCGAGCTGGAGAGAGTGATGCGTACGCAGGCAGGGTGTTTCTGAAGAAAACGGAGGATGATTTAATGTCAGTGCAATGACTGGCTATGAATTTGGAATTTACCCGTGGCCTTAGGAAAGGGAATTAAAAGATGAGCCATGAAAAGATCCTGGATAGAGATCTTCTGGAAGGTTCCAAGTTCTTGGCTTGAGAAGCGTTAAGAGCTGGTTGAAACAAATACTACATTTCACTAGAGGCCCATGATTTAATTCTTCCATTCACTGATTCAACACGTATTTAATAAGTACACTGCATCATGTACATGCAAAGTATTGGGGCGACAGGGGTGAATTGGGCAGGGCCGGACAGATCTTTGTTTGGTGCGCTGGGGGTTCCACGTGCTCCCACACAGACATGAGGAAGGATAACAAGTTTTATCACTATTTGCAACTGCAGATACTGGACACTGGAGAGCTTAAGTGATTTATCCACAACCGCACACAGCAAGTAGTGGAACTAAGAAATGAACTCAATTCTTCTGGTTCCAGATCCTGTATTTTTTCCAGGATGCCAGCCATTTCCTACCTGGCAGAGCTCATATCAACTCTGAGAGACAGGTGTCAAAATATGGCTACTTCTTCCCATTTCTGGAAAGAAAGCCTGAGTCAAGGAGGGCTGACACTGGCAAATTAAAAAAAAAAACAACTGGTAAATAAAAACTTTCTAAGGCTTGTAGTCCTCTTACCATCCCTCATTTGTACTACCCAAGGCTGCATCTGTCATTCATATGTGGATTGGGAACATGGTATTGAGAGCCGCCCTTGTTGGATGATGTACAGGGAAGAGAAAATATCAATAGTACATTGGACATCTTGAGATGAGAATCGGGTACCATCTTGAGATCAGAGCTGGGTACCATCTTGAAATGAGGGTTGGGTACCATCTTGAGATGGGGTTGGGTACCATAGAATATAGTCAGGTGTGAGAATTGGGGAGCAGGGGGTACAAGAAAGAGAACTCTACTTACTTGGCCATTTTTCCCCTACGGCTGTGGTATTAGAAAACACACGGTCCCCACCCTTTCCTGATACCACGATCTAGTGGGCAAGATAAGTATGTACACGGCTGAGTCATCCCTACCATTAGACCCGTGCCTCTTCATTTACATTTAGCTTACTAGATGGCATGAGTTTCCTTCTTTTTTAATTGAATATTTTATGAGATCATTGTAGATGACGGAGAAAAGTAGAGAACACACAGTTGTAAGAGATCATACAGAGATTCTCCTGTACCTTTTACCCAGTTTCCCCCAATGGTAAAATTTGGCAAAACTATGTAGTACAATATCACAACCAGGGGATGGACATTGATACAACCCACTGATCTTAGATTTCCTGAATTTTACTTGTACTGATTGTACGTGTGCATATGTGTGTATGTATGTGTGTGTATTGAGTTCTATAGTCTTATCACCAGTGTTGGTTTGTGAACCCAACACCACAGTCAAGATACATACAGAACACAAGGATCCCATGGGCTGCCCTTTTATATTTTCCTGACCACACCTCCATCCCTCCCTGGTTTTATTTATTTTTGTCTCATGTGTCCTTGGTATCTATAAAGCTACTTAATAAATTTGTATTATATAAATAAGTCAACTAACAGTACCATAAGAGATTAACATATATAAATAAAGTCCTCTGGAGGGCAGGGGAAGGAGCCATTCATTTGACCTGGGCCTTAGAAATACAGAGAGAGGCGGAGCATAGCAGTGAGTGGGCACTTATGATGTGGGCTGGACAGCACTGTGACTCATCTCGAGAGGGACTGCCTGGGTTGACATTTCCTTTCCACCACTTACTGTCCCACCTAGGCCTCCTCAGTTTTCTTATCTTTTTGCGGGGGGAGGGGGCAGAGGGAGAGAGAGAATCTTAAGCAGTCTCCACACCCAGCGTCAGTCTCCAATGCCAGACTTGCTCTCACAACCCTGAGATCCTGACCTGAGCTGAAATCAGGAGTCAGACGCTTAACTGATTGAGCCACCCGGGCGCCCCAATTTTCTTATCTTTAAAATAGGGATGGCACTAGGGCTCACTTCAGGGGTTGCCTTGGGACGAAGGCAACGGTGCTTCTAGCACCCTTGCCAGAGTCTGATACATGGTGACACTTACCTCCATAAACATAGGGTGCTCTGAACAGTCTCAGTTCTGGTTGTTGGAGAGGGGTCTCCAGTGTGAGAGTGGAGGTCCTGTCTAAAGCTGCCTTCGTGAGGGGGTGGGGACCGAAACTTCTCCTTGAGGCTGCTATGGGAGAGGTCCTACCCGCC
>NW_024427107.1:64570883-64696254 GCF_017311325.1 Ursus maritimus
CTTCTCCTTGAGGCTGCTATGGGAGAGGTCCTACCCGCCGCCACCCCACCGCCACCACCCCACCGCCCCACCGCGGGTCTGTCATCCTTGCCCTGGTGGTCACTCCCATGCAGGCTCCAGAGACACTGATTGCACTTTTCACATCCTTTATTACATTCTGTGGGCAAAACAGTAGGTCAACCGGCTGTTATGAATCTGGGGATTAGTGAAGGCTCTGGTGGAGGGGGTTTCTCATCTGAATAACCAGGGTCTTGTGTACCAAAAGCCCCCCCAAAACTTTGCACAGGTAGTGGAAGAGTTTTACCACGGCCTGAGCTCTTCCTAAGAGGCGTGTACGAAATCATTTACAAGAACCAGCTCCCCTTCTCCGCAACTCCCGCTTTGTGCGATGGAGGAGGGGTGTTTACTGTGGGGCGGATTGGCAGTGTGTTTGGACTTCTCCGGTTCCATGGAAATTCCCTCACTGTGTACACACCTGTTGTGAGAAAATAAATCGCCGTGGGTCCCAAGGACGGAGGCGGTTCGAGCAGGGTCCAAGTGAAGGAAGCCTCACAGATCCCCCTGCAGCTGTCAGACCCCCTGCGATAGGGCCACCACGGCCAAGGCCTGTCCGGAGAGCTGCACAGACTACATAGTCTCTTCTTTTTCAAATCTGAGGTTGAGCAGAGCCTGGCAAGTTCCTTCCATCCTCAAATTTCTTTTCAAGTAGTGTCATCATCAGAATTTATTGTGTGCTATCAAATATTACTATCTCCATCTTTCTTCGGAGCTTTTTATAATCTCAGCAGGCCAGGGACTTAACACATTAAGTATGGGCAGTGCAGGGCAGGGTGGGTAATGAACTGTTTCCCAATTAATGGACGTAAGACTTAAGACTGCTATTCACATAGGCAATGGTTTTACGGGCCATGGGGACATGACACTAAATAATCTTGGGTCATGAAGAAATCTGTTCTCTTTAAAATTATCTTCCATTTCCACTTTTGTCAAAGAAAATGTCTTTGACAGCTAAAATTTGCCAATTCTTTTTTTGAATGAGAATAAGCCTTATATTCAGAATCAGTTATAGCTATGGTTTAGCCATAGTGTTTCCCCCACCCAATTTGTTTTTAATTTAATTTAATTTAAATTTTTAATTAACATATACTGTATCATTAGTTTCAGAGATAGAATTTAGTGATTCATCAGTTGCAGATAACACCCAGTGCTCATTACTTCAAGTGCCCTCCTTAATGTCCATCACCCAGTTACCGCATCCCCCACCCCCCTCCTCTCCAGCAACCCTCAGTTTTGTAGAGTTGAGAGTCTCTTATGGTTTGCCTCTTTCTCTGTTTTCGTCTTATTTTATTTTTCCTTCCCTTCCCCTATGTTCATCTGTAGAACTTATCAAACTCAACACCCAAAAACCAAAAAATCCAGTCAAGAAATTGGCAGAAGACATAACAAACATTTCTCCAAAGAAGACATATAAATGGCCAACAGACACGTGAGAAGATGCTCAACATTATTAACCATCAGGGAACACAAATCAAAACCACAACAAGATACCACCTCACACCTGTCAGAATGAGTAAAATCAACAAGTCAGGAAACAACAGGTGTTGGCAAGGATGAGGAGAAAGGGGGACCCTCTTACACTGCTGGTGGGAATGCAAGCTGGTGTAGCCACTATGGAAAACAGTATGGAGGTTCCTCAAAAAGTTAAAAATAGAGCTACCCTGTGACCCAGCAATTGCACTACTAGGCATTTACACAAAGGATACAAACATAGTGATTCGAAGGGGCACATGCACCCCAATGTTTATAGCAGCAACATCCACAATAACAAAATACGGAAAGAGCCCACCCAATTTAAAGTTACTTTCTATGAAGGCATCCGTCACTAGTTTACCATTTAAAACAAAACATACAGTTTTTTTAATGATAAATTTACTTGACTCATAAATGGTGAACTAATTTTAAAAACTCAGTTAACGATGAAGGAGAGATGTGGCTTTGGCATCGTCTGAAGGTGGTATTCAAATAGCTGAAGTGAGAAAGCATTGGTGTAATGGAAGCACTAGGCGAGAGGGGAACTGGCTTGTAGAATTAGATCTTTCAGCAAGTATAATAGGACCCTGGGCAGCTTACCGCTTCACTGGGCTTCCATTCCCTTATCTGTAACAGCAGTAGATTAGAGTCTCTGAGACATATTCCTCAAACACCTGTTGTCTGCAAAACGTTGTGCTTCTGAGTGCGAAGCTCCTGTGATGAAAAGGGGACGAATCCTGCCCTCGAGAAGTTTAGAGACTAAAACAAAACACCACGCAAGCTGACGTATTAGTGGAGGAAGCAAAGAGCCAACTACCAAGGAAAGCAGGATATGGCTGGGTTCTGGCCCTGGATCTGCCACTTATGACCTGACTTTCACCCATCATTCAACTTCTCTGAGCCCCAGGTTCTTCACGATTAAACCAATGGCCCTTCTAAACCTGTTGTGGCAGAGGTTTACTTTTCCCTAGAGAGGAGGGGCGCCTTCCAGTAAAGGCTATGGGTCCGGCTGCCCCAACCTGTTGGCTTGGAGGTCTCCGGACAGCTCTGAAGCCCATCACCAAAGGTTGTCCCCAGAACCACTAATGGATCCTGTAAGCACAGTATTCCAAACCAGAGCAGAAAGTACTTTCTCCTCTTGTCAAAATCCTTTAGTCCTCCAAAACGATATGAATTTCCATGACCTTGGAGAAGTATGCTTTCTCCTCTGTGCATGTTTTGATCACTTGATCACTTGATCATGACATGTCATGTCATATTATATCACATCACATCGTATGTGCGTGTGTGTGTGTGTGTGTGTGTGTGTGTGTGTGAAGCCCTGCACTGGCCTATGGCCAGAACACAGGGACCAGGTTTTCACTCTTCCTGTCTCTGTAGCACGTAACTCAGTGTCTGACACACAGTAGGCAATACCCAGCTCTTATGTGAATGTGTGTATGTGCGTGTGTGTATGTGTGTGCATGGTGTTGCTGATAAAAAAAAGAGTCATAAAATTTGGAAGATAGTTGAATAAAGAAGTTTTTTTTTTAAATCAACTTTTTATGGAACAACATGGGGAAAGTACACAAAACAAAAAGAACAACTCAATAAATGATCCCAAAGTCATGTAAATACCACTCAGGTCCAGAGCTAGAGCGCTGCGAACTCTGCCGCCTCCCTTTCTCTCAATCTTGTCCGAAGGCAACCACTTTCTTCACTTCTTTTTGTCAGTTTCTTCTCCCTGTGAATTTTTATTTCAAAAATCTTCAAATCTACAGAAGAGTTTCAAGAACAAGGTAATAAACACAGCCACTTTACCTTGATAGGTTTTCTCTATCTTTATTTTTTTTTATTGTTGTAGTTTCTGTCTTTTTTTCCCCTGGAACCATATGGGAGTTAGTGATAGACATCATGATACACAACCATCCAATAACTTATCATTCATCATTTCCTAAGATCAAAGGAACTCTTTTACTCAACCATAATACAACCACTATACTCAGGAAATTGATACAGTACTATTGATACTATTGATATAATACTATTATCCAATATGGCACAAGTTCAGATTTCTCCAGTTGTCCCAACAATGCCCTTTATACCTATTAAAAGCCTTTTGGGGGAGGGGTGCCTGGATGGCTCAGTCATTAAGCATCTGTCTTTAGCTCAGGGCATGATCCCAGGGTCCTGGGATCGAGCCCCTGGGTCCTGGGATCGAGCCCCATATCGGGCTCCTCCGCTGGGAGCCTGCTTCTTCCTCTCCCACTCCCCCTGCTTGTGTTCCTCCTCTCGCTGGCTGTCTGTCTCTCTGTCAAATAAATAAATAAAATATTAAAAAAAAAAAAAGTCTTTTGGGGGAGCCCAGAATCTAGGCAAGGAGTCTCACACATTGCACCGAGTCATGAACTTTCCAATCTCCTCTAGTATACGGTGGTTTCCTTTTTGTTTTGTCTTTTTGAAATTGTCATTCATAAAGACCAATTATTTTGCATATTTTCCTCAATTTATACTTGTTCGATTACTTCTTCATGATCAGATGCAGGCTGAACTTTCGTTTTTCAGAGGAGCACACAGCTGATGTGCTCTCAGTGCCTCCCTGGGGAAGGCACGTGATATCCATTGGCTCATCATTGTTGGCAAGTGCCATTGGCTGGTTAAGAGGTGTCTACCAGATTCCTCCCAACGGTCTCTCACCCAATGGTTTTAGCTCCCATGGGTGATTCTTAGCTAATTAATGATCACTATAGGGATTGCGAAATGGTGCTTTATAATTTTTTTTCTATTATTACCTCTGTGTATAAAAAGAGATTACCCTCTTCCTTTTCTCTCCAACCCCCTCCCCCTTTTTAGCGTCAGTATGGGCTTATGGGTTACTTATTTAACAGGTTATAATCCATTCCTGGGTTATTTATTCTGATACTCAAATTGTCCCATCTTTTGCTAGAGGGAGCCCCTTCAGGTAGGCTCCTGTGTCCTTTGGACATGTTCCCATCAGCTTTTGAGTACTTTCTTCTTTTCAGGCATAGTAAGGTTTTCCAGGTTCATTGTAAGAGAGGAATTGAACGGCCTATCTCAGGTCTTATCATCAAAATGTTAGAAAAGAAACAGGAAATGAAAATCAATGTTCAACTTCAACACTGGCAAATACAGCCCTGAACTTTGACAAAAATCGGTGGGTTCTAGATTGGTCTTGCACATCACTGAAGCTCCAGAAATGGGTTGTGGGAAAGGCAGTTGTCTATGAGAGGCTGCTGGGTACAGCCCCTGCTGGTGACGGGCAGGCCCACGGGCTCAGCCAAGAGCAGCTTCATAAACGCCCGGTCGGCACAGCTCCTTGAGCGTGTCCGTGGTTATGGAAGACAAGAAGCGTACGGTAATTAAAACCACAAGTAATTTCAACTCTTGCTTCATGAACAATATGAGAGCAGCAAACCAATTATGAAATTGTCTATTTGTTCTGCATCAATTTTAATTTCACCTGCCCTCTCATCTGTAGAGATGGGGGTGCTCAGCAAAAGGGGCCAATAAAAGTAAAATGGAGACGATGATGAGGTTAAAAATCCCCCAAATTGGTTGATGAAAAAAAAAAAAAGCTAAATGTGAAAATGATCCCACAAGACAGAGACTTAGGGTCAGGGACTTCTAGATGGTTCGCATTTCACTTGGCAACTGTCCCTCAAACAACTGTCCAATGCCAGATGAGTATGTGAAAAGAAATAAATATACCTGTGTATTAGGATGGGAAAAAAGTAACCTCTTGGTCGGAGGTGGCCATTGGCCATGCCACCAAGAATCTGAATCACAATAGGATAAATGCCATTAGGGATGTTCCCAGTGAACTGTCCACATGCTTTAAAATTGCTCTGCACTCACCCAGCTGTTTTAAGTACAGAACCCCAGAAAAGAGCCCACACTCCTTACGGCGGGGCAAGTTCAATGAGAAGGACACATCCTGGGGAAGATATGAGGAGCAGCTGATTGCTATCCCACAGTGTGTTGTCCTACTTTTCACCATAGATTTATCAGGTCCTTTAGTATTATTTACTGAGTTAATTAAGACGTTGCCTTCTGAGTTTGGAAAGTGCACCGATATTTTTAGATAAAAGATGGTTGCAGGCTGACCTTTCAAATAAACAGCAGTGAGTTCTCTAAGGCAAAATAAGAGTACTGTGACATCTTATCCACTTGCACCGAACCACCCAGCATTTTCTGGTCTTCTGCTTGCTAAGAGAAGAGGGTGACTACTCATAAAACAGATACGTAGTATTCAAGCTTTAAAAAGTCAACTTCTGGGGGATATTAAGGAGTCGAGTCAGGAAATACTCACACCACTATTCTCCACCTTGCCCACTGCAACGCAGGTAATCTACCACAGCCTCAGAACCTTCTGAACCGCTTCTCCAGGGAGCCACTGACCACTGAGGAGAGTTACATTTATTGTAACCCAGGTCAGAGATCAGCTCCAATGCACTCTCTTCCCCTTTCATATACCTGCTCATTATTGGTTAAAATGATGACCCTGGTAGAAGATTCTTAACTGTCAAAGGACATTTGATAATGTTCAATCTATTCTAATGGACTGAACCAAGAAATACTCCAAGCCAAATAACAATTCTTTTTTAAGACAACTGTTCCGCTCAAGAAGAAAGGCCACATGCTAAGGGAGATGCAGTGCCAAATTGACAGGCAGAGGTCTCAGGTTCCACTCCAAGCCTGACCCAAGTTTGATCTGTGTGACTGGGAGCTGATCAGCCCCTCAGCTTTCCTGCAGAGGGAAGGCGTTGGACTGAATTGCTAAGCTTTCTCTAGTGTACGTTCTGCATTTTAACAATCTTTCAGTGCATGCTGTCTATTATTAATTGGATACCTACACTGAATGGGATGCTGAAGGCAAGAAAAGTGAAGCATATCTTGTCTGTCTCCAGGAGCTTTCTGGGTGCCTGGGAAGACATCGAGGGTGGTGCTGACGGTAATTGCTTTCGGATGCGCCCTCAGTCTCTCAGAATATTTCAGCCACGTGGAATCAAAATCACCCACTTTTTACTGTGCAAAAATAGTTGCATGAGGATGTCCTGTTTCTCCTGGATCTTTCACAAGATGATTGTATTTTCCAGAAAGAAACTTGTCCTATAGCCACTTTTGGTGATGATTCCCCTGTGTGGTTCAGCGTTAGTGTGATTTGGGTTCCTTGAGATTGCACAGAACAAAATAACATTCAGGTTACCCTAGTAAGGGAAGCTCGGTCTACGGATACATTGAATATGGGAGAATGAAGCAAGGAAGTATAGAAGTTAAGAGCCAAGGCGTCGGAGGCACATCTCAGCTCCCCCACCTGTAGGGTGGCTGATTCTGGGCAAATCACTTCACTTCCCTGTATCTGTTTCCTTGTCTGTAAAATAGGGATAATAGTAGCTACCCTACAGAGTTGTTTTGAGGATGAAATGAAATAAGAATATAAAAGTGTTGCAGTTTCTGGCATGTCATTAATGCTTAAATTAATAATTGCCATTATGTTCATGAATATCATTGTTGTTACATGTGGAATGAATTCCAGCAAGCAGCCTTGTGGGTGAGCAGAACCCTCAGTCTAGCCCCCGATTCGGGATGGGAGCGTTGCTCAGGAAATGGCATACTGCTCTGGGTTCACCTCGGCTCGGGAGCTCGGATTGCCCCGGAATCCCCAGGGGCACCAGGCTTCCTTTGATTCTTTCTTGCTTGATCGTATGTAGACTCAGCCCCTCTGTCTCTGTGTCCACTGCTGCTACCACCACCAGTTAATCTCCTTCTACTCCTTCTCTAAATCGTGACTTCCATGGACTCATAGCTTTTGAAGTCCTGTTGCTACTCCCAGCTTGGGACCTCAGCGGGCTGTCTTTCCCTGTGTACGTTTGGGCTTCTGGCCCTGCTACCAGCATCTCAGCTCTGTCTGATTTGAATTTAAATCCTTTCACCCATCATTTTTGTGACAGGTCACGTCCCAGACTGCTGAGCGACCAACAGTTGAGGTCACATGGTTCCAGAATGGCCTGACCTCTGAGAAGGGACTTGTGAGGGTCACAGGCAAGCTCAGCCCAGTCTTTCCAATCCTGTGGGCGCAAGGATGAGCAGAGACCACCAAAGCTCACAGTGCCCTTGACACCCAAGCTGAGAAAAAGATAGGAGGCAGTATTATATATGTTAATATATGTCAATAGATGTTAATAATGTTATAATTGTTAACATATATAATATTATAATTATATGTAATTATAATATTAAAATTATATATGTATATAGTATAGTTTTATTAATGCTTTTCATTTTCCCTTCTAGAATAGTAGCAACTTTAGGAAAGAAATTTAATTCTTTCTGGTTCTTTTGTGTCTGCTTGTGGCCTCGTATGGATAACTGGTCAGTAATACAAGACTAATATATCTGTCCTTTCAACAAATACTTAGTAAAAATAAAGGTGCCTCACTTTTCCTATTGTAGAAACACTTTTTTCTACTATCAAAGTAATTTAAGGGTCTTATTGAAAAGTTACAGAGAAGTTTAGGAAAGAAGAAAAGAACCAAGAGATGACAGAGGACAGAAGCAAACATAATTCTAAGAGATGTTAAGAAATGTCACTTGCAACATTTATGATCTTGTGCCAGTAGCTTACTTTCTCTGGGCCTCTGTTTCTTCATCTAAAAAGAAAGTGGGGTGATGGTCTGACTTCCGCCAGGATTAGGAGGGCTCAGTGACACGTTCGTAAAGTGCCTGCTATGGTATTTGCCTATTGTCTAGAGGATGACCAAAGAGCAATTGGTTCCCCCCATCGCATCTTACCAAGAATGTCTTCTCTTCTCTACGGTACCTCTCAAGGAGGGAGAAGAAGGAAAATCGGTGAAGGTTAAGAAGATTGAATCCCATATAGACTGATTTGTAGGTCTCTTGCCCCCAAAATGACCTGAGTTTACTTCTTCTGGTGACTCTCACCTGTTTACAAAAGGAACACCTTCTTGGTACACAGAACTGCATTTTCCCACTAAGCTCCAAACACACCGAGCTTTGGCATTGCCAGGAATTTTACAGAAAAGCTGTAGAACAGTTTGTGTCATGGATTTTTCCCTTTTCATTCAAGTGTTGAATCACGAAGCGTTGTTGAGGTCCAATCCCTGACTTTTGACGTTGAGTAGAACCATTTTAATGTGAATTCACTGAGAAATGCCTGCAGGCATAACAGGTCCAATATTCAAACCTGTAGACAATTTAAGATCCATTGCTTACGTTTGAAAGCTTTCCAGTTTACCCATCTCTTGAAGATGAACCTATTTTAAAAAATTAAAATCAAACCATTTTCTAAAAATAGGAATAAAGCTTTAATGTAAAGGATAATTACTTTCCTATTCTTCCAGGGAAGATTACATTGTTTGAGGGATGCCTTGCTTCGCTTGCTTTTTCTGCCTATTTTTCACAATAGTATTGCACATATATTTGAGAATAGTAAAAGAAAAGAGTATCAAACCATCGTTTTGAGGCTCCTTAGCAATACCAAGGAAAGAATAGGTGTTTATTTGTTGGAGAGTGGGGCTTAACAGCATTTCCCAAACTGTGGTCTGTAGAAAACCAACGTTCCTATCTCCAAGTTGGGAGAACTGATTAAAAGTTCTTGTTGTCAACTCAGTTCGGGAGCCGCAGGATTCTGCGGCAGTTTTGTACTTCGAGGAGTCAGTTACATGTTAACATCTTGTTGCATCAAGGAAGTCCGATGACACTGGGTTTACTCCAACACTTTCCAAATGTATTTTAAAATGGAATCTCTTTATTGGTGGGAGGTCCCTTTGTGAATGGCAAGGTCTAGATTCTAGTTCTGTTAGGGTGGGTCCTCCAGAAAGCAGCTTCCAAGATGGCACTGGTCTGCTCGAGATTTATTTGGAGAAATACCTGGGAAGGATCAAGAGGTAGGAGCAGGAGGAAGCAAGGAGAGTCTTCAGACCATGATGCAGGTCTGACATCTGTGACAGAGAGCAGAAAGGAAGGGGAATTGGGTTGGGAGAATCTTCTAAGAAAGCCTCCTCCAAGTCCATAGGGATTCTATGGCCCACGTCATCCACTGGAGGAGTTCTGAGTCTTGCAGGAGGGGTCTGAATTAGTTTTCTGGCTGTGAGTAGTCATTAGCTGGGAGAAGTCCATGGACAGCGTGGCCTCAGTGTGGCCCAAGGAGTGAGCTGGGAGGCGTAGCAGCTGTGACTGTCAGTTAACAATGCTTTCTGCAGCTGAAGATCTGAGCGGCACATTTTCATGACTGCCACATTTTCTATTTGTGTCCTTTGTTAGCCAAGCAACCTTGAATAAGTCAGTCAAGGCTTCTGTAACCGAAGCTGTTAATCTACTAAACGAGAGGGGGGTCAGATCTGTCCCTTCTGCCTCACATAGCTGCTGTGACGCATAGCCACGTTGGAAAGCTGTTTGTATTCTATGAGCATTCTAGAAATAGAGATCTTTATTTTGGAGTAGCTGTAGGCTTTTCAAGCGTATTAGTTGCTAGAATGCCGTTGTCTTGCCATCACTGCTCTGAATTTCCCACAAGCCTACTACCGTGCTGGGCATCTAATAGGTACTGAGTTAATGTTTGTTGAATCATGATAACGAGTGTTGTGAGTTCTCCAAGGAAACAGTCAGTGACTCTGGCTGTACGTGGGATAATGATTGCAGACACTGCAATGTATTTCCGCTGGCAGGAGACCACATGGCAGAAGGCAGAGCATGTGGGAAGGTGGGGGATGATTCCTGTTGATTTGATCTGTATTTGTATCTGGAAACAATGTAGCAGCTTCATGGTAAGGGGACTGTTCTTCCCAGAGTGGGGAGGGCTGGAGGAGAGTTGCCCAACCCTCTTGCTTGGCAACATATTCCCTCTTTTGCATTTCTAAAATAATTCTGAGGCTAATTGAATTGTAAAGACAATTCCCAAACTTCATTCTAGATAATTGTATAGCACCACTCCCCTGAATTTCATTTTCCAGAGTTGTTTTCCAGTTACATTTCTGACTGCTTTGAGTTTTTGCCAGCTCAACCTTTGGGGGAAATACGGGTCAGGACTAAAAGAGTTAAGAGGCAAGCACAGGGAGGAGGGTCAGTGAGGTGATTTCTTACTGGGTAATTTCTTAGAGTTGACCATAGGTCATCTATTTGACTTCCCTTTCCTGGAGGGGTGGTGGTTTTGTCTATTCCTGCTTTGTACATTTCTTTTCACTGGCTCAGCATTTTGTTCAACAAATGTTTGCAGAATGAACCAATGAATGAATTACATGTATGGTCTATGTGCTGGGTGCTGGGGAGATGACAATGGTGAGTCTGCCAGACTGAGTTCCTACCCTAAGGGAACTTTTTGTTTAATGACAGTGGTGAACAGTAATGAAAAAGAATCACATAAAAATAAAATTATGAACCAGGATCAGTTATGAAAAGAAAAAGCACCGAGGATCTGGGGATCTGCTGACCCTGGGGAAAAGCCTCTGACAAAGTGAGGTTGTGACCCGGGAGGAGGGGACAGAGTGATCCCGGCAGAGGTCTGTGAAGGCATGTGGATTCCAGGCACGGAGAGGAGCAGGTGCAGAGGCCCGGAGGGAGGGGCATAGTCCCATCAAGTCACTGAAGGAAGGCAGTCTGGCTGGGGTGGACAGCAAGCAGCAGGAGATGTAGCAGAGAAATGAGACTGCGAGTGGTGTCATTCACTGGTTACTTCCCTGCAACGAGCAATCAACCAGCATTTGCTGCAGTGTCTACGGTACAGCCAGATGCTGTCTGCTGTTACCATGTGTACTGGTGTCTGGGTCAGACATGCAGCCTCAGGAAGGTATCACTCTGCAAACAAGGAGAAAGAAGTTTAAATTTTAGGAGGAGGGACGGGAACTTTAGCTGGAGATTGCTTTGGGCTCAGGGCTGCTCAGCTCTGATAAGAGTTGCTGCAGGATCTTGGCGAAGAGGAGAGCAGATGAGAGGAGGAGGTTTGGATCCTTTGAAAGGATTAGGGGTCTGGAGACGGGTTCCAGCTCTGCCAGGGCCATGACGAGCTGTGCCACCTCAGACGATGTCTGCTGTGTGGTCATGACTTTCCCCACCTGTGACATGTGAGGCTGGGACTCCCTGACTTCTGACGACCTTTGCTTCTGATGCAGATCAAATCTCCCATGATCTAGAATGGAAGGAGGGATGCATGCGGGACCCGCTCGCTCTCTGTGAATCCCTGAGCCGAGGCTCATTTCTCTGGGGACAGTGAGCACTCAGCTGCAGATTTGAGTGACGCTGCCTTGGGAACCCCGATTTAACTTGCCCTGTCCTTACCTGCGCTGGGGACTGGCTGCCTTCCTGCCTCGGGGTCTGTACCGTGGAGGCTCTCACACCCCCGGCTGGCCCGCAGGCACTAACCTGCCAACCCTCCCCATGACGTGCTCAGTGCAGGGAGGCCACCGTTGCCTCCTCTCCCGTGATGCCCATACGTGCAGGAGGAAGTGGCCCAGCGCAGGGTGCTGGCTTCCCGGGGCTGCCATAACAAACGGCTACAAGCTTGGAGGCTGAAAGCTACAGAAATCGGTCCTCTTACAGTTCTGGGACCAGAGGTCTGAAGTCAAGGAGCTGACAGGGCCGTGCTCCCTCTGAAGGCTCCGGGGCAGGCCCCTTCCTTGCCTCTCTGGCTTCTGGTGGCTCCAGGTGCTCTTGGCTCATGTCCACATCGTTCCAGCCTCTGCCTCTGTTTCCACATGGTCTTGTCCGTGTCTTCTTTTCTGCTTCTTGTGAGGACACTTACTGAATTTAGAGACCACTCAAATAATCCAAAATGATCTCCTCTTGAGATCTTTAACTAAATTTACATCTACAAAGATTCTTTTTTTTTTTTTTTTTTGCCGTTAAGGGCATATTCACATTTTCTACAACGTGGATTTATCTTTTGGGGGGCCACATTCTGCCCACTATAGGCAGAGTTTCTAGGCATTTGACATCCAAATTTCCTCTTTTTTTTTGTTTTATTCATTTTTTCCCTCGCTTGACCTCTGAGAAATAGCATGAGGACACAAATCCCAGTGAAATGCCGCAGAGACAGCAGGCCAGAGGACCTGGAGTGCAGGCTCTGAGGTCAGGTGGCCTCAGTTCAAACCCCAGCGCCTACCAACCACTCCGTGGCTCAGTTTTGCCATCCACACACTGGGCGCAATAACAGTTTCTACCTCTGAGGGCTGTTGTGGGTCTTAAATAGGTTAATATTTGTAAAGGCATCTGGAACTGGCCTTAAGTAAATAAATGAGAAGGGGATGGTGTGAAGGATTAAAAGGCCAGGCTGGATGGCTGGATGGTGGCTGGAGAGCACCCAGGGCTTTGGCACCATCTGGAGCGAGGATTCTTCTGGGTCCTGGTCTGCCTGGGGCTACCTGACTTGGAATGAAACGCGTCAGTGGCCCCTCCTCTCAGGACCTGCTCTGAGCTGGTGTGTCCGCTGATCGGAGTCTTGGGCTCTGGCAGCCAAGCCAGGAGGAGGGCCTGAAGTTCAAACAGAGATAGGGAGCTGCTGGCAGACACAACACGGAAAAGCATTTCCTGGGAGGCACCTGCCCTTCGCGATGGAGCAGCCTTATGCCTGATACCCTCTCCCCCGGACCGCTGCGTTCCAGAGAGAAGCTCCCCTCTTCCCAGGACTAGTGCTGGACGCCCTGCCTCCTGCCCCGCTGACCTACCTCGGGTCCAAGAAGTTAGTGAGCGCCAGTGCGTCTGGGCACTGTGAGGAGGCCCCCTGGTCAAGGTGAGGCTAGGGCTCTCCCTGCTGAGCTTCCTTGCACCCTCAGCTGGAGCCGGGCTGCTGGAAGCCCCCTGGGCTGCTGGGGCTGTTGGAATGCTGCTTGTTAGAGAGCTGAGGCTGCAGGGGAGGCCCCAGAGCGCAGAGCCTAGGCTTCGGTGGCAGACGGCTGTGTGGCTCTAGGCAAGTTACCGAACCTCTCTGAGCTGCGATGTTCAGCATCCGGGAAGTGAGGACTGCACGATATTTGGCTCCTCTTAGGTGCTTGAGAAACTGTGGCTCTGACTGCTATTTGGAGGTAGCATAGAGCGGAGGTCTGCCAGGCCAGAGCTCAGTCGCAGCTTATGGCTGTGGGATCTAACGCAGGTTACTTAACCTTTTAGACTTCTATCAAATGGTTGTTGGGATGACTAGATTAAAAAAAAAAACAATGTATGTAGAACCTTGACCCAATGCCTGGCTTATCCTGCATGCCTAAGAGACTGGTTATTACGACTGTTCCAGACCACTTGGAATAATGATAATAAAATGGATGAATATATTGAATAAATGATACATTGTACAATGGATAACCAAATATTGGCTCAATCCCAGTGTGGTCTGGAAAGAAAAGCATTCGGCTAGCCATGAGGAGAGAGTCTTGGAATGGCCTTAACTGCTGTCTGCTCAGTGTGATACATTTTTGAAGCTAGCCAAAGAACTTCCGGTGAAATCTTGTGGAGCTTTCTATGTGTACACTCTACCTGTCCATTTGTCCGTCTGTGTGTCTAACAGTCATTGAGCCTGCTCTGTACCCGGCGTCGTGCCAGACCACTGAAGGCACACAAACTGGACGTGGTTACTGGCTTCACAAGCTCAGCATGGAATAAAAGAGAATGATCTTTTGCAAGTAACTGCTATGATCCGTATAATAAAGGCTATAATAAGGATGAGAACAAAGTGCTAGGAATCCGGAGGACTGAGTGACTTGTTCCTCCTTGCAAAACTGGAGATCCCGGAAATGATATTATTTATTATAATAAATTATAAAATCTCCAAAGCAAGTTGGGGAAGTTTGGCATCTTTCCAGTGTTGCATTTTCCAATCCATGAGCATAGAATATTCTTCAATTAATCTTTTTTTTTGTAACTTCCAGTGTAGAGGTCAATTTTTAATTTTTATGTAATTAAATTTTTTTTAAATTTTATTTTACTTTTAATTTTTTCACATACACTATTAGTTTCAGGTGTACAATATAGTGATTCAGCAATTCCACACAGAGGTCATTTTTTTAGAATGATTCCTAAGTTTAAAATTTTTGATCCTATTCTATTTTTTATTTACAGTTTTAGTTTATAATTCTTTGTTTTTGGCACAGAGAGGTACACTTGATTTTTGTATATTGCCCTTGTTTCTAGATACACTGCTTAATTCACTTAGTGATTCAAATAGTCGAACTTTATTGACCTGGTAAGGCCTCCAGCACAGTGTTGAATAGAAGGGGTGTTCGTGAACATTCTTGTTTCATTTTTTTTTTAAATCTTATGGAGAAGTCTTTCAATATTTACAATTGATAAGATATGAACTCTGGTTGGGGGGGGTTGTAGATATTCTTTATCATGTTAAGAAAGCTCTCTGCTCTTCTATTTTGCAAAGGTGGCTACAAGATGGAGACTAGTTTGCAGGGAGGAGAGAGAGTGGAGGCAGGAAGACCGGTTAGGTCCTTCTCTCCAGCAGGAGCAGTGTACATGGATGCAGAGAAGGAATGTGTTGGGCTCTCTGTTTCCTCAGTGGTTCTTACTTAATCACCGCTCCCCTCATAGACATTTCAAAAGAGAAAAGAGCACTAAAGGTTTCTAAGACTCTCTTTCTCTGGGTGTCCCACACAGTGGTCTTTAAGATATTATCAGGTGTTTTGTGATGAGGATGCGGTCAAGTCAATTTAGAAAAATCTGAATGTTCTGTCATCTGTTTGGAGAATCACAATGTACATCGTCATTATTAAAGGCTCTGAGACCCTCCAGCAAAGGTAGTTATTTAATTTAATGTAGCACCCATCCTTCTGTCTTCAATGTCCATGACACCAAGAAATGAGGTTCAGAAGGAATTTCCTAGGTCCTTTCTTTACCCATCACGGAATTAATGGCTCTCACTTGTGACAGTAGCTTTATATGTTAGTGTATCGGTATCCCTGAGGTTATAACCAAGCCCTTCTCTTTCCCTGTTATGTTCAAAACCCAATGAGACATAGAACTATTCATCAAATAGGGATCAAAATATCACGTCTATTGCTGGTAAAGCTAGATTGGAGGAAGCTGTATGGATTGGAGTCCAGATTGGTTTTCAGATCTTTTCCTGAGAATCGGATGAAGTCAGTGCCCAGCTGCAGGGAGGAGAAGTCCTTCTCAGTGACTTCTTCTACCTGACATGAGGTGGAATAAAATATTCTGGGACAAGGTAGACCCAAAGCAGGGAAGACCACTTGGGAATAGGAGCCTTGGACCTTAACCCAACCCAAGGGAGGAAAACCCCAACAATGGATGCCATACTCTTGCCATTCTGCCAAAAGTTAATCAAGGAATATATGGGAAGAGGAGGGTTCTGGAAGTAAAGAAAAGGAGAAAGCTTGGAAAGGGTAGGAGTTTGAAGACTCCTTTATGCTGAGACGCAGGGAGGGAGAGCTGCTTGTTCCAAACGTTGGGAAGCCGCCTGTAGTCTATTTTTGGATGAAAGGTTGATTCTTTTGTCTTAGGAGAACAGAGATCAGGGCTCCCATTAGCCTGGATATAAAGAGGATGGAATAAGAAAAGTGAACATGTTCGTAGGGGCTCAGGCAAGAGAAGGTTTGGGGCTGGGAAGAATTCCGCAGCCCTAACTCCACCGCCGCCAATGTTTGTGTCGGATCTTCCTCGCGCTCTAACCAAGCGGTCATGTGCTGATCTTACCCACAGAGGAGCAGCAGGAGAGGCTGGAGGCCAGTGGGCACAGGTTGAAAAAGGCATCAATGGCGGGTCTGTCGGCATGCTGCAGGGTGGGCGAGAAGCATGTGAGGGCAAAGCCCCCCTTTTCCTGGGCAGTCCTACAGCACCAGCCTTCTACCACCTTGTCCTTGAACATTTGGCAAAGCTCTCTGACGGGCTGTCAGAAGCTGGCTGAACCAGGCCAACTCTACACGATGTGGCTCCGAATTATTCCCAAGTCAGCCTTGGTTCGGAGAAACTACGGGAGGGATTCATTAGCTTCTTCCGAGGTGCATTTCCTCGACTCCGCTGACTCTTACAGGGGCAGTAGCGAGGTTCTCAGTGACTGTCTGTGCAGTTGGTAACGTGTGACTCTCCTTATGACAGCCACTGAGGCTGGAATGTGCAAAGTGAGGGCCTAACAGAGAAGCATCCCTTTACTGCTGCAGTGAGGGGGGAGATGGCAAATCGCAGTAGGCCGGAGCGATCCGGTTCCCGTGAGAATGGGAGTCAGTGCTCAGTCTATTCAGGCCATTGTCTGGGACACTTTGGACCCAAATAGAGGACTGATCCTTCTCTTTCAAACTGGAGAAGTCTGGTCCTCCAAGGTTAGGATGACCCTGTGCTTAGTAGAGAAGGCGACCAATTCTGTGGGCTCATTGCCAGGATGGGGGTTGAGTGGCAGAGGAGCTGGGGTCGGATGATAAAGTCCAGCCTACCAAATATATTCCCCAAGTGCTCTGAATTTCCTAAGTTTCACCATCCCCCTTTGGTTGAAAATGTGTCTTTGAACTTCCTGTAAAAACCATACACCTTCTCTTCGGGAGGAGAGCTCTCTGGCACGAATTACTTAAGCACAGGAATTCGCAACACCGCTGCACAGTAGAAGAACCTTGGGAATCTGAAAAGTACTGAGCATTGGCCTCACTGCTGACCAGGGACATCAGACTCCCTGGGATGGGATCTGGCCGCGGTGTGGGAGACCGTTTGAGAAAGTCCCCGTATGAGTCTGATATGGGCATCATAGCCTAAGAAACAGGATCTAGAGGAAGTAAGTTGTTATAGGAAGATGACAGGGAGAGAGGAAGAAACGCTCAGTCTTGGCAAGGCAGGAGGTCCCATGGATTCATACTTTAACAATCTTCAGTCAAAATCCACATTATGGCTATTTCTATATTTGGTGGTTTGCCTTTAATGAATACCTCCCAGTTTTAAAAGTAAGATGAGTACACAGAGCAGATATTCCTCAGTAGGCAACTGGGAATTTATCCAAGGCTCTCTGGAGAAGCTCAGAATGGTGGTAAAGCTTGGTTTTGCTTTATTTTTAAGGCAGTCCTGATTAGATACAAATCCATTCTTTTAACAAGGAATTTTAAATTTTATAAGAGTTTACCATATAGATAAATTCACAAATCAAAGTTTGTTTTTTCCACACTGGATGTCATGACTCTGGGTTCAGAGGGTCAGGTGCACAGGTGACCTGTGTCCTCTTAGGTGGGAGGAGAGCAGCAGGGGCTAGTCCTGGTCACACCCATTGACTCAATTAGCTTCATGTTTGGCTGCTTGGCCTGAGCTGCTTCTATTCCACCTTGAAGGTAGAAAAGATGATTCTAGAAGGGGAATTTTGTGAGGCAAGTGGAAAACCACATGGAGACCCTAATTGTGAGCCATTTCCTAATCCTGGCTCCAGTGAGCCATGGACATGAGACGAAATTAATTATTTGTAGAGCTCCTAACAGTGCAGCATGGGCACTCAGTGAGATCAGATATATAACATCCCAGGAGACAAGCAGAGTTAACTTTATTGCCACTTCCTGCAGAAAAGGAGCCTGAAGCTCAGAGAAGTCCCATGCCCAGCCCCACTGGTATAGTTAGAAATGGTACAGATGAGACCCGAACCCTGGTTGTCGAGCCCCTTTCTGTGTGCCAGGCTGGCTGCCTTCCCGGCAGTGCCGGCCCTGTGGGGCCACCTGGAGGGACATCACCTGGAACAGAGGTGCTGAAGGGAGCCTAACACGTGCACTGTTTAACACTCTCATTGTTTGGATACAGATATCGGAGTCATGGTAGCTTTCATCCTGAGGAGACCAGGTTGGTATGGGGGTTTCTGTGTGTCTTAACTTATCTTGGGGTGGCCCTGGGAGGAAATTCAGTAGATCTGAAACCAGAGAGCCCCATCCTTTCTTTGTGAAATGAGAGGGTTCCCATGCTGAAGTCTTCGATGCACTGAGAAGGAGAAGGGGATTCGATGGCTCCTGCCCCAGGGACTTCCTACCTGATTTCCTGGCTGATCCCAATATACTGGCTGGAAACCCCTGACAACCTCTCATTTGTAAAAATGGGAAATAACAGCATCTGTCTCATGATATGTTGCGAGAATCCTAGGAAATAGTATGTGTCTCCTGGTGTTCCTGGCACAAAGTGAGTGTTCATACATGTTTAAAGAATATTAGACTCACTCAGGGGAATATTGTAGCACATTTCCTTGTCATTGATGCTGTCATACAGTATTTTGTAGCATGTTTCACACTTTACAAGCCTTGTTTCCCATGTTGATGCCACCATATGAATTGGGTAAGAAATGCTCTCGTGGGAATGAAACATGCTCATCTGGGTTAAGTATCTGGTCCCACATTCGAGAGCTAACAGGCGATGCGAGCAGGCCCCTGAGCTGTCTTCTGTCTCCGGTTCACTCTGCTGCCCAGTCTGCCAGCGGCACGATTATTCTGGGCCGGTGAGCCATGCCTTGGCTCTACCGCAGATGTCACGGGGCTGAGGAGGAAAAGTCTATTTTCATCAAGACGCATTTCATTCTGGGAATCATGCTGGGAGCACCCTTGATGACTGACCCAGGGTTTCAGGCAAACAGCCTTGTGTGTTTGTGGAACACATAGCAGCTCGTCCAGGAGAGCTTCGCTGGTTGTAAATCCATTGGACATTGACTGCAAAAGGCTCTCTGGCTTCCTTGGTGGCTGGGTCTGCGCTGTGCCTAGAGCAGGGCCTCTCAGCGCTGGTTCTTCTCCAAAGCAATACCAATCTCTGAAAGTGGTCCCAGACATTGGTATCTTCTAAACTTCCGGAGGTGCCCCTCATGGTCAGTGGGGCCAAGAGCTCCTGGTTTCAGAGGGACAGGGGTACCCATCTTTCTCTCTGCCTCTGCCCTCGCCAGTCGCCTCTGGCATGCTTCAATGCCTCAGTCACCGGCTGCCCGATGGGAGATTCAGAATGCTGAGGCCATCGTGATGAGGATGTCAGCTTCCTACAGAAGCATCGAATCTCCCTGTGGTAGATACTGTCATTTATTAGTAGTGACTTCCTGTTTGCTGATGGAAGTAACTCAGCCTTTTCAAATAGTCTGCAGAACCCATTGGCCAAGTCCCAGGGGACATCAGCTTCTGCCTCCACGAAATGATCATGGCATTGAGCCCTTGGAGACCACAATGGCAAGTCAGGGTTTGAAAGATACTGGCCTTGGCCCTCTGCTAGAAAACAGGAAGGTTATTGGAAGTTGCCTTTATCTCATCTTTTTTTTTTTTTAAGATTTTATTTATTTATTTGACAGGGAGAGAGACAGCCAGTGAGAGAGGGAACACAAGCAGGGGGAGTGGGAGAGGAAGAAGCAGGCTCCCAGCAGAGGAGCCTGATGCGGGGCTCGATCCCAGAACGCCGGGATCACGCCCTGAGCCGAAGGCAGCCGCTTAACGACTGAGCCACCCAGGCGCCCCTGGAAGTTGCCTTTAAGAAATTTCAGAAGAGGGAAATCCTCCTTGTGTATGTTCTCCTGAGATTCTTGGGAGACTTAGAATGATTTGTATCACCGATGATGGTAGATCAAAGGGGAAAATGCTACCTCTGAAAAGGGCACATTCCAGCACTTTCTGTATACCAGGAACTGCCCTCAGTGCTTTGTTTACTTCACTTCATTTTATTCTCACAATTCTGTCAAGTTAGGTACCTTATTATTTATTTCCATTAATTTGTACCCACAGGGAAATTGAGTCTCAGAGGAGAAATGTGACTTGCCCAATCTATCCTTGCGTGGGGGCTTCCAGAGCCCATTCTTTCCGTTCTACTGTATCTCAGGGTCATAAAAGACCCCCAAGATCCCATAGGCCAGTCCCCCTCTTCTGATGTTTGTCCTTTCTACAACGTCCTTTTCCAGTGGCCGCTGGCTTGTATACCTCCAGGAACAGGGAACTCACTCCCACTCTATGCATTCCATTTCACTGTTCAGACAACACCAATGCAGAGGGCTCCTTAATTCCTCAGTTGAATTAAGGGACATAAAAAGATAGTAAACAAATAAGTAAGTAAGTAAATGAATAAATAAATGGAGTGAACTCCTGTCACCTAGTAGCTTCCACTCATTGATCCTAATCCTACCCATTACAATAACAAGCAGAACTAACGTTTGTTGAGCAACTGGTGTGTTCCAGGCACTATGCTAAATGCTTGACATTTCTTATCTCATCTTATGCATGAAGACCCTAAAATGCAGAAAGTTTCAGGCTGCACATAGTGCTGGGACCAGAGCCCAGACAGCCTGACGTGGAGTCCCTGGTCTCAGCCCCTCACGAGTTCTATATCCATAAGCAGAGTGGACAACGTGGATGGCCCTCCACTTCCCTCACATCGCTCTGGGACCACAGGTGTTCCTGGGAGTGTCTGCTGCTCTCTCCTCCCTTCTCCTCTGTTCTGTCCTTGTCCTTCCTTCTCCCTCCTCCAAGGGTCAGCTCACCAGACTGTCTGACTCAAGGCCAGGATTTTTTTCTGAGTCCATCCATCCTTCTATCCAGCGTTCAGTCCCTGAACTCCAGAAAAGGATTCTCTTAGGACGAGTGTGCAGAATGCTTCCGTTGTCTGTTAAGACAGAGAAGCGAGCCTTTCCTGGGATAGAAGGAGGCCCTAAGTAGCTTCCACTCCCAGCTAATAATGACAATAATAATAGTAGCTGATATTCCGGGTACAGACCATGTGTCAGCTGAGCGGTGCACTTGTGGTGGGACCTTAGTAAGTTCCAGGGTCTCTTGACCTTGAAGTGGACTGGGAGCCTGGCTCTGGAGAGGGTGTCCCCTCTGCTCAAGGGAACCTGCTTAGGCAGGTCCATGGTTAGAGCCTGGGTTCCTGTGGTCCTGATGCTCAGAGCTGTGTGGCTTCAGAAACACTACCTACCCTCTCTGGGCCTTGCCTTCTCATCTACAAGATGGGTAAGAGAGGGTCGCTATAATGATTAAGTGATGTCATTCATTTTGAGTAACTGGTACAGGTGAGAGAGGAGAAACAGCAAAATACTGGCTGGGGCTATTTGTATTCATATTCTGCCCCGTTTAAGTTCTAGGTGGACCCCATGATTTCTGGTGGGGCTTCATGGTTTCTGCAAATGCAGAGCTGTCTGAAGAGCTTGTTGGGTCATCCTGACACTGGTCTTCCATCCAGGGTGGAAGAGGACAGCTTCCAGGAGAACTCAGTGTGTGTGTGTGTGTGTGTGTGTGTGTGTGTATTTCCTCATTATATGTCTGAATGACTCCAAGTTACTATTACAGTGGTGTTTAGCTTTTCTTCTTCTTTTCAGAAAGGGGATGTTTGGGCTCAAGCTGAAGAAGAAGAAGAAGAAAGCAGAGAAGGGGTTGATCCTAGCCAATAAGGCTGCCCAAGGTGAGGCTTTGGGGGATGGGGAAAATGCACTGCCCCGGGGACTACAGGTGGCACAGAGCTCCTTGGCTGAGAATGGAGCGCTCCCTCGGTGGGAGTGAGGTGGGAAGTGTGCTGCCTGCGGGGTCTTCGGGTCTTCGGGTCCTGCTGGTAGCAGGAACGACATCCACCCCGGTGCTGCTGGTCACCTGGTCACTGGGCCCAACAGGGGTGGGGTGGATACCTGCTGGGCCATGGAAGGGACCCCAGGGGGAGGCAGTGGCAAGGTTCAAGCTCCTGTTTCTGGCCTGATTTGCTCTGTGGTCCAGGAATCCCAACACAGCTGTGATTCTCAGCTTCTCCCTCCGTCAAGTGGGCCCGATGGGGGCTGCTGGACTGACCTCCCACGCCTTGGGGAGGATCCAGTGAGATTTTAAAAATAAGAGTGAGGACAGCAGTTGCCACAGGAGAGGCTTTACATTTATTGTCTCATTCGACCCCGCCATCATCGTCCCCGTGGGTGTGGCTATCCCAGGTTTACAAATGAGGTTGCAGAAATGCAGAGAGAGTAAGGCAAGTGGGAAGGACAGTTGCCGAATTTGCAGGGCACGGTGGAAAACGAAAATGCAATGCCATTGTTAAGAAATTATAAAGTTTTTGGATGACAAAGCAGAGTATTGAGCCAAGTGCGATGAGGTCCTTCAGATCACAGGACTCTGTGTGGCTGCATGGACCCCAGAAGCCACCCTGAGGCTGGAAGCACAGAGCCAGGAAGCAGTGAGTGGCATTGGGATGTCAGTCCCAGCTGTCTGACTTGGTGTCCTCAGAATGCTTGCTTCTTCAAAAGAGCAAATGAATCCCCAAGTTATAGTGTGAACCGTGCCAGTGGGGCCAGGCCCGGCATCGGGTAGACACACATGTTTGTTGAGTCAAATAGAGTTAACCGCTCCCAATGGACAGTCCTGCGGTGGTCTCTTGGAGGCTTCTGCCCAGTGGCCGTGGCAACAGCCAATTCAAGGCCAGCTTTCTGGACCATTTCTAAACCAACATGGTGCCATGGGTCTGCTTTATCTTCACCCCTCTCATCTCCTTGTGGGGCTTCCTTCGCCCTTCACTGCTGCCCCCTGTGGGTGTCCTGTCGCTTCCTGTCCCTCTCCCCCAACTCTACTTCCTGCCCTCACATATAACCTACAGTGGAAATCTATGGAAACTTGTTCATACTAAAGTGTTGGAAATAATGATGAAGTCATCCTCGGATGGGATGAGAGGGGCATTGTAAGCGGGGACAGGGCTTGAAGCGACCTACTCAGGGAGTGGGTGGAAAAGTCTTTTAGGACTTTTCTGGTGTCCTTGAAATTAGGACCCTGCAGTAGGTTCCGGGGCACAAGGTTGAATAAGACAGTTCCTTACTTTCAGGACCTTATGAAAAATTATATCCAGGACACGTTTAACAACTTCCTGCTGCTTTTTAGTTGACATGCATGGACTGTGAAATGTAGGCTCCTTTGTTCCTGTTTTACAAAGGAGGTGCAGAGAGGCTGGGTGCTTGCCTAAAGTTGCACAGCCAGGAAGCGGAAGAGCCGGCTCCTGAGCAGAGGTCAGTCTTACACAAGAGCCTGGGTGTTCCTACTGCGTGGGTGAGCCTCCAGCTAGCAGCCTCCACGGACCGCACAGGGGAGGAAAGCAACACTGGCGGAGATGTAGGGCAGTCAACCCGAGGCGTTTCAGAGGAGCTGACTCCCCGGCTCATTCTAATTAGTCTTCAGCCCACAAAGCAAACAGGGCGGAGAGGAATCAGGCCTCTCCTGGAAGGTAAATAGCATTTGTGCTGCTGGCCCGGGGCTTGCCCTGCCCCGTAGGAGAGTGACAGAACAAAGTCCACAGAACTGAGTACGCTGTGGTCTCTCCTTTTTGGCCTGGCCTGGCCTGGGAAGTTAGGGCTTTTCTGAATGAAGCCTTTGGAGATTCTCGAAGTCAGTGGCTCTCATATCTGTGTATTTGAGGCACTGTGGCTACGTCTTAATTTATAAAATTCCAATGATCCTCACCCACCCATGAATTAGTTACCCAGCAAAGTTATGGAGTCCCTCCCAGGATCAGTCATTCATTCATTTCCTCAACAAATGCCAGTGGGCTGTCGGCTGAGTGCTGGGTCCTGTGCGAGATTCTGGTACAGAACAGTGCACTCGGGTAGTTCAGAGGGAGGACCGCCCTGTGTAGGACTCTTCCGTGTGCCTTTCCAGATCAGTTCTCCACCCTTCTCCAGCGGTTCTGGGTCTCAGGAGGCTGACTTCTGTTGATGCAGAACCCAGTCCCTTCCCCAGTGGCGGCCCTGCAGGAAGTCGGAGGGAGGAAGGAGCGGGAGCTCAGATCCAGTGGTTGGATGTGTTCCTCAGCTGAACGATTGGAGGGAAGCCAACCAGACCTGACTTCCTCTCCATCCAGGTTCTGGTAACTGCTCTCTTGCCTCATTTTTGGGGGCCTCCACACGGAAACATCTAGGCTTCTGTGAGCCCCAGATAGCTGCACAACTCTTTATGACTTTTCTGTACCCACACCTTTGTAAAAAGTCCTCAAACCATCCTGTTTTTGGGGGGAGGGGTTGGGGGAGCCTCTTTTAGCTGTTGAGACCTGAGGAGGTAACTGAATCACAGGTTGAGAAGAGTACTATAAAGAAAATAGACAGTAGAAAAATAACACCTCTGCGAGGTAGGTAACATTGGCCTTGCCTGGCTTTAGAGAGGACCATGGAGTTGAGAGAACTTAAGTAACTTGCCCCAAATCATACAGTTGGCAAGTGGCAGAGCTGGGGTTTCCACCCAACCTTCAACTACACCGTGCAGCCTCTTAGCGCCTGAGACCACTCTACCCACTCTTTGGTTTTTGCCAAAATCTGGCTGAGAAGTGGTTCTTATGCTTTGCTACATATTTGAATCACCTGCGGAAATTTTAAAAAATTGACATCCAAGCAACATCCCAGATCAATTTAAATCAGAAGCCCTTGGTGGGGGAAGAGGAGGTCTAAAGAATATATTTACTATCCATTCATTTAAATTTTCTAGACACTCGTGCATTCATTTCCTGTGGGTGGCTTAAAATAACCCACATTAATTTTCTCATAGTAATGGCGGCAGGAAATTCACCATCAGTATCATGGGGCAGGGCCCCACCCCCTCGGGGAGTATCTGATTCCTGCCTCTTCCATCTTCCGATGGCAGGGGTGGCATCGGGCCCATCTCTGCCTTGTGATCGCACTGTGCTCTTCGGTTCTCCCTCTGCCTCCCTCTTCTAACCATACATACGATTGCGACTAGGACCCACCTGTGTAATCAGGGGTCATCTCCTCATCGCAAAATCCTTCATTTAATCACATCTGCAAAGACCCCATTTCCAAGTAACATTTGCAGGTTCTGGGGACTAGGACTCGAGGTCTTTGGAGAAAATAATTCAACCTAGGACACCTTTCTACTCAACACTGGCCCTCAGACAGCAGGAACAGATCTCCGTGGGCCATTGCTATCAGAAAGGCAGAGTCTTGGGCTCCACGCCAGACCTACTGAATCAGATTCTGCGTTTCAGCAGTTCCCCGGGTGATTCTTGTGCGCATTGCATTTTGCTGAGGAGGATCAGAGAGAATAAATGACTTGTCTGAAGGTCCACTGTGGCAAGGTCATGACTTGAAAGCATGTCTTGAATTTCATAATCCAGTTTTCTTTCCACAATACCATGTATATACATCTACTCTTTTCTGGAAACAGAGACAAATACATATATATATATATATATATATATTTTTTTTTTTTTTTAGAAAACTTAAGGTATGTGCGTTTCTTTTCTGCCAACGAGATGTGAAGGTTCCTGCTGGCAGGAACTGTCTTTTAGCCTCCTTGTACCCCTGATGGTGACTGGCATGGTGCTGGACAGTTGAGGCTCAGATCACCACCGTGTGTGATAACTGACAGAGCTTTCTTCCTTTCTCTAGATGGCCAAGGGGAAGCTGACGCACCACAGGAGGGGCCTTCTCACCAGGAAGGACCGGGAGGAGATTTGATTTATGATCGTGAATCTGTCACTCCTGTCCCCTCAGCTCCTCCAAAGAGAAGGTATGAGTTGGTGCCGGCAGTCAGCACACGTTTGCTAAACCCCTCCCACGTGCAGGTCCTTCTGCAGGTTCTGGGGAACAGAGACTAATACCCGATCACTGTCTGCAAGGAGCCAAAGGTCTAAGACAGGAAGACGGAGGTCTGTATCTACTCCGTATCCTCTATGGCAGTGCTGGCCTCTTGATACCGGTCAGCCTTCAGCAGGCCAGGGGCCCAGCTTGACCAGCTTCTGGTCTTAAATCCTCCGAGTTGAGGTCCTGCTGTGCCTCATAATTCAGAAATGACAGCAACAACAGGGCACGGACTCAGGAGCTGTCCCTCACCTGCTCTTTAATTCATCAAGGTGCCAGATGTCTTAGCTTTGTATTTGTCCCAAGTGTTTATCCTACCCAAAAAAAGTCAGAACAAACTGGCCTCCTGCATGTCATTTGCTGTCATCAGTTAGGGCTTCATGCGTAACAACCCCAGACTCAGAGGCGTAAAACAAGAATTTATTATTGCTTATGAATCTATGAGTTAGTTGGTTAGTTTTACTGGTTGCAGGTAGTTATACATCCATCACTCATGTGTGTGTGGTCATTTGGTTACTCTGCTGATTTTAGTTTGAGGGTTGGCTGGTGGTGAGCTGGTCTAGGATTGCTTCACCTGGACCACTGAGCTCTCCTCATATGGCGTTAGATCCTCGAGCAGGCTGGTCCAAGCTTATTCCAGTGGTGGTGATGGCTGAGACCCAAGAGAAGGAAGACAGAGTGGAAGTATACAAAGTCTCTTGAGCTTAGGCTTGGAATTAGCAAAAGTCATTTCTGCTGCATTTTATTGGCCAAAGCAAGTCACAAGTCCAGCCCATGTCAGAACGGAGACTACAAGTTACAAAGCAAAGAGCAAAGATCCAAGGGAACTAATACTTGGAGCTCTCAGCGCCTTCAGTCTACCATATTTATTTATGTCAATTTCTTAAGCATGGTAATTCCTCACACCCTCCCTTCTATTTCTGCTCATAATTCTTACTATCAATAAAGCAAGTTAGTCCTTCCCCGTGTGGCAGACCCTGAATTGTTATAACTGGGCCACGACAGGATGGCACGCAGTAGATATGTGTAAGGGGCAGAGGGGGGTTGGGAAGGAGCTGGAAATCAGAGATGGTGATAGATGAAATATTGACTCTTAAAAGGAGACATGAAATTTGTATGCATATACTCACTGCAGTATCTCCTTCTCCCTATACTGCATCATGACAATCATGGCCCCCCAAGCCCCCTGAGTCAGGATTGCAATTATTTTTAAATATCCTTGAAGGGATCCCTTGTGATTTCTTTCACCAGAATAACAGCACTGACTGGAGGAAGGCAGGAGAGAAAGAAGTAAGGAGGAGTAGACTTTTTCTTTTTCCCTGGTCAGTGCATTCTGCGTCAATCAAAATTCTACCCACCAGC
Organism: Ursus maritimus; assembly: GCF_017311325.1. Classification (NCBI taxonomy): domain Eukaryota; kingdom Metazoa; phylum Chordata; class Mammalia; order Carnivora; family Ursidae; genus Ursus; species Ursus maritimus. The sequence goes on from NW_024427107.1 coordinate 64,598,257, forward strand.
TAATGCTCAGGTGACATCCACTCACTGCATTAAAGTCTTTATTGCTTACCTGCGCTCTCAGGAACGTCTCTCTCCTTTGAAATTGTGTTGCATTTTTTTCTATGACACATTTTACATTTACTAGTTCTTTCTTGATACGCTTTGGTCCTCTCTCCCTGGGATAGATTGCTAGCTCTACAAGGGCCAGGTTGCTAGCTCATTCATCTGTTTATCTTCTGAGACCAGCAAAGCACTTTCACACAGTAAATGGTCGGTATGAATTTGCCATTTTATTAATGAACATATATACCTTTTGATATCGACCCTTCCCTACATGCTTTATCTCCTTTAATCCTTAGAGCAACCTATGTGGTCAGATTATTATTTCCACTTTCAGATGAGGAAATTAAGGGTAAGCTCACAAAATTGGGAAAAACAAATACTTTAATTCAGATCAGTCTGACTCCAAAGCTTTGAGATTTTTTTACTAGCTTACTCTGTTCTCTATTAGACTCAATTATAATCAGCAGAAATGGGATGAAGTCAAATGCAAGATGGTATTGTCAGAAGGCAAGAGAATAAAATTCAATAGGAACTCAAGCTCATTCATTTCCCACCCATTGCTGCCTTGGTGATGAGAGGGATTCTTCACCTCTTTCCACTATTATCCAGTTTCTAAATGCCCAGAGGTTGCACATCTGTTTCCAGTCCAGATCAATGAAATCGCCTGGAATGTGAAATCTCACTGAGATGGGATCTTGGTCGTTCCTTCCAATTTTCCCTTTTACTCATCCTTTCAAAAGCAATCATAAAATTCAGGGTTGGTGTATCTACTAGAAATGGCAAAGAGGTCTTGTGGATAGGATCGGACAGGAGACAAGGGAGATCTTTACGTACACCCAGCTCTGCCGCCGACTCGCTGGGGCATCTCAGCTTCTCATTCTGTAAAATAAAAAATAAATGATGCTGATTACCGTACTCACAATAAGAGTTAACATTTCTTCTTGCCAAGCACGGGGTTAAACCTTTACAGGCATGATATCATTCAATTGTAGCAATTACCTCAGGTGGTAAGTGCTATTATTGTTCCATTTTTAGGACAGAGAAGCTGAGTCATAGAGAGGTTAAGTCACTTGGTCATTTACATTATCTCCTCCAGAGATGGGGAGAGACTATGTGATACAGTATAAATAAAAATACTTAGATGTACCTGCGAAAATATGATCATGGCTTATGGATCTAAAGTATGTTCTTACTTAATGAAACAAATATGTTAAACTTTCTTTTAATAGATCGAAATTGTTGACTAAGATCCATGATGGGGAGGTCAGGTCCCAAAACTATCAAGTAAGTGAATGACTCCTCCCGCCCAGCCTCCCTCAGTTCTTCTCGTGTGAATGAGCGCGAGGTCCCGAGTGCAGACATGTGCTTTGTGTTGTAGATTGCCATCACCATCACCGAGGCCCGCCAGCTGGTGGGTGAGAACATCGATCCCGTTGTGGTCATTGAGGTCGGGGACGAGAAGAAGCAAAGCACAGTGAAGGAAGGAACCAACAGTCCATTTTACAATGAAGTAAGTCGTGGAGGTCACCAACATCTTCTCCACCTGCACTCCCTCCACTGCCATCTGTGGTAGTGGTAGCTAAATAGAAAAGCTGGGCCCCTCCCCACTGCTTCCCACCACTCATCTAAGCCTTGGCATACTCTCTGAGCCTCTTTACAAACAACCCCATGGAGTTTCACAAAAACATGATGAAAAGGAGAGGTGAGGAATTCCTACTGATTTGAAATTCATTGCCGTGTTTTCAATATACCCATTTTCTTATTTCTCGTATGCTCATCTTCATCCATTATAAGCTCTGGTTTTATATTGAATAAATGTATTGAGTGTTGGTTATGAAGAAGATAAACATCTTTTTCATGAAAGAGACACTAGAAATTTAATTATTAATTTTGGAAATAGGCAAGTTGCAATGGAAAGTAAAGCAGACGTATTTTTCTAAGCAGTACAAAAATGGTGAACATCAAAGAGAGGGAAACGTCAAAGAGAGACAGGAAGCTTCTAAATGTTATACACACTAAATTCTCTTTTTTTAAATAAAAAAATACATAGTAAAAAGTGGTAAAAAATATAAAGAGTATAAAACGATATATGATGAAAAATATGTGTCCCTCTGATCTTTGATCCCTAAGCCCCTATTCCCCCAACCCATTCTCACCAGGCACTTGTGTATCCTTCCAGAGATATCCTAGGTTTGTACAAGAGTACAAATAAATATTGTAACCAAATGGTAGCATTCTATCCACACTATCTCGGACCTTGATCTTTTCACAAAACAATATATCTTAGAGATTAGTCTATATTAAGACATATAGTTCAATCTCATTTTCCCTTCCCTGGTGTAATTTCCCATTGCATTGATACGCCGTAATTTACTAAACCAGTCAATCTCTCATTGATAGATATTAAGTTTTTTCAGCTTTTGTCCACTATTTATAGTAATATTAATATGTCATAACTGGGGCAAAGAGCATGTGTATTAAAAATTTTGATATCACCAAATTGCTTTCCAACGAGGTAACAATTTACACTCCAACTAACAGTGCACAAGAATGCTTATTTCCCCATAGGCACTTTGACACTGAATTATTTAAAAATGCAAAAACTCTTAATTGTTTCCCTAATGGGAGTAGTAATTGAAAACGGAGACCATGGGTAATGAAATCAACAGAAAATAACCAAATCCCATTTGAGCTGTTAACTCCTTTCCTAGTTATCCATCACTCCTGCCTCTGAGCCTTTTACCATGAGTTTTTTCCTTACTGTCCTACCCTCACCTCCATAACAACTTTTGGCATGGTTGTGAAATGAAATAATGTGTATGAAAATGCTTTAAAACTGCAAAACTCTACAGATTGTGAAGTGCTATAATTAGTATTTTCTTTATGCATACAAGTCCAGGATCCAAATGACATGAAACTGGGCCCACTTGTCATCAGTAGACACTCAAGTAAAAACATAGAAGTTGAACTGAAAACCTTTATTACAGCTTTTGACCCTAATTTTCAAGCCCAAGGGCCATCAGATGTTGAAGGAACCAGTTAATAGGGGCTGGGGAATATTTTCCAGCTAGAAAAATGTGTGTGGCTCAAAGGTCTAGGGAACCTGTGTGAGGCAATTGAGTTTGAAATGTGAAACTCAACAGAAAGCAATAAACACTGGAACTAATTTATTGGTCTAAGGAACCCACAGCATTTTATATATCAGAACAAGGAATTTCATGTGAGTTTTCCACATAAAAGAAATTCCGAACAACACAACTCTTTAAAAATTTGACCATATATATGAAAAACTTCCTGAAATGTCATGCATATTTTCCTAGTTTCTTAAACAGAAGGCGTTGAATGTAATATGGCCTGTCATTGATATCTAGGGACCGCCATTTTGAAGGTTTCTTATTATGATGGATGATGGCACCTTTCCATTGTCACATTCTGGTTTTTCTGTTTTGCCCTTTATTATTATTTTTTAAATTATGTTATGTTAGTCATCATTAGTTTTTGATGTGGTGTTCCATGATTCATTATTTGCGTATAACACCCTTTAAAAGCAGGCTGTGAACAGTCAGTTCTCCCTTTCCTACTGCTGTCCTGTTCATCTCTAAGGTCCTTGCGTTAGTCCTCCACCCTGAAGCTCAGAAACAAACAACCCACGAAGCAACTTCCTGGTCCTCCCTCCCCCACCCCCATCAGTCCCCAAAAGACACAACCCCCAACAGAACGGCACTCCAGTGTCCTGCATTTTAGGAGAATATAACCTCACATTTGGAAGGTACTGGGTAAAGTTCAAATGAAACATCTAGTACTTGAACCCCTTGTGTGATAACTTCTGGAGAACTGAGCCATGCTCTCAGGCTTGGCAATAACCAACTGTCTGAATCCAGGTGCGTCTTTCAAATCCTTTGGTCTTCAGTCTTCTTATTTGTAGAATATAGACTGGTCTGGAGAATTTCTTCAACTCAAATTCAATCACTTTCTTAAAATTAGAAGCCCTCCTTGTCCATAATTTCTTTTCATTCTTTTCCTGGTTAATCTTGGAAATGGCCACAGAGATGTTTGAAACTGAAAAATCTTGAGAAAATTAGATCTTAATCAAGTTCACCCCAAATTAAAACCACACTGAGATATGATTTTCACCCATCATTATTTATAGGCAAAAAAGTTAAGAGAATTGACAATATCAAGGGCTGGCAGGGGTATGGAGAAATGGCTTTTTTGTATGCCGCCAGTGAGAATGTAAAATGGCCTGGCCCCTTTGGAAAGAAATTTCGTATTATCTACTAGATATTTACATGCACGTAAGCCATAACCCAAAAACTGCACATTTTATATCCGTTTTAGAGGAAAATTCACATATATCTTGTGCAAAGATGGAGATGATAGAATTTTTTTTTTTTTTGCATTTGAAAAAAAATTGGAAAGAACTTAGGTGACCCTAAATAGGGGATGGCCAATTGATTGTTGGTATATCCATGACACTGAGGACCATGCAGCAATGGGCTAAAACGATAGAAATCTACGACTAGTCCAGTAATAAGGTTCTTAGATGCGAGCCTGGAATTTATGGTCAGAATGAACTTCATGTTTTTTAGTACTTTGTCTTCGACTTCATTGGACCGCAACTGCATCTTTTTGACAAGATCATCAAAATCTCAGTAAGTATATCATTGGTGATGGAAGGGAGGGGGTGATGGGAGAGATTCTAGGTATTGGGAACTCTCTAGAACAGCTCAGCCTGCTTAGGGGTGAATAGGTCTGGGAGGGTGAGTGTGGGATGGTGAGTTCAAAACCAACAGGATGAAACATGAAATAACTAATGCGGAGGAATTTGGGAAGGAAAACCTCCTCAAGGAGATCTGTGTTTCCTGGAAACAAGTTATAAGCTACTCTCAAGCCGTCATGAATTGAATTGTGGAGTTTACTAACGTGGGAATGTGCAACACGTGCTTAAAATGCCATCTTGACAGATTGCCATTTTGAGCTGATTTATTTCTTTTTATGAGATGAAATGTTAGTGTTTCTCTCTTGGGATGATATCCACACTAATGATAATTAATCACACTGCTCCCCCTTTCTAGTTGGTAATAAAGAGAGAAGTAGGAAAAGGCATCAGGAAGGAGCCAAACATATCAGTAATGCTGGATCAAAGAACGTGATTGGGAGCAAGTGGTTGCCATTTGGCCTCTTCCTAGCGGCCTCTGAGTGTAGACCTTAGACCTGCTCATGGGGGGTTGTGTCTGCTGCATAGACGCTTTCTCCACTCTGTGGGTGAATTCCTGTCTCCACAGATCATGTCTGAAGAGTAGAGACAGAGAAGCTTCTTGGTCTAGACAGGCACCTTATCCAGGTGGCCCACCACATGGAGGACAGGAACGGGAAGGGAGAGTGCCCATGCTGAAGCACTAGCCCAAAAGAGAGAGAACGGGGGCCAGACAGGATTGATACCAACCTCACACCACTCAGTAAAGGGACAGACAGACCAGTGGGTGACAGATTGCATTTATCTCACCAGTCTGGGAAATCATTGCTTCTCCCACGAAGAGGTTAGCATGGCTATGCATGCCTGAGAGAGGTAGACTGGTGGAAGGGCAAGCGCTCTCCTCCTAATGGTTCTGGAAGGACAGACTCTGTACTTTATGAACCAATGCAAGACATGTGGAGAATGAGGAAATGTTTTCCTCAGCAGTGACACCAACTCTATTACAACGTTGAAGATGGCAAAACTTGTCTTGGAGACTACCTTGTCTGTCCTTATCACCCACACATCTCTGTTATACATATTATATTATATTACATTACATTATATTATATTTATTATATATTTTATTATATATACACATAGTAATAGATATAGATATATAGATATATATAACATATTATATATAGGTCCTGTATTAAGTCTTAGGTAATAGTGGAATTAATATACCCCCTTTCTCAGGGGCACTTGAAGAATGTGACTCTTGAAGAATGAAGTTATCAAGAGTCAAATATTCTTAAGAAAAAGAGCCAAACATTTTTATTTATTTAATTTCTTTTAGAGAGAGAGAGAACAGGGAGGGGCAGTGGAAGAGGGAGAGAATCTTAAGCCGACTCCACGCTCAGGGTGGAGCCCATCAGGGGGCTCGATCTCACAACCCTGAGATCATGACTTGAGCAGAAATCAAGAGTCGGGTGCTTAACCAAGGGAGCCACCCGGGTGCCCCAAGCCAAACATTCTTAATTTGAATTTTAGGCATGATGACAAGTGGTGCAGAAGATGTTTCGGGACCTGGGGCATTGCCTAGGACTTTGTTACATTGCATAGCTCTGGCAACCACCTGTTTGTGAGATCAGCAGTGTAGCTGGGTCCTAAGAAACTGTCTAGATTTCAGACAAATAGTTAATAGCGAGATTTTTATACCATATCGTAGACAAGGGTCATGACTTTTTGTGGGACAGTGAATTTTTAGACCAAAGACCAAAGCTGGTATTGCCTTTCTTTCCTTCCCTAACTTGGAAAAAGATAATAGTTTGGGATCCCCAATGGCCGTTAGGGATAGAGACCAAAGATTCTAAAGGGAAAACTCCTCTTGGAGGGGAGTGTTTAATACAAGATTTCTGCTAGTCCATGAACTAACAGTCAACGTGCCCAAAGTAAACTCAACATGGGAGAAGGGGGGAGTGCAGTAAGCAGATGCTATTGGGATAGACAGGCTGTAGCAGACCATGGTGGTGCCGAAGACCATCTTTCCTTGACAGCGACCCCAGGCACGCAGGGCCCCAAGCACTCTGTGTGACACTCCCTGAAGCCCCTATAATCTCATGCGTGCCCACACCAGGGCTGTCTGGCGCTCAGACTGGGTGGATGGATGATTTGAAGAGGCCTCCTGTGTTATTTAAAGACCCATGTGGGCTCTTATGTCCTATTGTGCCCACAGGGACCCAGATGCCTTTCACCTGAGAAGAGAGCCTGAGTCAGGCTTATGCTCTTGCTGGGGCCTTTGGGAAGCCACGTTAGCAACTGCAAGCGTGGGGAGGCTTGGAGCGAGCTTTGTATGTGTGGTCTTAAATAACTCCTCCTCTCAAGCCAAGCTGTCCTTACTTGCCCTCAGTTCTCTTAACTCCCTTGCAAAGTTTGGGCAAGGGAGTAAGGGTAGAAAGGGATATGGGAAGGACTGTCATTTCTTCATTTCCTGAAGTCAACTGAATTTATCTTTATTAGTTGCCTCCACCAAAAGAAGCTATTTAGAAACCACGGAAGTCTCCCATTCATCCATCATTTGATCAGTCAGTCATTTATTAATTCACTGAATGTTTCCTGAACACCTATTCTGAATATGGCCATGCATGTGGTGGGTAGAAGAAAGTAGGAAACTGTTTTCAACTCAAGGAATGCATAGAATGTCATAGAAGGAAGCCCAGAGACCCTCTAGTCTAACTTGCAGCTGGTGCAGGAAACCCTGTCACCACTTCCATGACATGGGGTTTGGGCGCATTGCTTGGTTATATCTGGTGATGGACGATCACTATCTCTAGAAAAGCCTATACATTGCTAGGAAGTTCTGTTATAAAACTGTCCTTATAGTGAGGTGAGTCTCTTTTCCTGTGACTTGGGATCCACATGGGGAACCTACTCCCTCTTGCACAGGCAGTGTTTCCAAGATTGGAAAGCACTTCAGTTACCATTACCCCTCCTCCACACCCCCAGTTTTCTCTTTTCTGAGTTAAAGGTTAAACCACTCCAGCTTCTTCAGCAGTCTGTCATGCGGTGTGGCTTCTGGACCCTGTGCCAGCTCTGCTGCTTTCCTTTAGAGCTTCCTCATCTTGATAGCACTGCGTTAAAATGTGTTGCTGTCGCCAGCCAGGCACTCTGCTGCTGACTTCTGAGCAGACAAAACCTTGAGGATGAGCAGTCCCCTTGTTCTGACTAGTGTACATGTCCCAAACTTCTCAAAGCAATATGTGATGAGTTCTCTGAGTAACTTGTGAGCAGAATGTGGTGGAAGTTCAGGAGGGAAAGGGGACTTTCAGCTGTGGGGAATCAGGGAAGGCTGCTTGGAGGAGGCAACTTTTGCTCTAGGCATTGAAAGATGGGTAGAGTTTCAATAGGCAGAGATGGGTGTTAAAGGGTGGGCTGTACGAGAGCTCACTTTGGCTTCAAAAGATACTTTTCTGAGAGTGAGATTTGTTAGGTGTCCTTCAATAGCTGAGAACCTGCCGGAGGAAGAAGTCCGGGTGAGAAACTTCTGGATGCCCTTTTCACTTGATGACTACATGTCATTGTGCTCCAGACAAGAGTGAGGGCCAGATAAGCATCAAGGTCTGGAATCCTTGCTGAGGGGTCATGAACCCATTTCACAGATTTATCCTCAAAGAGAAATCTAGTGTGGCCGGACTCACTGCTCCATCTCTCCTCAGGTTTTTCACCACAAGCTGATAGGCAGCATACTGATCGGCTCCTTCAAAGTCGACCTGGGGACTGTGTACAACCAGCCTGGTAAGAAGGCATCGCCTCCCAATCTCTCCCTCACTCATGTCCAGTTTGCCACACCTGGAGGTCAGTTCATTCGTGTGCCCATCCCTGACCCACTCATGCAATCCCAGGAGCACCAATTACACAATTGGAGCAAACCTGGCTCTTTTCCTCAATGTTTACAATCTACTGACAGCAGTTTCCTTCCCCCAACAAACTCTGTCTATGATGTAGTGCTGAGATGCCGTGAGACAGAGGCGGGCAAGGTGGCCTAGGAATTACACATGTGGACTCTGGAGCCAGATTGCCTGGCTTCAAATTCCACCTGCTCTTTCCTGGTTGTGCAGCCCTGGGCAGATGACTTGACTTCTCTGCACCTCAGCTTCTTCATTTGAGAAAATGAAGATAAAATAATACCTCCTTTCCAGAGTTGTTGGAAGATTAAGTTGATATATGAAGTGTTGCCTATGGAACCTAGCGCAGAGTAACGGCTGTGGCATGCCATGTAAGGGTTTGCTATGATAATTCTTATTGTCTCAGATTTATAGGAAAGTGAAACTCAGAGAAGGCGGGTAATTTGTCCAAGGTCAGGAGCTGATAAGTAAGAGGGCCATCGACAAATCTAGATGGTCTCGTGAAAGGTCCCTGCTCTTCAAAGCAATTCCAACTTGCGTGAATCCAGGGGGCCAGGCCGTGGGCATAACAGAGCACAGTGGGTAGGGTTAATACCTTAAGGGGTGCTGCAGACTGTGGGGAACAGGAGGGCTCACAACCCACATGATCTGAGCAGTGGCTCCTCAGTTCCTTTACCACCTGCTGACCCGAGGAACTGTGCATTCTGTATTGGCAGAGATAACAATTTTTTTTTTTTAGATCAGCCAGAGGTCTAGATTTTGTAAGAGCTTTTCAAGTTTGGACTGACAGAGTAGGCCGAACAAAAAGATCCCTGAGCCCCATTTACAGCCTTTGAAAGAATATGTGACTTCTCTACTCCCTTACTGTCCTCCTAGCCTGTCGAAGCTAGGAACCTGTCTAGGTGATCAGCACTGGGTGGAAGGCTTTCCAAATACGTGTGGCAGGTGGGAGAAGACAAAAAAGAGGGTGGGAACAAAAGGAGAGGAGGAAATTGGGGGGAGGGGCAGAATGAGGCTGGGAATACCGGGAAGAGCTGCAGCCTCCTAGGGAGCAGAGTGAGGGAGGCCTGGGGTGTGGGACAGAACTGGCTGCACCTGCTGGATCCAGGGGTGCAGGGGATCTGAGCTGTCAGGACGCTTTTACAGGTCATCAGTTCTGTGACAAGTGGGCCCTGCTCACAGACCCTGGCGACATCAGGACTGGCACGAAGGGGTACCTGAAGTGTGACATCAGCGTGACCGGGAAAGGCGACGTCTTGAAGACCAACCCCAAAACCCCCGATGCTGAGGAGCAAATAGAAAAGTGAGACAGGCCCATCCAGGGTCATGCAAGAGAAATGATATGTCCTGGGTTCCATCTCTCTCTCCCCCCTCTCCCTCCCTTTCCTTGTGGGTACATGAGAACTGCCAAATTCATGGCTTGTCTACCAGGGATTCTGCTCTATCAGAGGCACTGAGATGTGTCTTATCAAAGGTGTCACTAGCCTTTGGGAGGTCAGCTTCTAGAACAAGGACAGCTGTCTCCCTATAATAGCCCAAAATAGATAAGCTGTTCCTGAGTTTATCCTATTTATCTGAACTTGGCTGATTTTTCTTTGAAGGAATTATCATTTCAACCAGTGGTTTGTGAAATGGGAAGACTTAATGTGCTTCTTTCAAGATGCAGAGTGGGAGACGGTGTTTATTCTATAATTCAAGGACTTGAAGGATTTTGCATTCACTCTATTCATAGCCTTCGCTGCCATTTACACCACAAAGAAAACTCATTTTAGCAATGAATCCTGTTCTTTTCAGTTTTTTTCTCCTGTATCAGGATCCTTATTTCTGTCTCCAAATTCCTTCTACCTTTTCTCTCTTCTTCCAAGTGAGAGAGCTTTTTTATTTTTTGTTTTTTGTTCCCCCTCAAGGAACCTTCTGATCCCTCGAGGGTTTCCATCAGAGAGACCCTGGGCCAGATTCTATGTGAGACTCTACAAAGCAGAGGGGTTGCCCAAAATGAACTCCAGCATCATGGCGAACGTCACTAAAGCATTTGTAGGTGACAATAAGGACCTCGTGGACCCCTTCGTGGAGGTCTCCTTTGCTGGGCAGATGGTAAGGAATGTCATCACCACCAGCAGCAAACCAGGGCCAGAACTCTGCTCTGCACCTAGGGCATTTCTAATCAAATGAAATCAAGTTAAAATAAAAATTAGGAAGCGCCTTAAGAGAGAAAGCTTGTCACAAAAGGTATTGAGTCACATGGCAGGAAAGTGGGGGGGGTGGTGACCCACTCACTGTCCATTTGAGATCATGGAGAGGGGCTATGGGGTATTACAGTTTAGAACCCAGGCAGACAGGCCTCCTTCCTCACCTCTGGCTACTTCTCTGAGCGATTACCCTGTCCACAGGCTCTGTAGCATCTCCGCCTATCTACCAACCTGCTCCCCAGGCTCCCCAGGTAGTCCTTGAACTCTGTAAGCCTGGACATCTCTGTTCCCTGCTGTTCCCTGCTCAAGAGCCATTGAAGGTACCAGGGCCTGGGCACATGGTCACAGCTTAATCCTGGTTGGCTGGACTTTAAAGCTTCAGCTGACACGCATGTTGTCTCTGGTTTTACAATATATGCTACTCCAACCCCTCCTCTTGGCAGGGTGAACATTGGAGTATTTTTTACTTGGACCCCTTGAGTCATATAGGACATCACCTCCATTTTATGATGAGGAAACTGAAGTCCAGAAGGGGGAAGGGATTTGCACAAGGCACAAACTCAGGGTCTAACTGTATCTGCTCCGTCCCTGGAGATGTTCTGAACTCCTGTTCAGAACGTGCATGTTGGCTTTACCCCAGCGCCCTGTGATTAGGAGAACTTCCTAAGGGCAGGACCCATCAGTCACTTCCTTTGTCGCTGATGCTGGGCATGGTGTCCGGTGCAGAGTATTCCTCCCTTATCTGTTGTTTTCTTGCCATGGTTTCAGTCACTCATGGTCCACCAGGGCCTGAAATTATTAAATGGGAAATTCCAGAAATAAACCACCAAGGAGTGCTAAATTGCACACCGTTCCAAACAGCGGGACGAAATCTCGCGCGATCCTGCGCCATCCTACCCGGATGTGAATCATCCCTTTATCCAGCGCGACAGCCCGGCCTGCAGTGAGTCACTTAGCTCCCTGGGTTATGGGGTACACGGTGGCGCTAGGCCAGCGCTTGTGTTCAAATCACCCTTATTTTACCGAATAATGTCCGCTAGAGGCAGGAGGAGTGGTCCTGGCAATTGGGATGCACCAAAGAAGCTGTAAGTGCCTCCTTGAGGTGAAAAGGTGAAAGTCCTCAATAAGAAAGGGAAAGAGNTTGTACGCTGAGGTTGTTAAGATCTACGGGAACTTTTATTACAGTATATCGTTTTAATTGTTCTATGTTATTATGAGTTATTGTTGGTAATCTCTGACTGTGCCTTATTTATAAATTACACTTTATCATAGGTATGTATGTATAGGGAAAAAACCACCATAATCTGTATAAGGTTCAGTACTGTCTGCGCGTTCAGGCATCTACTGGTGTCTTGGGATGCCTTCCCTGCGGATAAGGGGGGGCTAGTGTATTGTTCCTGGGCGCAACGGATTTCCATGGCGGTTAGGTGGAAGCAGATTCATTATTTCTGGCAACTTACTTTATATGTCCAGCTGGGTTTTGTTTTGTTTTGTTTGTTTAAAGATTTTATTTATTTATTTGACAGAGAGAGAACCAGAGAACACAAGGAGGGGAAACAGCAGAGATAGAGGGAGAAGCAGGCTCCCCGCTGAGCAGGGAGCCTGGCACCAGGCTCCATCCCAGGACCTGAGATCATGACCTGAGCTGAAGACAGACACTTAACTGACTGAACCACCCAGGCGCCCCCATAGGCAAAATTATTTTAAGGACAGGGATCAAATCTTATTTGTCATTGAACCCACTGTGCCTAGCATGAGCTAGAAGTTCGGTAAAAGGTCTGTTGTGAACTGACATAATAATGCTATATGGGAAAGAGAAAGAAAGGACAGTACATGGATTTTGGTGTAAACTATTTTAGTTTCAATTCTGCTGTTTGCCTTTAGACAAATCTCTTAACCTCTCTGAGCTATCAGGTCCTCATCTGTATAATGTGTATAGTAATGCAAAATTCATGGCCTGTGGTAAAGATTAAATGACAGAATATCTTTATTTTTTTAATTTATTTTATGTTAGTCACCATATAGTACATCCTTAGTGTTTGATGTAGTGTTCCATGATTCATTGTTTGCGTATAACACCCAAAGCTCCATGCGCTATGTGCCCTCCTTAATACCCATCACTGGGCTAGCCCATCCCCCACCCCCTCCCTTCTGAAACCCTCAGTTTGTTTCCCAGAGTCCATAGTCTCTGGTGGTTCATTCCCCCTTCTGTTTACCCCCCCTTCATTCTTCCCTTCCTTCTATCATCTCCCTATTATTCCTTCTGTTCCACAAATGAGTGAAACCATATGATAATTGTCTTTCTCTGCTTGACTTATTTCACTTAGCCTAATCCCCTCTAGTCCCATCCATGTTGATGCAAATCTTGGGTAATCGTTCCTTCTGATGGCTGTGTGATATTCCATTGTATACATGGAAGAGTTTTCTTTAGTCAATTAACGGGGCCTCTTTCCTTTCTTTTGATGGCTTACGTAGTGCTGGGTTTGTTTTTAGGGGCGAACCACAGTGCAGAAGAACTGTGCGGATCCCGTGTGGCACGAACAGGTGGTCTTCAAGGAGATGTTCCCTCCTTTGTGTCGGAGGGTGAAAATCCAGGTGTGGGACGAAGGCAGCGTGAATGATGTAGCTTTGGCCACCCATTTCATCGACCTGAAGAAAATCTCCAATGAGCAGGATGGAGATAAAGGTAAATGTGTCTCACTTGGAAATGGGGTCACCAAATGATTGATTTGAAGGCTTCATTTTCATAGCGAGAGGATTGGAGCAGGCAGTGTGTTGGTCATATCTATGCTCTGCGTGGTTTGTGGTTCGGGTTGATTCAGGGCAGTAGGTGGAGGCGGGCTGTGCGAGCCAGGAGGCTTGGACCTGGTCCCAGGTCTTCCATGAACATCGCTGTGTGTCCTTGAGGTAGTCCCTCCCCCTTTCTGGGCCTTAGGTTTCTTAAATGCAAAATGAAGAGTTTAGATTAGGTCGGACATTGATAGACTATGGTCCATGGGCTACATCCCACTGACCTAATATGTTTGTATGGCTCCCAAGCTAAGACTGGTTTTTACATGTTTAAATGGTCCAGAAGATATTGTTAGGAGCACACAGTCCAGAGTGTTGCAGGAAGGTGCTGCTGACTGCTGTCTCCGAGAGCCAGGGAGGGAAGGAGGAGTCCCAGCTAATCCACCTGTCAGAGGAAAGAGCTTTGACTATTTCTTTATTTGCAAAACCTAAATTAGCAGGTGATAACTTTCTAAATATCCCAACAAACCCTCCCTCCTTAAATCCCAAGGCAATCTTTCCCTGCACTACAAATCGGCGTTAATTGACGAGTCGATTTATGCATATATATGTGTGGGGGGGCATATAACAGATATACCAAAGGCTTTGCTTAATCAGAGGACAAGATTGACATATTTTTATGCCTCTCACAGCGTGACACCACAGAAAGGCCTCAGTAAATACCTATCGTTTAAGCCTTCCTACTGTGGAAGGGTTCGCCACAGGATTGCTTTCCACAGAATGCGCACCGCCCTCAGAATATCTCAACTTGACATAAACATGTTTTACCCCAGCTTTTCAGGAATGTCTTGATGGTGTTCAAAGAAATGTATAAAATAGTTTTAAAAATTAGATGTCAGGGGTCATAAAATCTTTTTATCCCCTTTAACACAGTATCTCTGCTTCTTAAAATTGACTCTCCTTTGGGACAGAATCTCTTTTCTGCCTGACCCCTCTCCATGCCTCCTCAGCCTGTTATCTCTTCTCGCTGCTTAAGGTAAATCTCCTGCTTAGCACTTATAATGTAAGTATTTACTTGTTCAGTGTTTGTTTCTGCTTCATTCTCCACTGGGCTCCATGTTTAGTGTCCAGCACGGGGTCCGGCACAAGTCAGGACTCAATAAACATGAGCTGAATGAGTGAACAGACAAGGGTCCGCGTCGGCGTTGGTGGTATCATTACAGGCGTGAGCAAGTGTAATCATGTGCACGCAAGAAGCACTAGAAAGAAAGAAGTACAGCAGATATAACAAAGTGGCAATTGTGGCTCTTTTGGGGATGGGATATTCTGTAAATATTTTCTTTTTTCTGTATATTTTACATTTTAAATGAATGTGTGTAATTTTCATAAAGCAAGAAATAGTCATCTAGGAAACATTACCAGGCAACTAAAGCTTGGGGCTTTTGCAGGCTTTCTACCAACGTTTGGACCTGCCTGGATTAACCTGTATGGCTCACCCAGGAACCACAGTTTGATGGATGACTACCAGGAACTGAATGAAGGCTTTGGAGAAGGCGTGTCATTCAGGGGCAGAATCTTGGTGGAAATTGCTGTAGAGATCCTCTCGGGAGGGGCGCAGGAATCTAGATTTTCTAAGGCACTCAAGGAGCTCAAGTCGTCTTCGAAGGACAAAGACTCCAAATCTTCCAAAGGCTCCAGTAAAGACAAGGGTGACAAAACCGATGATGGAAAATCCCAGCAGGCTTCAGACAAGACCAACTCAACAGAGGTAGAGGTGGAGCCTTTCGATGTGCCCCCCGAGGTAGGTCTGAGCACTGCTCCACCGCCCCCGCGAGGAGAACCTAGAATGGAGGCAGCACCTGCCAGCCCAGCTCCCACAGTCTCCCAAAGGCGTGCACAGCTCTTACTCCCCCGGCAAAATGTGCATTGGTCCGCCTTGTATTCTGGGCTGATCTGCTGCCTCTTTCTGACACATCACAGCCACCTGCTCATGATAAATCCCTCCAGTGTTCCCCAAAACACGGAATCCCACGAGAACCAAAGTGAAAGGGAAATAGAAGTGTTCTGGGAGAGCTGGTGGAAGTGGGTGGTGGGGGGACGGACTGAGTTCTATCTGTTGCCTAATTTCATTTAGCTTTGTTAGCTTAGCATGTGCTCTGGATGTGAGGTAATGTGGGATGAAGGAGGAAAAGGAGGAAGAGTGGGTGACACGCTGGGATGCAAGAATTCCAGAAACCTATTCCCCTGCCTAAGACTGGGGGGAAATCACAATTCAAAGATTGCCTATTACTCAACATAAAACACGTTAACATTTTTCCAGCCCAGTTCTTCTGCCCGGTTCTTCTGTATGATGGGAAAGAGATCTGGTCTCCAAGATGAATACAAACTGTGAATATGTTCGTAACTGCTTGTTTGTTTGTTTGAGAGAGAGACACAAGTGTGAGTGGGGGAGGGGCAGAGAGAGAGCGAGAATCCCAAACAGGCTCCATGCTCAGTGCCCAGTGCGGAACTCGATCTCATGACCCTGAGATCATGACCTGAGCTGAAATCAAGAGTTAGAAGCTCAACCCACTGAGCCACCCAAGCGCTCCCCACCCCCCCATCAACTGTTTAGATTAGCAAGACTGCTTTGTGGTTAAGCAAAAGAAGGAACTTGTGTTTTGTTAGTAGCAGAGGTGAGTGGAATCCAACTCTCAACTTGGATGATTCTGGCTCTGGGACCTGTTTCTCAGGTCAACCGGACAATCATTTTGGGTGGGGAAGGGAGATGATGGCTGGTCTGGGTCACCTGGTAGAGCCACTTATTTTTACTGATGGGATCTAATACATCTTAAGAAACAGTGTGGAGGAGAGGTGGGAGCCCAGGGTTGGAAATCTTGGGGGTTGGTTCTATTCATGGCTCTGATAGTAACACCTCTTCATGTTTTAGTTTACTTATCAACAAAAGGGGGTAGTAACAGTCTCTTTGTCATAGGCATCCCCTGGGGGTAAATGAGGGAATGCCTGTAAAACGGTCAACAGGGTTCTTTACACATACATGGTAGGCAGGCAGTACCTTTGCTGTTGCTGTGACCAGTGTTCCTATGATTTGTTCAGAGCTCTCCACCTTGTTTTTTGGACCAATTTTGAATATTTTGTGGACCTCCCCAGCTTTCCCCTATGTACTTGTATATTGGGAAGTATTCTCTGGAAATGCGTACTGTCAGTTTGTTGTAGTTAGAATTGACATTGCTTTGATGTGATTGTATTTATGTGTATTTTTTCAGAATACATGCCAACTTCGGAAATGACATTTTTTGGACTTTGCCAGAAACTGTGGGTACCTTAAGTAGCCACCTATGCTGATATCTGACTGTATCTGATTCTGCAGGAATCTTTTCTACTTTTGAGACTGGCCATTCTTTTCTAGACAGGAATTGCCAAGTAGAAAGGGTCTAATAGAAGATTTTCTTAACCCACGTCAGTATCTTCAAGATATTTTGCTCAGGCCATCTTAAAAAAAAAAAAAAATCTAGCAGAAAGCAAGGGTAGCTGGGAATTTATGTAGAGTGTACATTTTCTACAAGGCCAAGAGCAATCTTGGCTTTTGGATGAAGGTGGTAGGAAAGGGGAAATTCAGGTCTCATTCAAACCCTTTTTCTCCTTTCTCTCTTTATCTTGGCTTCTTGTTTGTGGTCAGTTTCTTGCTGGCTTTCTTAGTTATCTATTGCTATATAATAATTACCCCCCAATTTAGCAACTTAATACAACAAACATTTATTTTCTGTGAATGAGGAATTTGGGAATACCTAGCTTGGTGGTTCTGGCTCAGAATTTTTCATGAGGTTTCAATCACGATGTTGGTAGGGCTGCGGTCATCTGACAGCTTGACTGGAACTGTGGGATCCACTTCCAAGATGGCGCACTCTCATGGCTTTTGGCAGGAGGACTTGGTTCCTCACCACATGGACTGTTCAATAGGCTTCTTAGTTTTTTCATGGCAGTTGGCTTTCCCCTGAGTGGACTGGGTAATCCAAGAGAGAACAAGGCAGAAACGTCAATGTGTTTTATGACCAAACCCATAGAAGTCACACATCGATATTTATACAACATTCTAATTGTTAGAAATGCGTCACTAAGCCCACACCAAAAGGGGGGGGGATTAAGCTTCATCTTTTGAGTGGGGGATTTCCAAGGAATTGTGGGTGTATTTTCTACCTTCTCCAGAGCCTCAACAGCCTCAGAGCTCACCCTTACCAACATGGTGATATCCCTTCTTGCAGCAGCTTCTTTTTTGGCTCTCCAGGGTCCTGAGCCCTTATCTCCCTTGCTGCAGCCATGCTCTCATTGCATACCTGGACAAATGAGATCCCATGACGTTGGCTTTTCCAACTCACCTTCATCACCACCGTCGAAGCTTATCTCCCTATGCCGAGCTTTCACAGAGCATAACTACTCTAATAGATGTGTTCATTTTCAAATTCTGTGAACATGTACTGACTAGCTTCTTTTTTAAAACATCATCCTCAGTATGGGTAGGAATACAAATAGAGTTTGACTCCATGGAAATTATGATATAGAAGGGGAAGAAGACATACAAAATAAATGTACAGGAAGTAGAAATTGATGCGTGCAATAAGGAACTACAGATAAAGTGCTAATATTTCTGGAGTAAGTGAAGTATAATAATTAAAATGTTGGGCTCTCAAGTAAGACAGCTGGATTTCAGATGTGGCAGCGGTTATTGCCCAGCCTCTGGAGAAACATTGCCTCTGAACCTTTGGGCATAAGCTCCTTATGCTTATTTCCAATAATAAACTCTACTTCATGGGCTCACAGGGAGGATTTAATGAATTAATACGTGCAAAGTGCTAAGAACAGAGCCTGGTACATAGTAAGTGCTCAGTAAACAGTAGGCATGTTTAGTAACTTTGGACAGATGTTTTAATCTTTTACAGCCTGCATTGTCCTCATCTTTAAACAGGTAGAATAAAAGCATCTCCCTCCCAGGGTGATTATGAGAATTACATGAGATAATGTAGGTAAAGGTCTTAATACCACATCTGACACATAATAACAGCTCAGTAAACATTACCATCATCATTTCTTAAACTCAGGAAGTCAAAGTACGCTTCCAAAAGAAAGGGCCATTTGAGTTAGACCTTGAAGGATGGGCAGGATTAAGGGATGAATTCTATCTGTTGACAGACTTGCCATGACTACCATTCTTGTGGCATTTTTATGCGTAGGCTTTATATGAGGTGCTCCATATGAATGCTCTCATTATTCCCCCCCTGTAGGCCCTATGACAATGTGTATTTCACAGACAGGGAAAGTGACACCCAGAGAGTGGACATGACTTGCCTAAAGTCAACCAGCTAGGAAGTAGCAGAGTTGGGATTTGAAGAAGGGTTTATCTGGCTAGAGAGTCTGCCATTCCTCTTCAAGGCTATATGGCCTGTCTTCCCATCAGGTCTTCAGATACTTTTTAACCTCCTCCCAGAGAGTAAACTTGGCCCCAGAAAGGCAAGATATGTGGCTTATTTATAGCCAGTGCATACAGCGGCAGCAGGTGGGAGGGGTGCGTGCTCTATGACTAAGATCCAGCACTGAGCCCCCACCCTGTCCAACAGTTTCTGGTCAATAGTAACATTTCCTGCTGATTCCAACAGCAAGAACGCTCCTACGTGAAGGAAAGGTCACCTTTTTGAGACCTGTTGGCTCTCGGAGGGACGGGGTTCAGGGCTTTTGATTGAATGGGGCTCTTCAGCTCTAAAGCCACAACTGCTTATTTTCCTTAGATGAACCTTATTGCTTTTTCCATGGAATTTAATAAATCCAAGTGTGAAAGCAGGAAGCACAGACTATATGGCAGCTCATTCGGCCTCTTCACTCAGAAATGTGATGCTGTGTCTGTGTCTCGGCTACATCTGCTCCCTGAACCATCAGCCTGTTCCACATCAATAGTAGTCATCTACAAACAGTCGTGGTTCCATTGGGATGGCTCCGGTCTTGTGACCTGTCATGGTCCTGTCTTCCACAGTGTAGGCTCCTTGAGAAGGCAGCCTTGAGGGAGCCCAAGCCTCAAACCTTGGCTGACTTTAATTTGCTGTGTGACCCGGGGAAACCCCTTAGTCTCTGTGAGCTTTAGTTTATTCAGGTAGAAGCTGGAGCAGATGAACTCCAAGGCCCCTTTCAGTGTAAAAGCAGAGATGATCCTGGGACCCTCTGCATGCTTATTCGTCCTGGATTTGCTGGATTGGTTGTCACTCATGCAAGTGCCTAGCCCTCCTGTCTCTTTTATCCAGGCTTGTGTTATTTCGGGGAGTAAGGTCTGTCTTTGAGCAGCACCGAGGTGTTGGGTTAGCACATGGTAGAGCTCAAAGAGCACTGATCTGTGGTCAGAATACTTGGGAAAGTTACTAAATTCAACCTTAAGTTTAGTTTCCTCAGCTTCCTCACCTGTAAAATGGGAATGATCCAGATTTCAACCTCTCGAGGTTGTTGAGGAACAAACATAATGTATGTGACCAACCTGTATAACCCATAAAACGATGTAGAGGTTTGATCCTGTGACTGTTTTTTAAATGGTTGCTCACCTGAAGGTGATTCCAAACCTGTGTTTTACCAATAGTAGTGTAGAAAGATACACATGCCAGTCTTTGTCTTTAAATAGAAAAAATGATTTTAATTGCAAGGCAGAAACTCAGAAGGTTGAGATTACATCATTCTGGATAGATGGCTGAATTTGGATTTGTAATTTGTAGGTCCTGGTTCCTGCCTTCCTGATTAGTGGGAAAATGATGTGCCCTTTCAGGTTGACACTGAAACTCAAATGCCTACAAATCACCCTGGACCAGTTAACCTCACTAATTCAGCTTCCTGGTAATAAAAAAAAAAAAAAATAGAGCCAGACCTGTCTAAAATTTTTTTTTGTTTCTATAGATTATACCAGAAAAATATGAGGAATTTTTACTTTTTGGAGCATTTTTTGAAGCTTCCATGATTGACCGGAAGATTGGAGATAAACCCATTAGCTTTGAAGTTTCTATCGGTAAGTGCAAACAAGCACAGCGCTTGGCACATGGCACTGGCTTTAAACCTGTTTCTTGAATGAATGAGTTAGTGTCTTACATAGAAATGATAGCATTCTGGCAGAGGTTTGTACCTCAGAAAGAAATGAATAATTCTTTGTTCACTTGTGTCAATATGTAAGGGACAGATTTATTTTCACCCTTAAGAAAAAGGATTAAGAGTATAGTTTGGATTCACACAGACTTGGATTACTAATCCTAGTTCCATTACTTCTAGGCTCACTTAATTTCTCTGGGCCTCAGTTTCTTCATCTATGAAATGGGAATAGCAATAACACTTCATAGAGCTGCTGCAAGGGTGTAATGAGTTAATGGATGCAAAGTCCTGTGCATATTGTAGGTGCAGTTACTATAACTCCCAGTGATCTTCCTGGGCTGATGTACAGCTGGAAAACCTTTCCAAGAAAGAGCATTTCATCAGAGAAGGTCTTGATTCATATCAGGAGGGTATCCTTCCAAGGAGCAGAAGAAAGTGGAGTTGGAATCCAGTTCATTTGTGTCTGAAATAGTTTTTACAAAAGAGAACATAAGATGGATGTAGATGATGGCTCACCATCATTGTCAATCTTATTTCTTTGGTCTGGCCATCACACTTCCCACCTTCATACTGAAATCTTATTTTTCTGCCCTGGGAGGATATGACCCTGGATCCCTTATGCTAAGTAGCCTGATTCTGCTCGTTGACACCTGACCTCTCTCCCCTTGCTACTGTCTCAATAGGTAATTTTGGGAACCTGCTTGATGGAGGGTCCCATCATGGGAGTAAGAAGAAGTCAGCTGACACAGCTGAAGAAGACAGCCTCCCACTCCTGCATGAAGGAGAAGGGGATGCAGCCCACAATGTTGCCATCCCTATGGTCTCCACCACTCACCCAGAGAAGCCACTCGTGACAGAAGGGAACAGGTAGGAGACACTGTAGGGGAGAACAGCCAGGGTTCTGACAATGGGAGTCTGACCTGTTTCTGGGACTGTTTGATTCAGTTCTTCCCTAAAACCAGAAACATCATTTTTAAATCTCAGTTATGGGAGCAGGGCATGAACAGGGGCAACATGGTCAGTGCCACTCTACTGAATCTTCAGTGACATGTTGACAACTCTCCAAATGTCACATGCGGGTAATTCATCTAAGGGCAGGACAATGAAGATGGCTATTATCACCATAGCTATAACTTTGAAGCATAACAGGGTAGGAAGGTCAGAATTTAACATTTCAATCCAAACCCCATTACCAGTTCCTATGTTCTTCTGAGCTCTGTGCTATTATGTAAATTGGATTATTGGATCCATCATTTCTTATCTTGTTTTTGCTGCAGTCAGACCAAAGAACTCAAAAAAACAACTGTCAGCCACCAGAAAAGACCATTTCAGAAAACATCTGGAGTACCTCCATGCACACTCACTGATCTTTAACCCACGTAAACTTTCAACATGCAAAGAGAAGTAAAATTCTAGAATTCTGTTGTAAGAAAGTGGTGTCCAGCACCAACCACGTGATTTACACGAAGAGAAAGCCACACCCAGCAAGAGTCTTCTGTGTTCTGAGCCTTGTGCCATGAGAAAAGCTTTAGCCTCTCATTGGGTTCTCATAAAAGAACATTGTTCTCCCCCTTTGTATGTGAGGAGATTGGAACCACATTGCCGGTGCTCGTCCCTCTCTCTGCTCTGCCCAATCTAGACACTCTGGGCACAGACCCATGGCTTACTGAGCACTGTCAGATAACAAGGACTCCCAAATGCATTTCCCCAGACAGCGCTCTTCCCTGAGCAGGAAATCCAAACCCCCCACTTGTGTGTCCCAAAGTTGTAGCAGGTTCATTGTCTCCATAGACAACTTTGCTCGTCTTCCTATCTTTCCCATCTCATGGACTAGTCCTAGCCTTCTCTGTGTCCTCTGAACCACAAATCAAAAAGTTGTCAGCCGTCCTCTGTTCCCTTCCTTCCCACATCCAGTCAGCAATGAAGTCTGGCCAATTTTGGTTCTCAAGTATTTCTCATATAGATGGTTATTTCTTTAATTCTGGTCATTGGCATCTTTGACCTGGATTATTTTAGAAACTTCCTACCTGGCTAGGATCTTTAAGAAATTCACCAAGCTATCTATCAGAGCCAGTTACTCTGACATTCATTGGCTGCCTGAGGCTTTCAGGATTATTTGCAAAGACCACACCTTGTTATTTCCATCCCCATCAACTTCTCTACCATCATCTCCAGTCACTGCCCAAACTCCGCCATTCCTCCAGCCACACAATGTCTCTGGTGGTTCTCCAAATGTGTCCTGCTGTTTGCTGCTTCTGGGCCTTTGAGTATGCTCTGCCCTCTGCCAGGCAACAAGCCCCCTTGTCAGAACTGCTGGTTCCCATTACCCTCCAAGGCTAAGCCCACATTCCTTTCCCCGAATCCCAAGTCTGATTTCTCCACCAAGCACCAATCACACTGCATTAAGATGTTTTTACTTGTCTGTCTCCCCATGAGACTGTTATCACTCTGAGGACACAGACTGTGTCCTATTCACCTGTGTATCTGCTCCTTTCTAGCTTGGAATGTAGTAGATCCTCATAAATGTTTTTAAATGAGCTAAGGAATTACCATAACTGAGTCGGGCACACGGTGTTATGGGCGCGGAGAGAGGAGGCGGGTAACTTACTTTCCCTGGGGAGGAGGTGAGGAGTTGAGAAAGGTCACAGAAAAGGCAACATCCTAAAGAATGGGAAGGGGCTTAAGCAGTGAAAGGAGAGTGTTTGGGACGAAGTATGAAGGAGTAAGTGAAAATAATCTTAGCTGCTTATCTGCTCATTTTTAAAAAAGACTTTATTTATTTATTAGAGAGAGAGAGAGAGCGAGCGAGTGCACAAACAGGGGGAGTGGCAGGAAGAGGGAGAGGGAGATGCAGGCTCTCCATTGAGTAGGGATCCCTGACGTGGGGCTCAATCCCAGGACCCTGAGATCATGACCTGAGCCAAAGGCAGACACTTAACCGACTGAGCCACCCAAGAACCCCTACTTATCTGCTCATTTTTGAGTGTGTCTTATATTTTCTAAATCCTGCCCCTCCCGTGGATCACCTTCCTTGGGATGTTTTTTTGCTCCCTGGCAGCCATAGTTGGTTGTGCATTCTTCTCTCCACACACCCAACAAGGAACGCAAACTTCCCAGTCCTTTGATGGCTTCTCTGTCTATTCTCAAAACTGAATTATCAATGAGTGGATCCTATGACTGGATTTGCAACTCAGGGAGACTTTTCTGAGACTATTCAGAGATACTGTGCATCCTTTCACTGGGACCAGACGTGAAAAGCTCTCCACCTTGTTGGACTAGCCCATAGTTGATGATGGGTGAGAATGTCAGGAGATCTAGTGTGGGAACAGTTTGGGAAGAAATGAGAAGTCTCAAAACACCCTTGGATGGACCTCATATTAGTGCTCGCCAGCTGGCTAAGGAGACCCGAATGAATCATGCTATGTTTCTTGGACTTTCTGTCTCTCAGAAATATTCCTCAGTCACTATATTGAGGCTCTGTCCACATAGTGGCAAACAGGGGTGGCAGCAGCTGAATGGGAAGGTCCTATGTCCATAATAGACACATGTGTGCACGTGCACACACGCATATGCATGGAGTCACTTGATTTGTGTGTTGCCTTCATTAAAATACCGCCTTGCATTTGTTCTGGGCTTTCTAGTTTTACAAAGCACGTGCATTCACATACGATTTATGTATTGGGCTGGAGTTCAGGAATGAGATCAGAGCACAGGACATCCCATGGCAGTTCATCATTTCATTCCCAGGACTCTAGGGCTACCCTTGCCCAAAGTCACAAGGCTGGTCTTGTGTCAGGGCAGCCATTCAAACTGGCAGCCTTCTCTTCCCACTGGCAGTATGGTGCCCTCATGGTGCCCTCCCATCTGCCGTGCTCCATCTGTACTGAGTGTGCCTGAGACCCACAGCATCCCAGTCCCAGACCCAGTAAGACTGGGAGGACTCTGGGAATCCAAGAGACAAAGGCCCTGAACATCATTAGCACAAAATCATCTGAACCACAGAAACCTTGGAACAAAGAACAATATTGGGTGAGAATGTATCTTGTAGGATTCTTGGTGCAATAAATTTAAAAGAAATGAAAGAGCAGTTTGATTTCTAACTTATTTATTTATTTATTTTTTGTTCTCCTGCTATAATAACAACCCCAGGCTCTGCCAAGAATTTATTGGCTTCTCTTCTAAATGGACGCCCGCTGATTTATTTTCTGCAGAACAGACTATAGGACACCTTTGCTAATTTTATGGTCTCCAGAAGAAATTTGGGTTGGAGAACTAAAAAGAACAACCATCCATTCTTTCAGGCTGAAGTTCTCTTTAGTTTTTTGGGATGGAAACAAAGCTTTCTCTCCCTTGGTCTCTCCTCTCTCTGCCTCTATAGGTGTGTGACTCCAAACACTGCTTGTGTTCATAGGGCCTCAGGTCTCACCCTGCCCATTCTAAGAACTGTGCCTTGGCCTTCCATATCTCTCTTCTCCCGGACCCAGCTGTTTGTGGGAAAATTACAGGGGGTTTGGGGAAGACATAGTTAAGGATATAGTTGTCGTTAGACAGGGAACCTCAACTTTTTGCCACACTTCCCCCACCTTACCTGCCTCACCCCATCCTTTTTTTTCCTGGGGACCAAAACTGAAAAATTAGTTCCTTCTTTTGTGTCTTCAGTCTCACCCTGTTAACTGTCTTTTTCTCATCAGCATTTAAGCATATCTAACTGTTATCCTCAAAAATCTCCTTTGGCTCCACATCTCCTCTTCTAGCTATGTTGCCACCCTCTTGTCCCTTCTTAACCAAGCAGGTTGCCTGCGTTATCAGCACCAATGCCTGGCAGTAGTAAATACTGTAAGCATGCATGGATAGATGGAGGGACAGATGGATGGGTAGATGCATGGATGGACAGATGAACAATGGATGGATGGATGGACGGATACAAGGACAGATGGAACGATGCATGCATGGATGGATGGCAGGATGGATGGATGGATGGATGGATAAATGGATGGATGGATGCCTAGATGGATGGATGCATGCATGAATGGCAGCATGGTTGCTGCAGTTTAGATTAAGGCACATGCTTCATCCTCATTACTAATATATTATGCTCTTACAGTTATCTAGCAATTTCATTCACATCTGTTATCTCGCTTGATCTTCACACAGTGCGTAGCTTATAGACATTAAAGGGAACATGTTAGTTTTTCTCCCTTCTCCCCTCTCTCAACTGGAAAGGGAAGTTCCTGCTTGCAGAAGGCTTACCTGATAAACCCTGCCCCCTGGTGCTCAGCTCTAGGCTTTGCCCTGGGTCTGACGGCTGCTGCTGTTAGTACCTCTCCATTGTCGCCACATTATCTATTCATTGTTCATTACTCATGAGTCTCCGATTAGAACAGAGTTAATAGTTTGATTGTTTTGTCATCACCCCTCCCCACCCCACTCAGAATGTGTAGAACATGAATATGTGTCTGGAATTGCCTGAATAATACTGATTGCCAACTAACTTCCAGACCTAACTTGTTTTCACAGGAATTACAACTATTTGCCTTTTGAGGCCAAGAAGCCCTGTGTCTATTTCATCAGTTCTTGGGGAGAACAGACATTTAGGCTGCACTGGTCCAACATGCTGGAGAAAATGGCGGACCTCCTGGTAGGTGACTCTCACAGGTGATGGATTTGAACATTGGGCAGCTGGAGGCAAAAGGGATCTTTTTATTCATCCAGGAGAGGGTCTTGACCTCAATTTAAATACAAATAAATTACAGCTGCTGCATTGGAGGGCACATAATTCCTGCCCTGTGGACCCAGGGAAATGAGAATACATTTTGACTTTAAATAGAACTATCTGGATTAGAATCCCTGCCCTGCTTCTTAATGTTATAGGACCTAGGGGTAGGCTGTTTTCCCAATCTCTAGAGGGCAGGAGATTGGCAACACTCTCACAAAATTGATAGATCCTGGCTTCAACTCATATAAAATTCTGAGTCCTTAACATGGTGGAGAATTGCCTGCAAGATGAAGTCCTGCCACCTCTCCAGTTCTGCCTCTCACATGTTTTTGCCTTTGTTCCAAACACACTGGACTTTTACTTTCTTGAAGAAACGAAGCTTCTTTATGCCTCATAGCCACCTCCATGCCGTTCCCTCATCCGGAGCTACTTCTCCCCTCCACGCTTCTGCTATGTCACCCATCAATCTCCACAGCTCAGTTCCAACTCCTTCCTCAGAGAAGCCTTCTGGCTTCTCCCCATTCTCCCCTCTCTTATCCCGTGCTTTACCTCTCCGTCTTTTACAATTGATTTGTGTGTTTATTTGTTCAATAACCATTTCCCGCTGTTCTGCGACATCTGGCGTAAGACCTGGACCTGAAAGGGGCTAAGAGTTATTTGAGGGATTGAATGTGTGGAAGTATTTATGACCGTGCCAATATGCAGTGACTGCTGGCTTGCTCTATCCGACCCCAGGGAGGAAGGCACCCCAGGACCTCTGCTTCTCTGGGCTCCTGAGCCTGCCCTTTGGTGTCTGTGCCTGCTTTTATACTTCTCTTCGTGCCCTCTACTTTCTGTCCCGCCATGCCTCACCAGGGGACCCTCTCATTCCATGAAACCCTATGCTAAGGAAAGAACACATTTCTCTCTCTCTCTCATTTGCTTTACCATTCTGTCTCTAGTTGTGTGAAACAGAGTTTCCTTTCTGACCTTGGGGATTCCAGGTGTCATGGAAGTAGAGTCTGGAGGTAGTGGGTGCTTGGTCTGATGTCACATTTTGTGGAAGCCACAGACTTGCTTTGTAAGACTGGCTTCTCCTTCAGGCCAAAGAGAGAGTTTATTTCTAAAAGGCTTGACAAAACAATAATGTTTCCCTAGAGGCCATAGCTGCCCTTACCATTCATTTCTAATTCCTTTCTCAGTGCCAGGATCCCTGCCACGCTTGGTGTGTCCCAGCTAACATGACTGAATGTTTACTAAGCACTAAGCAGTGTTTGAAGAAGTCCACACTTCCCCTGGTGCTATTGGTGGGCACTATTCTTACCTGATTTCACAGGAAACTGGGCATAAAGGGGTTAGTTCACTTATAAGGATGGAGCCTGGATTTTAACAGAGGTAGTTCGACCCTACGCCTAGATTTTTAACCACTCCACAATTTGCCTGTTCTTACAGTAAAGGGGAAAGAGGGAAACATATAAGCCCAGACAGCGAACTTTGATGTGTAGTAGAGAATGTAGTTTTTGTAAATTCTAGCAAAGCAGTGATAACATGTATATTGCCTTTTGAGTCCTATATCCCTCCAAGCCACCGAATGGAATAATAGAATTTAGATGTAGAAAGAAAAGCATGATTATTAAATATACAAGCATATAGCCATTGTCATATGCAACCGTCCTCCTCCTCCATAACACCTCACCCCCGCCCAAACTCTTGTCATCAGAATAATTGATAACCCTTGTAATTTAGAATTATTCAGTATTATTATATTCCCATATAACCAATTGACTTAAACATTGCTTTTGAAGATTTTTAAAATAATTATATCTAATTTACTCTACTTTGTTAGGTATTTCTTGACATTAGGTTTCCCCAGAGGGTAGACTCTAAATAAATTGTTCCCCATTAGGAAATGATCTGGGATAGAAACGATGTGTTTGAGCAACGCAGGAGAAGACTTGTATTTAGATGGATTCCAGTTAAGAAAAACAAGTTTCAAAGTTAGAATGCAGTAGCATTTGCCAGATTGGTACAAGAAAATGAGGGAATTCTCCCTTCATTTCTATGATAAAAATCAGCAAAATATTATGTCTGAGATACCACAGTCAGTGTCTCCTTCTGCCCCTCATCCCTCCATCTCTGTGGTTTGTTTCCAGGAAGAAAGTATAGAAGAAGTGAGAGAATTGATCAAGATTTCAGAGAAAGCATCAGAAGATAAAATGAAGACGGTGCTCAGTGACTTCATCAGTCAAAGCAGGTACCGGGTTGCTGAGCTTACGTGGAATCAGCTTTTAATTACCTTAGAAAACAGTTGATTTTCCGTGAATTCAGATGGTCATTTTATAGTGCTCTATCCATCTTTATATTGTTCAGTGATTGAGCTGGCACTTCTGGGCTCACTGTTGCTTCCTGACACATAAATAAAGCTAAAGCAAAGGGGTAAAAAAGAAAGAGAAGAAAAGAAAGACTCACTGCAGAGACTTTTAAATGAAACAAGAAAACTGCTAGTAACGTTAGGCCCAGCATGCTTCTTTGCATTTGGTAGCTGCTCAGCAACTATTTGACAATTAGATGGTAAATTATATCAAATATCATTTAATAGAATTTTTTATATAACACAATAAGCATCGATTAAGGACTCTGATTCCAGGTGGCAAACACTATAATAAAAGACTTAAAAGTAGAGTATATTAGTTGCTTATCACGGAGTCACAAATGACTCCCCAGTTTAGTGGCTTAACGTGGTATTGATGATCTCAGTTTGTGTGGTTCAGGAGTCCAGGTGTGGCTTAACCAGGTCCTTTGCCGAGAGCCTCTCAGAGACTACAGTCAAGGCACTGATGGAGGCTGCAGTTACCTCGAGGCTCTAGTGGGCAGGATTCACTGCCAAGACCACTCACATGGTTATTTGCAGAACTGTTTTTCATGGGCTGTTGGATTGAGGACTTTCAGTTCCCTGCTGGCTCTTGGTTGGAAGTCAGCCTCAATTCTCTACCGTGTGGACTACCTCTCACGACACGGCAGCTGACTTCATCAGAGTGAGCAAGCTAGAAGAATCAGAGAGAACATGCCAGCAAGATGGAAGTCATGGTCTTTTATAGCCTAATCTTGGAAGTGACATCCCATCACTCATGACATACTCTAGTATGAGCGAATCACTAGGTCCAGTGCGCATTCAAAGGGAAGGAATGACCCAATGGCAAGAAGAGCAGGAGAAGGAGGTCACTGGGGGCCATTATAGGGGCTGCCTATCACATAAGGAAGCAGCCTGAGCTAACACTTGAAATTAATTAGCTCAAGACTTGAACAAAAATGAGAATTTGTCATAACGGAAGCAATGAAGAAGGAGCAGAGATTTATTTGATGGAAGGCAAAAATTAGTAGATAGGGGGTAGCTAAGTAGCTAAATTCTGGTGTTCTGCTTTATAAGTTCTCTTTCCTAATCTCTGAATTACCCTGCATTCTTGATTTTAAAAAGAGAAGCAAACAAATAAATATATATATATATTTTTCTATTTATCTTTCCTTTTCATTTCTCATTATAGAAACAGTATGTATCAGTGCTACTCCTGCTGTGAGCTAAGCGCCACCGGCAACTCTCTTTAAGCATCTTCAAAAGCTTCATCATCTCATATTTTTAGAAACTGTTTATGGGCAAATTATAGCTCGATAATTTTCTATATTAGGGGGTTATTTGGGGTGATAATCATTCCCCTTTCTCCTCAAGTTACAAGCAACTGAAAACATAATTATGAGGGTCAGACAGAGCTCAAAATGTTAGTTTTGTATTTGGTAATCTTGGATTTGAAAAGGCACCTGAGGTCAAGGTGGGCTTCCTGGTCCCCCGCCCACACACACACCCATTTGGGGTTAAGCAGCTGGACTTCCGAGTCCCCCCCCCTCCCACACCGGAGAAGAGATAGGCCACTTGCCGCGTGAAGGCGAGGAAGCTGTCCACAGGCCACAGCAGGCTGGGTCTGAAAGATAAAGAATGAACAGAAACAGGCACCATGGTCATTTACTCCGATTCTGATGAGGAAATCAGTGATTTCCCCCGCTGTGAGAAAGGGAGAGAGAACTCAGAAGTCAGAAGTGCCCACCATGTCTCCTTGAGCTGGTCCATCCTGGGAGTGGAATGGAATTTCTCGTAGCTCTCAGAAAGGTAGATATGTGGCAACAAGTTGCCTTCCTCAAAATAGAATCCTTTTGATCCTTTTCAGAAATTAAGAGAACATGTAACTTGACTAGGATGTCCACAGAGGATTTCTGGTGAGGTTTCCAATTGCGCTGATGTAGGACCCCTCACTGGGAGGTGTGGCATTTTAGACTTCTCCTTTTGTTTCCTTGTTTCCTTTCGTTTCTCCTTGATTTTCTTCATCACAGAATTACACGCTCATCTTACAAAAAAAAAAAAAAAAAGGTAGGAATGTATAAAGGAAAAGTGTTCTCACTTCTCTCCCAATCCCATTCTCCAGAGACAGGTGTGATTTGTTCTTCTGGGTTTTTTCCCTGTGCGTTTGCAAACCCACACATTCCTAAAAACACTGTATTGTTGCACAAATGTTGCACACTTTGCTCAGCAGGTTGCTTTTCCACTCTACAGCCTATCACTGGCATCTTTCTACAGTAGTACACGCTAGTCCTCAATATTTAACTGTGTGATATATATCACGTATTTAACTGGTCTCTGATATATTAGTCGGTTCTACTTATTTTCCTACTATAAACAATGCTGTGATAAGCATTACTGTGTGAATATCTTCTTGCAAAAATTTTCAGTTGTTTTTGAAGGACAGAATTCTAGTTTAATTTTTGGATCAAATTATATGGACATTTAAATTTTGACAAGTGCTGTCAAATTCTCTCTTAAACATTATAGCAATTATTGGAGGAGAGTGACTATTTCCCCACCAACCTTGAATATTATCCAATTTTTAATAGATGAAAATGGCATTGATTTTAATTTGCATTTATGTTATTGTTAATGAGGGCAATATCTTATTTCCCCAAGTTTTAAAGCCATTACGTTTCTTCTTCAGTTGCATTTATAACCTCTCCCATGTTCTTATGAGCACATTTTCAGCATCATCCCTCAAAATGTTACTATTCATTCTTTTGTATACTTTTTAACATGTGAGGACATAACCCAGTATTGAGTCAAAAATATTTTTTACATACAGCTTTTCAGGAAACTCTTGGTGCGTGTTAAATGTATAAGATGATGGAAAACTGCATTATTTTCTGTTTGTTATGACCTTGGATAGCAATCGTAATAGATATATATGTGAAAGAAAGTAGGAAAACAAATGTCTATTCCCCAAAACTAATGTGGAGTCTTGGCATCATTTCCAACCCTCATTTGTCTCTTAGAAAAGCTAGCATACCATTGCTTAATTCTAAATGAGAAATCTTGGATTCGTGGCTTTATCAGCTTTCCCATTGTGTTGCAGAAAGTATTTTTGCAAATCTCTGGAATTACATAAATGGATTTTCACTAAGTAGGTTTCAAAATTGTTATTCTTCTCTTACAGTGCCTTTATCTCTGAAGCAGAGAAGAAACCCAAGATGCTGAACCAAACCACTTTAGATAAGAAACGACTTACACTCTGTTGGCAGGAGCTGGTATGTGAAAATCTATTTATACTTTGAACAAAATTAAAACATGTACTTTAAAAATAAACCTCACAGACGAGGCATAGGTCATAGACTAGATGAGGGTAAGGTCCTCAAGGTTATACATTTGTGTGATGTAAAAGCATGAGTGAGAAGGGAAGTTGGAAAGGAACTAGCATTTATCAACCATTTACAAGAATGATTTAGAAGCCCACCAGTCCTACATCCTATTCTGATGGATTTCTCTCCCTTGCCTATTTTCTTGACATCTGTATTTTGCAAAGGCTATAGACTCTTTGACTTGACCTTTCGCCTCACAAATGGAGAAACCAAAAAAAATAACTGTTCTTCCCCTCTGCGGCTTCCTTCCATTAAGAATTGTGTGAAGAGTTGTAAGCTTTCTTGACAACAGGGCAGGAGCGCTGTGTCCGTAACTCGGCATGCCTTATAGATCCTCAGTCCCGGTCGCATGAGTGATGGCTGAGAAACGGCAGACCAAGTCAGACCCTGGATTATCTCACCTCGAAACTTCAGTTCCAGCAGTGGCACCAAGGGACGTTTTGAATGAGGCCATGATAATTCTGCAAAGAAAAATTACTCAGTGTTTGACTGGTCAGGGACATTTTTAAGATGTGAGTGGGTCCCAGAGAGATTAAATGATTTTTTAAAGGTCACAGCTAGACACTAAAACCCAAGTCTCTAAACTGCTTTACCTTTCTTTCCAGAATAATAAGCAAAGGTTTGCGTACTCCTCCCCTAGACTTGGAGGGAGGCCAGACTGTCACTGTATAGAAGAACTTCCTTCCAGCCCATTTCTTCTTGAGCACCTCTGACTGCTCTTCCCTGTCTCTACAATGTCCATCCACTACACATATTGCCCGCAGAGCTCTGTTTTCTTCTTAGCATCCGATAGCCCTTGGGCTGAATGAATCCATGAGTTTGATATCTTGTAGTGGCCCACCTCTCCCTCCTCATCTCCGGACCTGCATTTCCACCTTCCCAGTGGACACGTCACCTGCTTGACTCACAACACATCCAACTCAGCCCATCCTATTAAACCCATCAGCTTCCAATCTAAGCTCGTCCCACATCCTGTCAGCACCACCGGCTGCATTCGTTGCTCCAACCAGAAGCCTGGACTCAACTTTGAATCTTTATTCCTAACCCTCAGCCATCAATTCGACTGCAGGCCCTATTGATTCCTCCCCTTAAAGACTCTGGAACATGCTCCACTTCTTCATCCCCAGAACCGCTGCCTAAACTGACTTCCTGAGCATCCACTAGGCCCAGACTATTGCAGTAGGCTTTCTTCAACCCAGGCTATTGCAGTAGGCTTTCTTCAACCCATCTTCCATACCACAACCAGAAGGGTCTTTCTAAAACACAAGCCTGATTAGATCGCCATTGCTCCCAAATAGCTGGCATCTGTTAGTCCTACATACTCCCCATCAGCAACTGGTTCTTCTGCCTGGACTGTCCTTTTTCTTCTTATAACCTGATGAATTCTGTTCATTGTTTAGGTTTCAACTCAAACGTCATGTCATCTATAAAACATAGCTCTGCCTCTCTCTGTCCCCTGATGGTTTGCACATATATTGTTTTCAGCTCACTGAACTGTCAAAGTCTCGGGGGAGGCCTTGGCTCCTAGGACAGTGCTTGGTCCAAAGCAGGTGTTCAGTCATCCTGGTCTGCACCGACATAAGGCTTTTCTTATGGGCCAGGCCCTGTGCTAGGTGCTGGGAACACAGAGTTGTAAGGACTTGGTACTTGTCCTTGAGGAATTTATTGATTGCCTGGCTTATTCATTCCACAAACATTTATTTAACACCTGCTATGTGCCAGGAACTCTGCCAGACGCTGAGAATAAGTAAGAACATGTAAGAACAAGCCAGAGGAGGTCCCTGACCAGTGAAGTTTATATTTTAGTGGAGTAGACAGAAGATAGAAACATAACAAATAAACAAAAATGATTACAGGTTATGAGTATGAAGGCAACTTTGTAAGGCCACAGTGATCAGGAGAACGTGGGGGACGTGAGGCAGTGGTGACACTTAAGTGGAGGCTAGAGAAGAAACGAGACATGAGGAGTCCAGGAAGGGCATTTGAGCAAGAGGAAAGCCCCCACGCCCTAGTCTTGAGAGTGGACTGAGTGTGGCATGTTTTGGGCCTTTTTGAGGACCCATGTGCCAGGGGTCCAGCATATGAAGCAATACGAGATAAAGCAGAGAATAGGCCAGGCCCACTCATGCAGTGTCTCAGAAATCACTGGAACGTGTCTGGGGGTTTCCTAAGCACAAAAATGTGGCTGAATGAATGAATTCAAATAAACACTTCTGGATGTTCCAAACACTCATGCTGAGCTCCCTGGCAGAGTTTCTCAAATAATACCAGTTTGTTCTGGAGGCATCCCCCAAGCCTCTAGAAGAGGTAGTGAGAGCAGTGACAAAGGACGTGGGTTCTGGACTCCGCTGGGGCTCCGCTCCGTCTTGGCCTCTCAGTAATGCATTACTCTCCCTCCTCAGCGATGGTACCCAGCTCGCAAGGCTGCTGTGAGGAGCAATGAGGATTGATTCTGCAGCTAGAACTTTGCCTGGCACAGATTAAGAACTCAGTACATTTTAGTTACTTTTGTATGAGAGGGCCTGAATTTGGGTCCCAGCTAATAGAGCTTCGGGACCTTGACAGACCTCTAACTTTTCTAGGCCTTGGCCTCTCATCTGTCAAACAAAGGTGAGATGATATTCACCGCCTCGATATGCCTATGAAATTTTTATTAAATGGGCCACATGCACATTGGCGGGCCCTGAACCAGCCTCATGAGTGGCTCAGTGTGGAACTTACAAGCATCTTCAGGATCCTCCAGCAACAGGAGAGCACTTGTCCGGATTTCTGGAAAGATCTACACTGACTCTTGTCTCGTTTCAGGAAGCAATGGCCAAGGAGGCCAAGGGGATCATTCAGCAGCAAAAGAAAAAGTTATCTCTTGATGAAATGATCCGTGAAGCAGAAAACTTTGTGGAAAAAATCCGCTTCCTTGTTGACGAGGTAATCAACTCTAAAGGCAAACTTCCTTTGGGAGATTAGACCCATTGTATTCCTAGTGGGTTTGATAAGGATGCAAGATGGAGACCAGTGCTTTCTCCCAAGCCCTGCTGAGCTGAGCAGGCACAATTAGTTTAGGGGTGACAATGGAGATTTTTAAATTAAGCCATATATACAGCTTTATTGATTTTTTAAATGAAGCCTGAGTATTCAGCAGAAATAAAAAGCATGTTCCTTAATGGAATCAAGAAAAGTCAAATTAAGTATGGGACCTCTGATAAGTTTTCAACTGTAAGAGGATTTAAACTCATATCAGCAAAAGTCAAAGCAACATTTCATTTTAAAGTTTAAATCTTTTGTGACTTCTAGAATGATTTAAAAAGGTCCTCATATTTGCTTTGGTCAGATACCAGGTTTTGTGTGGGAAGATTTCAAGGAGAGGTACAGACCTGCTGCTTCTGTCAATCTCAAAAGTTGTATTTCTTGTTCCAAATCCGTCATTCCCTGGGGACAAAATAAGCAGTGGGAAGTTAGGGTAGTAGATACAGGAATTTTATTAAGCACCCAGAAGGTTCAAACCATGCATCAGGACTTTAGCTCTGTGACTGACCCTCTGACTGGGAAAGCCTCCTCACTGATGTTTCTGTTTTCGTATCAAGAGAGAAGGGATGTCCTCTTTGGGAGCAAATGACACCAGAGGATTATAGGGTTAGGAAGACAGAACACCTGCTTTGAGCCCAAGAAAGCCAAAGCATCGTTATGACAGTGTACCTCCCTTTTGCTTTGGTAGCTATGCTGGCTCAGAAATGTGCATTTTAAACACTCACAACATAATGGGCCTCTTGGCAGGGAATTCTGCAATTCCTATCTTGATTAGTTCAATTTTAAAATAGAATTTAATGTGCAATTTAGTCGACTTTCTCCTGAATAACCACCTAAAATGAAGCTAAAATACTTAGCAACCATATTTTAGGTCAAAAATCCCTTGTAGAATTGTTTTTCCTTCCTTAAGAGCAAATAGAAAGACATTCAAAGACGTTCATGGATTTTTGTTTTTGCTTTCACATTTGAATATTCTGAAATGTTACCTGGCTTTTAGGAGGACCAATGTTTGAGGATGAATCATTATTACATGATTACAAAAAAGCAAAACAAAGGGGAAGATGTTTTTGTTCCATAGACCGAAATGAGTAGGCCATCAGAGACGCCACATCATGGGTCCAACTTGCATATCCTTAAAGCACAATAGCACAGTTGGGCATATGGGGGATACATGTACCTGTAAGTCATGACATAGGTCTTCTCAAAGAAGCTACACTTAACTTGCTTGCTTGCATAGATGTTTAAGTGGCTAGATGGTTTAAGTCACAGAATTTGTTTTATAGAGGGGGGCTGTTTCAGGATAGGAGAACACTGGAAGGGTACCTGTTAAGCACCAACCCATCAAATCCATTCCCCTCCGTTCCCACAGCCACAGCACACCATCCCCGACGTCTTCATCTGGATGCTTAGCAACAACAAGAAAGTGGCATATGCCCGCATCGCCTCCAAGGACCTGCTCTATTCCCCCATCAGGGAGCAGATGGGCAAACACTGTGGGAAGATCAAAACTCATTTCCTCAAAGTAAGTCTGCACTATTTTTGACTCAAGCACAGGAAATCTCTGTTTCTCCTGAGTCTCTCAGCATTCCTAGTGTGTGTCCCTATCTCTGACTCTTCCCCAAAACTTTCAAAGGTCTGAGGACAGACCGCTGAAACACCTGGCCCCCTCTTGATTCAAACTGATTTGGTAGACCGTCCCGAGGCTGAATATTTTCCAGTTTTCCAATTACTATGTCAACAGACACATTTAAGGTGTTTTGTTTTGTTTTGTTTTTTTAAAGCTAAGGGTTGTACCTCAAGGTTGCTTTCATTTTTATTTCTTTGATTGCTAGGAGAAACTAACATTTTTCTATTAGTTTTCTCTCTACCCTTTCTCTTGTATAATTTGTCCATGGCCTCTTTTCATGTGAGTTCATCTGTATTTTAAAAATAAATTACAAGAGAAAAGGTTCGTATTTCACAGAACTGGTAGCTTAGGCTTCCTGGTGGCCTTCACTTGGGAAATTTCATCTTGGGTCCACACACGCTTCATGAAGACAGGTCACCTGACGGCTCCCCTGATGCCGCACGAGTGGACAATCGTAGATACAGTCTCCAGATGGATGCTGCTGCTGACTCTAGATCAAAATGTGAGGCTTTCTGGGAGACCCTGGGTATTTTACCTCTACTACCGATTTCTAGCTCAGAAGTAGACTCAAGCGAATCTGGAGAAAGAGTGGTTCCAGAGGCTCACCACTCACCAGTGACTGACAAGAATGTGTAATTGGATTAACTCTTCCCAACTCATCGTTGACTTTCCTGGCAAGTGTAGTTCTGATTTCTTGCTGTAGCATAATTGGGCTCTACAGCCTCAGAGGGAGGGTGAGAAGGCTCATTAGCCATGCCGTAGGAAGAATGGGTGAAGAGAGAACAATGCTTCACCGAGAAGACTTGACAGCATGATAGAGATGTTAAGTGTTTGTAGGGCTACCATATGGGTGATGAGTTGAGTGTGTGTGGTGTGTGTGTGTTTCCAGAGGATAGAACCAGGCCCCACAATAGCTGTGACGGGGAAATAGGTCCCTATGTGGAGGTCCATATTTGTTCTCTGTCCCTTTGATCTAAATATGGCAGTGGGCAGCTTGATTAGATACCCTCTAAGTGCCATCCAAAGATTAAGTCTACCTTCGATGAGATTGCTAAATGCTATGGACAAAAGAGGCAGTAGGGGATAATGGTTTAACGCTTGGGCTTTGAAGGAAGGTGAATGTGAGTGGGAGTTTGTGTTGGTTTATCAGGGCTGCTGTAACAAATGACCACCGAGTGGCTTAAACAATGGAAACGTATTATCTCACAATTCTGAGATTAAGGTATCGGCAAAGTCATTCTCCCTCTGGAAGTACTAGGGAACCACCTGTTCTAGCTTCTGGTAGTTCCTTGGCTTGTGGGAGCATGACTCCAAACTCTACACTATGTTCTCCCTAGGGTGTGTCTCTCTTCACATGAAGTCCTTTCTGTAAGAACCATGCTCCAGTTTGACTTCATGTTAACTGTATCTGCCATGACCCTATTTCCAAATAAGGTCATATTCTAAGGTACTGGGGGTTAATGGACTTCACCGTATGAATTTTAGAGGAATACAGTTTAACCTATTACAGAATTCTGGGGCTAATATTTACAAGCTGTGTGACCTTGGGCAAGTTACTTAACAACTCTGTGTTTCCTATTCTTCCTCCATCAAATGGAGATGGTGCTGAGGGTTAAGTGGGTAACTGCCCATAAAGAGGGCAGGTGGACATCACTCAGCGTAATCACTCAATAAATGTTGGCATTCAAATAAATGGGCCTCCAACATCTAGAGGCCGTTTCTGGACTCATGTGCCCCTTCATATCCCGTGAAGTATTTGTGGCTCTGTATGTCGTTTTCTATCATGTGTGTAATGTGATTCTTAAACTGATCCCTGTAAAGCTGTAACTGAGGGAAAAAAAAAAATCGTTCCCTCTAGCTATTTACCACAAATGTCAGGGTTTCTCTTCGACTTTCTCTGTCCAAGGAATTCTGGGGTCACAAGAAGCTATGTCTTAAAAATAGCAAATCATTTCAGAAGGCTCTGCACTAAAAATACTAGAAAATCAGTGTAAAGTTCCTCCCTCCTAAATATTTGGATGTACGCTGACTTTATTTAAAATTAGAACCAAGAATAGCTGTCACATGAAGCCCGAGGATGGACATAACTGAGAATTCAGGACCTCCGCCCCTGGCCTGGGCTTATGTCTGTATTTTCCTTTTGCCATTGGGATTACTTTGGATGATAACTTTTTACATTTTGTTGAAATCAATTGCGCTGACTTGATGAAACATCTTGATAAGATGATTCAGCAAAACTACTTTCAGTCCAGTTTTGATTGTCACCCTTGCTTTCCCTTTCTTCCCTCTCTCCACCTCTCTTTATGTCCCTTTCTCTTCACCGAAATGGTGAATCTGAAAAAAGCAGGAGCAACACCAGAAAGGCAAAATGTTCACCCACCTTCCACTTGCTCTGATTTCTTAGCTGAGAATTAAAAGTGCAGGAGGACAGAGCAGAGAATACAAACCTCCAAAATCTCCAGGGCAGAGTTTCCTCGAAGTTTTGCTGTGTGACAGTTGCCCTTTGAGTGGCCCCATCAGCTTCCATGTTCAAACCCTCCTGGGAAGTTGCGGGTGCCCCCTCTTGAGAGGGTCTCATGATGCCCATTAGCCAGTAGAGGGCTCCCAGAAGTTCTGCAGTTGGGAACCATCTCTAACCTTTACAACCCACGCTTGCCAACATTATTCATCTGGAATAGTTTATTTACAAATGTTAGGAAACTCCTCTTACTAGGGGCCCGGTTTGGGGAATATTAATCTAGAGGAAACCGAAGTGTCTCATCTGAACCCACATCGCCAAATAAATAGTAAATTGTACTAGTAAATCATGGTCCCTAGTTCCATAATCTTTCTTGTTTTCTAATTTAAATATACTCATAATGCTATAGTGAACAGGACGAAGTTGCTGGAACAAGATTTGATGAGCTCAGCCCAATCTACCCTCCAAAAGAACAGAGCTCTCCTGCTTTGGTCTCATCCCCACCATATCCCTAGTGGCCATAGGTTGGGAAAGGACATTCATGACCAAAAGGAAATTACGTGTAGAAGGAGCTGTATGCACTCAGAGCGCAGCTGGAGGGTGGCACTCCTCCTTCCTTTTCTCTCCGCCCTCGTGAAGTCCCCGCGCTCCTTGTAAGTCCACCCCAGCTGGAGTCCAGGGAGCCCCTCCTCCATCTCGCCTCCATCTGTATCCCATCTCCTGAGTCCCGTCACTTCTCAGGACCCCAGCTTTCAACCCAGCTTTCCCTAGGATGCAGCAC
The DNA here is from genome assembly GCF_017311325.1 of Ursus maritimus. Classification (NCBI taxonomy): domain Eukaryota; kingdom Metazoa; phylum Chordata; class Mammalia; order Carnivora; family Ursidae; genus Ursus; species Ursus maritimus. The sequence continues at coordinate 64,638,226 of NW_024427107.1, forward strand.
CGAGTGGTGGCTGGGTCCTGCCACGGACTGAAACCTCTACAAGCAGGTGCACCCTCTCTTTCTCGTACCCCTCGACCAACTTCAGCACAGTTTGTGTGAATTACCGTCTCTCGTCCACATAATGAGCAGGATTCCTCATCTTTGCCTGTGTCATTTGCTTTCTTCTCTGAAAGCTTTTAGCAAATACTTCCTGGCGCAGAGTAAGCACTCACTTAACGTTAGCCTCTGTTACCACTGTTAGTTCCCACCCCCGTGGCTCTGTTCCAGCCTTCCCTCTTCCTGCGATGCCTTCTCCACTCATCCAACTCCTGCAGTACCCATTAAAGCCCAGCGAAATATCTGATAAAAAAAAAAAAAGATGGAAACACCTGCTACTACTTCTCTGCTCCCTTAGCCTTTTCTCTCTTACCCTTGACCTTGCACTTGAATAAATGAATGAAAGTCGGCCTCCTTGTCTAGATGTGAGCTAATAAAGGGGGGCCCAGAAGTGTGTCTTGGTCATTGCAATGTCCTCCTGACCCCACTGTCTCAGTAAGGCCCTAGTGCCACTTCAGGCAGTTACTGAATTGAGTTGCTGAAATCCATTTAAGGGACCCACAGTGCAAGATAGAAAGGTAAACAGCCATGCTCAATTTTGGACTCAGGTGCTCTCCACGGGTGCCTTGGAAACTGTCAGAGCAAGCTGTAGCCTCTCATGTAGGATTTTGTGATTCTCTCTGGAAAAGAAGTGGTGTGGAAGGAGGGGGAAAATATTGATAGGAAATCCAAAGAAACACTAAGAGACACTTAGCCGAGTCAACAAAGTCTGGAGAGATAGCTACTCTCAGAATGAAGGTCTTGCCAGCAATCCTGAACACAGCCAAGTCTGGGGTTTGGGACTCTTTAGTTCAGGGAAGGAGTCCCCTAATCCTGGTGCCTGAGAAATAAAGAAGCCACACCGCATTGAGTTATACCCTCCGCATCTTGAGAACACATGCACCTGTATATACACTCATACCACTTACACTAACACAAACACACAGATTCAGGCAAACATAAATAGAAATCCAAATCTGAGTACATTCAAGGAGAGAATGGGGCGCACTTGGGTGGCTCAGTTGGTGAAGCATCTGCCCTCAGCTCAAGTCATAATCCTGGGGTCCTGGGATAGAGCCCCACATCGGGCTCCCTGCTCAGTGGGGAGCCTGCTTCTCCCTTTGCCCTGCTGCTCCCCCTGCTTGTGTGCCCCCCCCTCTCATGCTCTCTCTCAAATAAATAAAATCTGTAAACAAAACAACACAAAAAAATCAAAGGGGAGAATGCAGGGTAACAAGGGAATTTGAAACCATGCTACATGAGGAAGCGATGCAGGGGTAGAGATGGTTAGCCAGGAAGGAAGGACACAGAAGAGCAGGTGGGTGCCTTCAAGCACATGGAGGTCTGACCTATGGAAGAAGCACTTGCGTCCTTCTGAATGAAGCAAAGAGGTAGAGGCTGTGGTTGGAATTCCAGGTGCTTGGAGGTTCTGGGAAGGGAGGTTTCAACTCAGTGTGGAAAGAGGCAAGCTATGGGGGTCCAGAGGCCGGCATCTAGTTCTGGAACTATCTCCCCTGGGTTTCGATGCTGGCTCTGTCACTTGAAAGCTGAGTGAACTTAGGGAACTTCTTTAACCCCTCTGAGCCTGAGTTTCCTCTATATAAAACAGGGGCAATAATCATACCTTCCTGTTAGACTTAAATGACCCAGGGCTCGTAAGTGCCTATTTAAGCTGCAGGCCCCACTAAACGTGGATCTTCCTCTGGAATGGTGCATGGTGGCAGCTGGGGTCATTGGTCTCATGTTGATACAAGATTAGGTCCTGAGAGCTGCTCTCTGAATACCTGTCCTGGGGGTGTCCCCAGATCCACAGGACCTCTTTTCTTGAAGAGTGAGGTTCCTCCTAATGACGTGGTCTTCCCTGTAACCTTTCACCAGCTTCCTGGAAAACGGCCGGTGGGTTGGTCAGTGCAAGCGAAAGTCGACGTGTACCTGTGGCTGGGCTCCACCAGACACTCCGGTGCCATGTTGGACAACTTGCCGGCCGGCTACGAGGCAGAAATGTCCTCCAAGGTGACTGATACCGTTCAACCCCCAGCCAACCTGCTCTACCAAGGTATGATGCCCCCTGGGCAAACAGGGTCATTAGGTGTGTCCAGGGGACTTCGGAGAAAACAGTGAGGAGGGGTGGCATGCGCGAGCTGTTTGCACAGTATTTTAGGATCAGCTTACTAGCCTTTTAAATACACAGTTTCTAAATTTTCTTCCTTACCTTCCAATGTCCCATCTCAAAAGAACAAAGTGAAGTCATTAAATACATCTAGAGTAAAAGTTTATATTTTTCTGCTAACGGAGAGAACACAGTTTGAATTTCTTTGTAGGCAGATTATTTAGATTGAGTTTGCGTTGGAAGCAGAAGATGTCTTTTAAAAACACATCAGTAAGTTCTGGCTCTGATATGATGCGTGGCGCTAGGGTTTGACCTATAAACTGCAGGCATTTACATTTACCGGTAACCACCCAGTGGGAACTGGGTATCATTGGGGTCACTTGTGCTTCTTCAGCGTGGTCCTTGACGTGGTTACTTTTAGAAATTCAGCATGCTTTATGTAATCCTTTCTTCTATATGATATTTTCTATGAGTGCCATTATTTTCATTTTCATATAATTTAGGATTTCATTAAAAATATGAATGCCTTACAGTTGCAGTTTACGTTCCGTTTCCAAATGGCTTCGATTTGCAGATCTTCGCTGCTGAATTCAGAGTAGACTGCAGGTTTACCTTCACGTCAGCTGAAGATAAGTTTTGCATTAAGCCAGTGCTGGAAGCACAGAACTGTCCACAAATCCAGGTTTTCTGTGTTACACAAGGCTCCTCTGATGTTAGTTGACCTTGACTGCCAGTGGAATCTAAGTGGCTCAATAGTTAGAGAAGACAAGGTTCTGGGGACATGTGTCCTGTGGCTCCGCTCAGGGCTTCTGTGCCCAGTACCAGTGCGTAAGAGCAAGGGAAGGTCAGCCCTGTCTTTTTGGAGAAAACATAGCCCCTACCAGGTGCCAAGCATGGTGCCCTCTCCTTTATATGTTAGATTGAATTTATTTGTCACATCAGCCCCGGGTAGTTTCTTCATTTTACAGGGGGAGAAAGGGTGTACCAGAAATGCTTAGAAATTGCCCAAGATCACATAGCTAGTGAACGATGAAGTCAGCTTCTCCAAACCCTGCTTTATTTTCCCTGCTTTCTCTCCTGCCTTTAAAGTTTTCATCTTTGAGTAAAAGACACCCACATCAAGTTATCTTGTTATTTCTGTAGATACTATCTCTAGAGATCTGAGGTACCCAGACATATTTGCTGTCCCAGCTACTTACAATTCAAAGGAGAGGAAAGATTTTTTCCAAAGCTTTCCAGTCTTCTGCAGTGAGTTATTTTCATGGAGTGACCTAATAAACTTTCTCTGCTGTGCCCTGACATTGATGGCTTTGGCTGCCTTCCACACCCACTGGAGAATTGTGTTTCTTCACCCATTTTGTGCTACAGAAAATAGCCGTCCAACCAATAATGAATTTGCACCTGCATATGGCAGGCCCGGTGGGAAAACTAGTAGGGGATGCAGAGATGAGAGAGGGGTCATCTGGCCCTCCAGTGGGGGCAATCAGACTTGTCTTTACTAACCACAAGTGGGAAGTGAGCCACACAAGAGGTGGGCCACCAAATTATAAAAGCGAAGAGGAAGCTGAATTTATTAGTCTAAGGGACAGAGCTGGTAAGAGTTTTCAGAAAAACCAAAACCTTGACTAAATAAGTGGCGCCCCCTAGAGTTGTGTGGTGTACTGCCTACGTGGCTGTAGCTGGGGGCTCTGAGGGATGCCCAGGTGGCCCCCAGCTGCCACCATCACAGGTCACATTACAATAAACAGTAGTGACAGCTATACCAGCATCTTCACACCACTTCTTCCCATGTGTCAGATACCATTCTTATCCTTAATCTCCTACATCAACCCTATGAAGAACTATTATTACTCCCATTTTATAGGCGAGGAAACAAAGGCACAGAGAGGGGTAATGACTTTGTATGAGTCCATGTATAGACCTGTGTGACCTAAGCCTAGGAGTGGCTTGGCAGGGGTGGGGGGGGCGGTATTTGCACTCTTAATTTAACTAAGTAGAACTAGTCAAATTGGTATGTGAGAGTTCCTGTACCCCAGTCCCCACATCAGTGCAAAACACTGGTACCCTGAATGCAGTATAAGGTAGCCTTTGGGGGAGATAGGGAACAGGAATGCGGAAGGGGATAAAAAGGAGCAAGTGGACATGAAAAAAAATAAGAGGGGACTTAAAGAGTCCCACAAACCCAGGAATATGTAAGTCAACTCTTACCTGCCCTCCCCCCCCCGCACTGAACCCTGGTCTACCCTCACCCGCAGCCCTCTCTCTGCTCCTGTCCACAGATGCGCTCACTCCTGCCTTTCATGCCCATGTCCTCTGCCTGTATTTCTCCCAGGATGCTAGTCCCTGGCCTCATGTCACTGGGGTGTAGGTGCTTGTTTTAGCCTCTGCCCCCTCCCTGGAGCTCCCCAAGGGCAGAGGCTGTCGTAGCCACTCCAGAATCCTTAGACCAGACTGTACCTGGCACACAGTAGGCACTTAAGATGACATTGGCTGCCCGAATGGAAGAATGGATGAGTGGCTCACTCAAGAGCTTATTGAAGCAAAAGCTATTAGTGGGGCAGCCCCTTTCTTACACACACACACACACACACACACACACATGCGTGTGTGTGAGCATGTGCCAGTGGAATCAAGAAAATCACTAAAACATAAAATGTGGTATTTTGGAAAGAGAAGTTGAGTTTGAAATCTGACAGAAGGGAAATCCAGGCTCTGACATTTGATAGCTCTGCAAACTTGGAAGACTTCTGTAGCCATTTGCCTCCTACATATATGGGGATAATTACATATATAATCACGGGGTTGTTATGAAGATGAAAACCCACAGTGCGGTAAAGGCGCCAAGGAGAGTGCAGGGCTCCGAAGTACCCATAGATACCCCCACACACACTTTCTGGAGTGCTCCCACTTCAGCCTCGGAGGACGGTGGTGCTCCTAGTCTTTGCCCCCACATCTGCACACCCGCAGACGTACAAGGCGCGCATACAGCTAGTCGCACTTGCTGTTGGGAAAGCCCGCTGATGCCTGTCCCTTTCCACTATTCGTCCACAGCTCGGCACGTCTTTCAGCTGAGAGCGCACATGTACCAAGCCCGGGGCCTCATCGCAGCCGACAGCAGCGGACTCTCAGACCCCTTTGCCAAGGTCACGTTCCTTTCCCACTGCCAGACCACAAAGGTAAGCAGCGAAGTCCTTCTTCCTGCAGTGCAGAGCTGATCCACAGCAGAGCCCCCAGCAAAGCACAAAGCAGGGTCATGTGACAAACACCAGTGTCTGGGTGTGCAGGTTTTCAGACTCCAAAGCACGTGTGCGAGGAATGATTGACACGGGGCACGTCTCTTGTTTCTGATGTGACCCATGGTCCCGCAGCCAAGAGAGCAAGTCCCCAAGGTGAAGGAAGGGTGTGAGGAAAGAGGGATGAGGAGGAGAAGTGCAACCTGGGACATCTGGAGTGCCTGGGCGCAAGGCCAGGTTCGGAGTGGAACAAACACACGAGAAAACAGCACACAGACACGCACGGCTGAGGGAGGCTTATGATCCAGCCTTTGTGAGACATCTCGGTGGGGAGGGACGCTTTCCAGCTCTGTGGTCAGGAAGCCCTAGACTTTGCACCATTGCTTTCTACTTACCAGCTGGGGGACTCTGCACGCTTTCAACTGTGCAATGTGGTGTCTCACTCTGGAAAACACTACTTCCTAATGGATGTGTGAGGATTAAAGCAGGTGGGTCTACACTGGTTTCCTCTGGGCTCTCCTGCTTTCCTAGACATTGACTGCTAAAAAGTGGAAGGGTCTCTAATCAGTAGGCGTTTCATAGGACACTTTTCCCATTAGATCGTAATATCCAAGGATTCAGTGTTCTGAGAGAGAGTTCACAAGGGATTCTCCCATCTCTGGGAGTGAAGACAAACACAGAGGACCCAAAGAGACCTGAGTAGCTCATCTACTGTCTGGCCAGATTTACTCACTAAACCTCCATCTGTCGTCTAAAAATAAGGCTGTTGTAGAGAAGCACAGAGTTAAGTGTATAAGGTGATTGATGAGACCGTAGCATTGGCTTGTGGCACACAGGCTGACATGTCTCTCCAGAGTGAGGCCGGTGACCTGGGAGATCGAGTTAGATTTGTGGCACACAGACCTAGGTCACAATGTGAATCATCATCTCGTCCATCTCTCCGGCACCTGCAGAGTACTTGCTCTGTGACAGGTCCCGTGCTGGGCTTGGGGCCGCACCATGGAAAATCCCATAATGCATGGCTAGACAAAGTCTTCTGAGAGCCACAGGGAGAGAGGTTAGTTCTGTCTGAGGGGGGCAAGGGAGACCTCGGAAAGAAGGTCACTGCATCCTCACTTAGTGAAGGAGCATGAAAAACCATGAAGCATGAAGACTCCAGACTACTTTCCCTTCCCTGTGTTTTGAGAGTTAGTGCATAGCTCAGTGATTAAGTGACTCTGGAGCCACATTGTTTGGGTTCAGATCCAAGCTCTGGAAGCAAAGTCCTCAGGATGATGACATTGTGTACACTTCCCAGAGGGTAAACCACCTAGGACAGTGCCTTGCTTGTAACAGTTTCTAGTGACTCCTTGTTATTGTTGTTGAGGCTTCCCACCAGAAGGAAGGAGGATTCTCAAAGGGTGGACCCTGGGGCCTTCCGCCACCTGCCACAAGACCATGGGATTCCAGGTCTGGTACTCTCAGGGCCCTGGATGGGGAAGGGGTTTGGGTGAGCCCACTGGGTTGAGTGATTATCTTCCTATTTTGCATCTCTATCCAGTACCTTCATTTGATTTGAACTCATATCTCAAAGGAACAAATAGCATTTATCAAATTATCATTTGAAAGGGAAAACAGTTCCTGTTGAGCCCTGGACTTTGCCTCCGTATTTTTGAACCAAGTTCCTAATTTTTGTTAGGAATAATAGCTGCCATTTATTAAAAGCTCCCTATGTGCCAGGCATCATGCTAAGCGTTTTATATGTGTCGTTTACTACATCTCACTGCAGCCTAAAGGTGGATGTTATTAGCGTCCCCATTCTGCAGATGAGAAGGGAAGGCTTAGGGACCACGTAGGTAGAAGGTGGTAGAGCCAAGATGGAAACCCACATTGGTCCAGTTCCAAACCCACCTTGCATAACCACTCTGTTTCCGTTTTGGTAAGCAGAAGTTCCAGTGTCCCTCTGCTGCTTCCGTGTCCTGCTGCCTCAGAGCATGTGTGTGACACGCCCCGCTCTCACACTCTTCTTGTTGGGGAAAGCTGAGCCTGGGGCCCCTGCAATCCTGTCTGAGCTCCACCGTTCACCTGGTAGCACCTGCCTGAACTGAAGCCATGGAGCTGAGAGAGAGCAGTGTCAGCAGGGCTGGTCCTGCAGCTAGTCCTCTCTAAAGTGATGTCATGATCTGAAATATGTCAGAAGGGGAACCCAATTATTCCAGAGGTCACTGATGATGTGAGACTTAGACTTCTTATGGTAGCTAAAGGATAAAGGGAAAGGGAGACAGCTCCCCCAAGAGAAAGGCTTTGGAGACAGAAGGGGAGAGGGACTAAGTGGAAGAGAGGAGCTTTGGAAGAGAGGAGAGGACATCACGGAGCGGGGGCAGTGCAGAACTTGACATTTCAGGCAGTCAGAGTCCTGAGGACTCAGACGGTCTCTTGTTAGACTTGAGTACCCAATGCACCAAGACTGGCATGTTGTAGATGTTCAGTAACTCCTTACTCATTCATAAATAGCGTGGTGGGGTGGAGTCGGGTGGGCAACAAGCACTTACTGAGCACCTACTGTGTGCCAGGCACTTAACGTGCTTTAGCTCAGACAATGGTCATTACAACTGTACAAGGTCGGCACTAACCCCATTTACCTGGGGGTAGGATGCTCACAGGGGTTAATTCACCTACCCAAGTTGAGGCAAGTGATAGAACTAGGGTTCTATTTCAGGGATATCTGATTTGAAAGCCGTGCTCCATCCATAGTACCTCACTCCTTCTACAGAGTGTCAGCTAAGTGCTACCCAAATCTCCCAGATGGCATCGAACACAGTCATAATGCATAACTCCTTAAGGAAGCCCTGAAGAAGAGAGGCTAGTCATGGGCACCTCGGCAGAGAAGTGGGAGAATTTTTGTTTGGGTGAGCCTTTTAGTACCTCTTGAAGGTAGCCACACGTTATACTCATGGGAACAACTCTGAGGACATTCATTTATTCGTGCAAATCGTGATTGAGCACCTGCTACGCACAGGGTGCCGTGTCGGTGCCTGACACGTGCCCGGCACATTGGATGTTGACGTGCTAAGAAATATATGTTGAATGAATGAATGCTGGCCTCTGGGGTCTTATCAAGTGGTATTTATGGCCCAAAGTGCCAAGGAAGCTATCAAAATATTTCTATAGGGAAGATGCTGTGAGGATCATACATTGCTTTGGTATCACATTTCTGCGTGCTGCAAAAAGGTTCACGTTTCTATTTTTAAAAAAGCAACATAAAAATTCGTGTTTCTTTGTGATGTCAGACACCCACATGGGGTAACTTTTCATTGCAACTACCTAACTCCTGTTCGTAGGTTGGTTGAAGCCATTCTGGTCCAAAAAGTTAAGATTTTTTTTTTGAGATTTATGTCAAAAACATCACTGTGTCTGAAGCATAAAATACTCTGAAAGCAAAAAGCAAGAAAGGAAGGAAATGGTGGAATGCATGGTATTTTTACGACTCACATAAAGAAGAACAGTAAAAAATTCTCTCCTGACCACAGTGCCAGCAGTTTAATGTCCTGACTAGAGATGCCTCCTGAAGTAGAACTCTGAGATGCCAGTTTGATTTGTTCGTTGGCGTCTGGGAAGTTAATCCAGGCTGGATCCCTTTGTGACCCCTCTGGCATGCACAGTGAGAAGTAAGGGCGTAGGTCAGAGGGGGTGTGGACATTCCCCAGGACCCAGCAGCCTTGGTGCTGTGTTCACCTGTGATATCACCCATTTGTCTGCACAGCCTGGGAGAGACGGAAATGTGACTCTGTGGCCTCTTTCTGGGAGCAGCCTCACACATTAACAGGCCAGTTTCCGCGCAGGAACACAGTCTACCCATCCTGCAGACAACCCCAGTCTTTAGCTCTGTGAAACTGGCAGGTGTCCAAATATCCCATCAAACCAGAGTAGAGGAGGCGAACACCAATGACACACCCCCTTCTGAGGGTAGCAAGTGAATGGCCTGGCAGGGGTGCTGTGAGCCACTTTCAGGTGAGACACTCATGGTTCTAAACCAATAATGCAGACTAATGTCCTCCGTTCTTTGGTTTCTCCATCTGTAGGATGGACACAGCCAGTAGCCAATGTCACAGTTTGCTATCTCAGAAAAAAAGATGTCATGCAAAATGGTGAATGTTATTTTGAAGACTCTGATTAGTTCAACACAAATAACTACCCACAGAACAGTGGAATTCCATAGAAGGAATATTAGAGTTCGATGCCACTGTTTGCTCAGAAGGAATATTAGAGTTCAACCCCACTTATTTGCTCATAAGTGAAGAATCACTAGATCTTCCCCACCCCCAATGTGCCTTCCATGAAACGGAGATCATATTAGCATCTACTTGGTGAGGGTGGATGAGGTTAGCAGCCTGGGCTTTGATGCCAGACGATTCAGGTTGAATCCCAGTTCTGCCACTTGCTGGCTCCGGACAAAGTGAGCCCTGGTTTCCTGATCTGTAAAATGTGAGCAGGTAACAGCCCACCTCCCAGAGTGGTTTGGAAGTTCGAAGGAGACCGGGTATCTAAAGTGCAACAGCCGGCACGTACCTGGTGCTCAACCGCGGGTAGCTCGTGTTACCAGCACAGCCCTACCGCGGGGCTTGAGTTGACACTGTGGATGCAGATAAGGTGTTCATCATTGCAGGGACCCTACTCGGGCACTTCTGTGAGCTCTTCGGGACCGGGGACCTGCATCCCAGCACCTAGCACACAGTGGCCCTACGTGGGTCTATGCTGTGGCTTGGATGTTAAGTGACAGAACGAGGATGACAAGGACGCATTCTTTCCGTCCTCCACCAGGAACTGTGGAACGAAGGCACCCCTCCCCCTCCAGCCCTATCGAATGATCTTTTGCTCTTCTCTCGGCCCCACCTTCCAGGTCATTTCCCAGACCCTCTCCCCCACCTGGAACCAGATGCTGCTGTTCAATGACCTCGTGCTGCATGGAGACCAGAAAGAGCTGGCGGAGTCCCCGCCTTCGGTGGTGGTGGAGCTCTATGACAGCGACGCGGTGGTGAGTGTCCCAGGCGGTGCCCACTGGGCCGCAGTCCCCTGACGTACTTCGTCTAACCAGACCCGGCAGGTACCCAGATGCCATTCTGACCTGGGAAAACGATGATTTGAAACGGGAACATGGGTGATGGTCATTTGCTTTCCTGAGGGGTTTTTCACTTGGATTTCCCATGAGATTGCAATTAGAATAGGATCCGGGTCATGAAACTTCAGTCGGCGCACACTTCTACAGGAACAGGGTTCTTGTATAAAGTCACCTGCAGCTGTACCCAGCCTCCAGCTATGTCCTGTTGCTGCTCAGTAAAAATGTCCAGGCCTCAGGGGCCTGGGTGGCTCTGTAGCTCGAGCGTCTGCCTTTGGTTCAGGTCATGGTCCCAGGGTGCTGGGATCCAGCCTCATGTCCAGCCACCCTGCTCAGTGGGGAGTCTGCTTCTCCCTCTACCCCTCCCCTGACTTGTGTGCTCTCTCTCTAGCTCTCTCTCTCTTAAATAAATGAATAACATCTTAAAAAAAAAAAAAGTCCAGGCCTCTTGAAAACTGGAGGTGTTTACTGACCTCTCTTGCCTGGAGGGAACTGGGTGGATATCATCACCCATTCAGCCCTCGTAGCTGGGTCCTGTTTTCTCTCGGTTTTGCTCCCAAGCCCTGCAACAACACATTCATCTCCATCCCATTTCGGTTATGATGTTAACCAAAACTTTTCCTCTCCAAACATGTCTGTGTTCCATACTAAGGAGATTCAAAAGCTTACTGGAGGAATTTTTTTTTTTAATTACGAAGACAAATTTCCTTCTTCTTTTCAATTTTACTTTTCTTCTCCCTTTTTAAATTAAAAAAGTCTAAGATAAAAGGCAAAAGCTTATTTATTTATTTTTGGAAGTCTTTGCCCCCTTGGGAAGTTGCAGAAGCACAAATATATTAAGTACAATAGTTCCAAGAAGCCTTCCTACCGCCTCCTCACCTCCTCAAGCACGCTGGCAGCTCTGACCTTGATGCAAGGTCAGAAGGAAATTAGAATGGGAGAATTGTAGAGGATGAGCAGGGACGTTGGAGACCATGCCCTCTTGCTTCGTGGAGAAGGAACCAGAGACCCAGGAAAGTCAAATGCCTTGTTCAAGGTCATAGGTAGCTGGGGGCAGAGCTGGAACTTGAACTAGCCTCCCGTGTCCATCCTTTCTTGCACGGGTGGGAGTAGCTGGTGTGGCTATATCCCTTTAGACACACACATTCCACTTTCCTATATCACTCTCTTTGCACCCTATCCCTCCAGCTGCAAATCAGAGCTGTAAATTTATATATTTATGAGTTCTACTGTTGTACATATAGTATAGATTTTCTGTAGAGACAGCCACAAAATAAATACCTTTTAAGTTGTGTTGCTAACAACATGATTCCCACCCTAAGTACTTTTGTATTTGAAAACCAGTAGCAATGATCAAGCATCTTTGTGAACTCCTAAACCAACCTGCTGTACTACGTGGATTTCCCTTTGCTGTCCCTTTGCTTTCACCCCCTTTGAGATCCCCGTTCTATGACTGCCTTCCTGGGCCCCACCTGAGTCAGACCCTTCACAGAGAAACAATCAAAGGAAATGTAGGAGAGAAAAAAATATATGAAAACTTTGTATTTTCTTCCTGGAGAGATGCATGTAGACACGCAGAAGGTTCTGTTTACACCTGGGGGCTGCAGTTACCCGGAGCCCACAGCCCCAGAGTGGTGATCAGATGATTACATTCTGACTCTGCCGGAATGTGGCTCCAGTCTAGAACTTTCTCTCATTACCCAGTGGCTTGTAACCCTCATTAGGGCTTACTGCCTCTCTAAGCAATGAGTTTATATTTGGCAAATTAGCTCGGTTTTAAGTATATACTCTTTTGTGCCCAGGGCAATTTTACTTAATTATTCCCAGCTAGGACCATGGACGAAATAGACAGCAGACAACTTGCGTCACATCTAGCATCCATCCCTCCGGCCCCACTAGCAGATACCAGCAGGCAGCTTCGTTCGTTTTAATGTCAAACTAATCATCTAAACTAATCATAATCATCAAATAATCATTCATTGAAACGAAACCCCACTTTCACGTCAATCAAGGTTCTTTCTACAGCCCGGAATGCAAGGGCTGGTTTGAGTCTCAAGGCAACGGAGCAAGGCAGCCGTGAAAACCCGGCTGAAGCCGGGCGCTGACTGTGGACTCTGTCCTTGTACTCTGGAAATCGTTAATCCAACAGCTTTCACTCAGTAAAACGTAATGAGTGCCTGCCCTGGGCTGGGGGACACAGCAGTGAGGAAAGCAGGCAGCGCTGCCATTCCTGAGATAAAGAGCGAGGCGGCCCCCTGCTCCAGCCCCATGCTGCTCCAGGGGGAGGCTGACCCATACTCTAGGGAGCAGGTGCGGGGAGAAGCAGGAGACGGCACCATCTCATAGTTCTTAAGGGCACTCGAGGCCAATATGCATACGTACATACAATAATACTTTAATGGCCTCTTTTATTACCAAGAAAAATGGGGCAGAACTGCTCTAATACTTGAACATACTGACCATCATCATCATCATCATCATAATCATATCACCTTGTACTGAGTGCTCACTGAGTACCAGTCACTATGCAAAGCACATACATCATTAAGTCAATACCAATAGCCCCATTAGCAGGTATTACTTTTAATCCCCTTTTAAGGCATGAGGCTCAAAAAAGTTGAGTAAATGGGCCAAGGCCAGAGAGCTAGAAAGCAGCAGATTTGGGAGCCTGGACTCAGGTCCTGACCACACGTTCCTGACCACAATGGTGTCCGGCCCTGGAGAGCTTTTGGAATGTTCGGTGCCACCTAATTTCTTCTTTTCCCCTTCAAGTCTACCCTAGATGATCATTTTAACTTAATTCCACTGAGTTCTATCTGTTGAGAAGAAATAGAACCCCTGAGAGCCTTGGGCCTGGAAGTTTTCCCTGGGACCCCAAATGGATTCCCCTGCACTCCCCCCACCGCCCCCAGCCTTGGTCAGGGATAAAAGGTGCTTGGCAGAAGAAGAGAGTGGGTTAGTAGCAAGAGGGAGACACTGAGGCTGACAGTTTTGTAAGATTACTTTTAAAGTGTACTGATGCAGGTCAGAACCAGGCGGGTAACCGTGAGGGACAAACTCCTTTCTTTTCTGCCTTAGGGGAAGCCAGAATATTTGGGTGCCACAGTGGCTGCTCCTGTTGTGAAGCTCGCTGACCAGGACTATGAGCCACCCAAGCTGTGCTACCACCCCATCTTTTGTGGGAGCCTCTCCGGAGGGGACCTCCTCGCTGTATTTGAACTGCTGCAGGTAGGCAAACCGGAAGTGTCATCTGCACCAGACCCTACCCCATCTTCCTGGCCAGAGGAGGGCCCTCACTGGCAGTACCCTCCATGAAGCTGTGCTTGGTCACTCCCTGCTGCCCTGGGTCTGGAGGCACCTCTTTCTCAGTATCTGGGAACTGCCACTTAAGAGTTCAGGTGACAAAGGCTATTTCTAGAGCCCCTGTGCTGTAGGTCAGAGTCCCAGGATGAAAGAGCCTATGGGCTTGGCCAGCAATGCCAGAGCAGCCCTATATGCCCATCCTGGAGCTCATATGGACCATGAGAGGATACGGGGGAGGAAGGGAGCAAACTTGTGGGCACCTACCTCGTGTGATGTTTGCTGCCTCACATGGACCTCCCTCAACCCATTTTCCAGATCGTAAACTGAGGGTTGGCGCAATTGACTGACCTACCTCATCATGTGTCTAAGGGCTGGACTGAGACCTTTAAAGCCTTTTGCTTCTTACACTGCATCACATAGTTTCCCAAAGACAGGGAGCTCTTAATCAGTCCCATGAAGACATAGGGGAATTTCTGAACATGTGCCTCAGAAGACTTTTCCAGAAAACAGAGGCAGGATACTGGGGAGGGAAGCTGAGACTCTTAGGTCTGACTGTCCAGTGGAAAACCAAATGGGACACGGAGAAGACCTGGAAAAGAAGAAGACCCAGGGTGGGGCCTGCATCAGAGACCATTGCGTTCACTGAGGCAGGAGGCACTTTACCTTTGGGTCAGACCAATTCTTCTCTAAATAAGCCTGTTTTTCAGAAATCCCATTAAAAAAAAAATTTACTAGGTAGAAAAACTAGAAGGCAAGCCCTCCTAACACATAGAGACGAGGGAGAGGGAAGTGACAGTCGGAGCCCCGGGGTATGGATCTCATTGCCACTACTTAGTAGTGTGTCACCTCGAGGAGGTTGCTTCATCTCTGTTTCCCCTGCAGAACAGGGATGATGATCAGTCTACCAAAAGTGCCTGGCATGGAGTCAACAACAAACACCGCCTATTTTAGTGGTGGTAGTTGTCGTGTTCCATAGAATACCAAAGCAAAATGTCTAGTCCCACCTGTTTATTTCAGGTGAAGAAAGTGAGTAATGGAGAGGTAATGACTTGCTTACCGAGCCGGGTCAGGGCCTAGAACCCAGCTATACTGATCGATTCCCCTGATCGCTGAGCGGCTTGAAAGTGTCTTGGGCAGCAAACAGCTGAGAGTGCCTTTCAAAAAGATCAATGTTGCCAGTAGCAACATTTCCCAAAGTGTGTTTCTTGGAACACCAGTCCAAAGGTAGTGAAAAGAAAGTTTAAGAAATGCTTCACATATTCCAATATCCTTTTTTGTGTTCATTGGTCTTCTTTTTAATGTTGCTTTCATTTATGAAAAGTGGTACTTTTTTACTTAGCAACATAAAATTCCTTTTTTGTTGTTGTTGTATGTATTACATACTGAATTTTTACAATCATAACTTTTTCTTAATTTTTTTTGGTATATTTCTAGGCTACCCACTTTTTCTTTTTTTTTAAATTATGTTATGTTAGTCACCATACAGTGCATCATTAGTTTTTGATGTCGTGTTCCATGATTCATTGTTTGCGTATAACACCCTGCGCTCTGTGCAGTACGTGCCCTCCTCAATACCCATCACCAGGCTAGCCCATCCCCCCACCCCCCTCCCCTCTAAAACTCTCAGTTCGTTCCCTTTTTAAAAACTAAAAGGATACCTAATGAAAGTGCTCACTGGATAAAACACAGGCGATAAAAGTGGTGGAGGAGTGGCCAGCTTGGGAAAACCAGAGCTAGTGTAAGTCTCCCATTTCACGTGTCAGGAAGCCCAGGCTCAGGGTTAACTGACTGGGGATTCAGTCAGCTAATCTTTAACAACCAGAAACTGCCGCCCTGCTCTGAGCCTGAGTCCCCTAGTCCCTCAGTGAGGGGCTGCGTGACTGTTCCTATAGGCTTCCTGAGGGTTGGCTCTCTGGGTTCCATGGTCTTCCCTCCCTCCACACTGAGGGTCTCCCCTTACCCCCCTTCAAGCTAAGGGTCCCTCCCACCCTTCAGGTTGAGAACACCCCTCCCCACCTCCCTTTGTGCTGAGGGGCGCCCTCTCCTCTCCCTCCCATCTCCCTCCATACTGAGGGTCCCCCTTCACCCCCTCCCTCCACTGCTGAGGGCACACCCTTCCCTTCATCCTGAGGATCCCCCTCCCTCCCTCTCTCCCTCCATGCCAAGGGTACCCCCTCCCCTCCCTTCAAGCTAAGAGTCCCCTCTCCCTCTCTTCAAGCTGAGAGTACACCTCCCCACCTCCCTTCATGCTGAGGGGCCCCCCATCCTCTCCCTCCCTCTCTCCCTCCACACTGAGTGTCCCCCCTCACCCCTCCCTCCACTGCTGAGGTACCCGGAGATCCTGCTGCTTCCTGACAGCTGCGTTAATTGTCAGAGGTGAGCAGCCTAGGAGATATCATTCATTAGGGTTTCATTAGGACTTCTCATTTGATTGCTTGTTCAAAAAGTAATTTGATCATCAGCACGACAATCTTAGTATGTAGATCTTGTACGTACTCAGAAGACAAGAGCTGGAAAATGCCTTCGTTTGTCACCAGCTGCTCTCGGCTTTCATCCATGGGTGGTTTGCTTCAGCCTCTCCACCTCCGCTACTGAAATGCTTCCCTGTCTCAGAAGAAGGATTTGGTAACTCGGCTCTTCCATGTCCAGACTGAATGCATTGTCTCCACTTCCCCCCCAACCCAAGCCAGTGGCCCCCCTGTACGTGGCCCCACTCTTCTCCACTGTTCTCTGCCTTAAAAACTCAGGTTTAATTCTTCCCTCTGCGTCCTCACCCTTAGCTAGGCGAAGCCTGTCCTTGAACGGTTTCCATCTTCCTTGCTGCCATATTTCTCTTCAGGATCCTCGCATTGGCCTCTTTCCTGATGTTCTAGCTTCTTACTCTTTTCTTGTTCATGTCATCCTCCACATTTCTTCCAGAAGAAACTTGGCCCATTCCACTCTCCTCTTCGAAATCATCAATGGCTCCCCACTCCTTACTTCCAAAAACATTTCTCAAAGTCTATTTTGTGGAACACCAAATACAGTCCCTCTAGTTACAGTGAAGAGAAAGTTGGGGAAATGCTTCAAATTATATCCCTCCTGGGAATCTGGAATGCCCATTACCATGGCCAACACTCTGAGAAGATCTGAAGTTTCCCAAATCTTGTGACTGTGACTCTTTTTTTTTTTTTTTTTTTTGGCGTGATTTTCATATCTCATGAAAAGAAAGCCTGGCCCATAAGAGAATGTCAGATTTCCACAGCTTAGCATTCAAGTTCTCCTAAAACTTGTCTTCAAACTGCTTCTTCAGCCTCACGTTTCCTCATGTTACTCTGCACACACTCTGGCCTCTTTATGTCAGGCTACTCCAGGTTCCCTGACCTCACCACACAGATTTGCTCCTCTGCTTTCAGCCACGCTGTTAGCCCCTTCCAAAATGTCCCCCCACTCCGCCCACCCCAACCTCTGTGCTACAGCCACCTGTTTAGGATAATGGTCATCATCAAAGTTCAGAACAAGAGATGCCTCCTCCAGGAAGCTCTCTCCACCCTCCCCCTCATCAAATTAAATGTTTTCTCTTCTTCTGTCCTATAGCACATTGCCTCTTTCTCTTTTTAATTCTGGCTATAGTAAGGTCAATCATTTATCGGCTTGTGTCCATTAATTTGTAAGTTTTTTGAAGGCAAGACAATTTCACTCATTCGTTCATGTAGTCAAACAAGTATTCTTGAGTGTCCACTGTGTGTCAGGCATGTTCTTAATTCATCAGTGAGGGGAGCCTGGGTGGTTCAGTCAGTTAAGCATCTGCCTTCGGCTCAGTCACAATCCCAGGGTCCAGGGATCAAGTCCCGAGTCGGGCTCTGTACTCAGCGGGGAGCCTACTTCTTCCTCTCCCTCTCCCTCTCCCACTTGCTTGTGCTCTCTCTCTCTCTCTCTCAAATAAATAAATAAAAATTTTTAAAAAATAAAAAGAATTCATCAGTGAATAAAACAGGCAAAACTCCCTGACCTCCTGAGACTTATATTCTAGTGAGGGGAAGATAATAGAGGATACTGTGTCAATTATAATGTAACAGCAGTGTGATACATGCTAAGAAGAAAAGGTAATGCACTGCTAGATGTGGAGTGAACATGTGTGTGTTGGGGAAGGGGGCAGGTTGACATTTTGGCATCCAGGGAGGCCTCACTGAGAAAGTGGTATTTAAGTCAAGACCTGAAAGGAAGGAGCGAGTCAGCCATGCTGGTATTGGGGCAAAGAGCATTTGATGCAGTGGGAGCAGCAAATGCCAGCCCGTGAAGCCGAAGTACGCCATTTTCAAGGACCAGCAAGGACACAAGTGTGTCTGGAGCTGAGAGTAGATGAAGTCAGAGGGGAAAGATTATGTGGAGCACCGTAAGGAGTTTGGCTTTTATTCTATAAAAGATGAGAAGCCAAGAGAGGATTTTGAGTCTAATGTCTGATTTATGTTGATAACTATGGATGCTAGATGGGGTATACACGGAAGGGGCCAAGGGGGAAAGAAGGAGGCCAGCTGGGAGGCTCTTCAGGTAAGCCAGACTGGAGAACTGGAGACTTGGATCAAGAGTGTAGCCATGAAAAAAGAGAATTCCAGCAGAGTCCGCAGGATTAGCTGATGGATTGGAAGTAGGGTGTGAGGTTCATCTCCACGTCACACATGGAAGCCAACAATAGTAGACACACGTCGTAGACTCTCAATACAATATCTTCAAACACGTCTCATTTGTTCACAAAAATACGTAGACAGGGGCACCTGGGTAGCGCAGTCGTTAAAGCGTCTGCCTTCGGCTCAGGGCGTGATCCCGGTGTTCCGGGATCGAGTCCCACATCGGGCTCCTCCACTGGGAGCCTGCTTCTTCCTCTCTCACTCGCCTGCTGTGTTCCCTCTCTCGCTGGCTGTCTCTCTGTCACATAAATAAATAAAATCTTTAAAAAAAAAATACGTAGACAAAATCTGAGTGTAGGATGATAATGTTTTCATTGCGAGAGGATTTAAATTTGTTTCTGAGGTAGTTTGGGGTACTAGCAATCCTAGCGAGCCTGAATCAAAGATGGTGTGAAGTCGAGCTTCCATCTTTGCTGTCTCCAGTAGACCCTTACTCCTAGGGAACTTACATGTGCCAGAAAATGTGCCAGGCACCTTGCATGCTGTCTTGGCCATTCATCACAATAACCCATGAATTAGATATCATGATCTTCACTTTACGAATGACAGAACTGAGACTCAGAGACACTGAGCAACTTTTCCAAGTCCACACAGCTAGCAAGCGATGGAGTCCTGGGCTGTGCTACCCGCAGCACCGAAGAAGAGGGGTAACGCAAATGTAAATGATGGGCTGAGGGACACAGGATGCAGAAAGGCTTCTGAGCAGCAGTGACTTTTCAGATGAGCGAGGCTGAGACTAGGGTCATGCATGAACCTGAGAGTGGCACCTCCCTAAATTTTGCACTCTAGGTCCTCATCCTGGCCCTGCAACTGGACCTCTTTTGAGGTCCTGATATATTGTTTCCACTGGGATAGTAGGGCAGTAGGCTTTTGGACCAACTTATTCAACCCACCTCCGATGCTTACCTTCCTGCTTTTATAACTGTTCTTTACCTTCCTCTGACCCCATGTGCTGAGTAACTATACACCATGCAGATTTGTAAGCCAGCAGCCAACCCATTTTCCTGTGCAAATGTCTACTCTTGGCTGGGAGCAGTCATTCAGTCTCCACCATGATGCAGAGCCCTTCAGGATCTGTGTTGAGTTCAAGGGCATCTGTCAGGCACCGTGGAATAACGTCTCTTCAGGACATTTCCTGGCGGCCCCAGAATGAGGAAACGTGGTACTTTTATAAAAGCCCGGCCAGGGGCACCATCCTATGCCACCACTTTAGCTGTTTTGTGGCTTTCCCTCCAGAGCTAGAGGAGCAGTTAGCTTTCTCAGGGAGGCGAGGTTTTGCAGGCTGAATTGCTTGGGCCGGGCGGTACTGGACGTGCGTCCTCACGGTTTTCAGTGCTTTTATCTGGTCTGGTTCTGCAGCTTCATTGTCTCCACCTCCTTGGCGTCCACAGCGTCTGCTGTCTTCTTTGTCTGAGCTTTCTTGCAATTAGCTTAATCACATCTGCCGTTGCCAGCGAGAATATGTCTGTGAAGAAGAAATGGTGATATGTTTGTGCTTTGCCTGTTTTGAGCAGTTAAGCTTTTTCGAACATATGGAGCTAATGTGTCAGTCAGCCAATAAACATTTATCAAGAATCCACTGGATGTGGAGCACTGCTTGAGGGGCTTAGAGAATGACATGAAGTAAACAGAGGCTTCTTCTTGGCCAAGTCAGACAAATGTGCCCAGTGCATCTGGCTCTCAAGGGGCTTGAAGGGTCATCTGGCCCAATATCTTGGGCCCAGAGAGGGGAAGGGACTCATACAGGGTCACACGGTGGGGCCTGGTTTCTGGGCTCAGGCCACTAATTTCTGTAATAAGCTTCCACAGAGGACACATTGCATTTGAAGGACCAAAGTGTAGGAGAACCACCACAGTGACTGGGGTCAAATCAGGGACAGCTTTTTGGAAGATGTACATGTTGGGCCAGGCCTTGAGAGCAGTGTGGGGTGGCCTTCATAGACTTGTCAAGCCAAGCCATTTGTGTGAGATTTCAGTGAAGCACAGGGATTATCCTCCTGCAGTTTCTGTATCTTCAAATGCGCAGGAAATGATACCTTGTCATCCTGGAGGTCTGTCTTTGAAAGACTTCATTTCTGTTTCACTGTTGAAGATGTAGTCTCTTTTTGACTAAATATGAAGCTCTTAGGACTCCTGGGTGGCTCAGTTGGTTAAGTGTCTGCCTTCCGCTCAGGTCATGATCCCAGGGTCCTGGGATTGAGCCCTGCATCAGGCTTCTTGCTCAGAGGGGAGTCTGCTTGTCCCTCTCCCTCAGCGCCCCCACACTAGTGCTTTTTCTATCTCAAATAAATAAATACAATTTTTAAAAAATAAGTAAATACGAATCTCTTTTGTAGTAGTAGGTAATGAGGGTGTAGCTAAGTCTCAGAGCTCAGAACTGGACTAGAGCCCCTCTCCATGCCTCTGCTGTCATTCCAGTGTTATTCCATCAGCTTGTGAGGATCCACTTGTCTTTTCTTCTCCCCTCTGTATTGTGAACTTACAAAAGCTATTAAATTATTAACTTTGCAGTACATTGTAAGTGCTCACTACATGTTAGTCACCCTCATGAAGGAATCAATGAATAAATATTTGTCAATGAATAAATCATTAAGTGTGGTAAAATGCACTGTCTTGACTACACTTCACGCTGGAAACAGTAGTTTTGTTAAGCAAGTGTCCTATGGAGGAGGTGGTTGCTTGGCGGCGCTAGTCTGCCTCACCTCTCCCCCAACTTCTAAGAAACACTTGTTCTGTGTGGTAGGTCCCTTCGTCTGGACTGCAAGGGCTCCCTGCCATTGACTCACCGGATGTTGCCCAGATCTACCCAGTTCCCGCCAACATTCGGCCAGTGCTGAGTAAATACCGAGTGGAGGTATGGTGCAGGGGAGGACTGAGTTGTTCTTTGGGGCTGAGGGCAGTGATGCACTGCTGTGCCTGCCTGTGTTATCTAAGGGGATTGCGGGGTAGAAGTGAGGCATAGCTGATAGGATGGGGCTCTCAGGGAGCTGCACCGTCCTGTCCCAGAAGAACGTACTTTAGTTTCCAGGCAGCACACCTGACTTCCCGCACCCACACCAGGGCCTTCATGCCGGCTCCTCCCTGGGTCTCTGAGTGACAGCTCTGCTGGTCTTCTCATCAGGTCCTCTTCTGGGGAGTCCGAGAAATGAAGAAGGTGCAGCTGCTCTCCGTGGATCGCCCTCAGGTCCTCATTGAGTGTGGGGGACGAGGAGTCAAGTCCTGTGTGATCCAGAGCTACAAGAACAACCCGAACTTCAACGTCCAGGCAGACGCTTTTGAAGTGGTACAGCCTCTCCTTCTCCTGACCACTCATCCCTTCATTTCCACAGATGGAATCTCCTCCATTCACTTGGCTTGGGAAGATGCTTTGGAGTTTTGGGTGTCCACTACCTATAAGAAAGAACAGTCTAATTGAGTGAAAAGCGAGAATCTCAGAATGGGATAAAATAGACTTTTGTTATTGCTGTTGCTTTTTTTTTGTTTTTAAAGGTTCAGCAAATTGGGGTGCCTGGGTGGCTTAGTTGGTTAAGTGTCTTCCTTTGGCTCAGGTCATGATCCCAGGGTCCTGGGATAGAGCCTCTCATTGGGCTCCCTGCTCAGCAGGAAGCTTGCTTGCTTCTCCCTCTCCCTCTGCCTGCCTCTCTCTCTCTCTGTCAAATAAATAAATAAAATCTTCAAAAAAAATAAAGTTTCAGTAAATCAAAGCAGGTGAACAGTGGTTCCCAAAGTGTGGGCCCCAATTCATCAGCATCAGCATCCCCTGGGAACTTGTTAGAAATGCAGATTCTCAGGCCCTGCCCCAGTTCTGCTGAATCAGAAACTTCTGGGGGTTGGGGCCCAGACCCGTCTGGCTTACCAAGCTCTCCAGGTGATTCTGATGCATGTTCAAGTTTGTGACCCAGTGGCCTGGAAGTTTCCTTAATGAAGCTTATTTTAGTGGTTAGATTTAAAAAAAAATTATTTGTATGTAGCATGTCAGTGGCTTGCATGTGAACTTGTTTCTAAAGTGATGTTTTTTGACACCTGAGCTTCTGTTTATTTCAATATTTCAACACACATTTTTGTGCTCTGATCTGGAACTAACTGTGAAGAAAGTTTGCTTTGTGCAACACAGTCAGTTCCAACGGACACATCTTCTAAATTAGCAGAGAGTGGCATTAGAGAATGTACATGGTGTTTGCAAACCTTTCACACTAGGCATTGTTGAGCCTCTGGGGCCACTGGGGGACACGAGAGGGAGGGCACTGGCCCCTTACCCTCAGCTCCATTTTTAATGTGTCCACTTTCATCTGTTTTCTATCTTGGGCCTGGGTCAGCATTCAGTTGAGTTGGTAGTTTGTGATATCTGCAATTTACACCTGGGATGACTTGCCAGTGCCATCCCTCATATTATGGGTAATTATTCCCTGGCTTGGAAGGCAATTCTCCAGACTTCTGGGGGGCTGCAGAGATGACCTGGAGGGGCAGAATGACAAGGCAGGGACAGAGGGAGGATAGGTGCCTGGCTTGCTTTTTTCTTGCCCCTAAGCAGGTCAGCAGGGCACCAGCAGCTGGGCTCAGCCCAGGCCGTGCTCCCCACTTCACCCTGGCCTCTCCTCCCTTCTCAGGAGCTGCCTGAGAATGAGCTTCTACACCCGCCCCTGAGCATCTGCGTGGTGGACTGGCGAGCTTTCGGGAGGAGCACCCTGGTGGGCACCTACACCATCAACTGCTTGAAGCAGTTTTTATGTAAAACCAGGGAGCGTCCGACCCTCACCTCCCAGGTGGATGGAACCCAAGTTGAGCCAGGTAGGAAGCACCGTCTAGATTCTGGAGCTTTAGACTACAGAACCATCTGTGCCTGCAGGGACCTGCTAGGGGACCCCATAGGAAGAGGGTGCCCCTCGGTCAAATGGAGCTTTCTGAAGAATTTGCTCCTGCAGTCCCCTCAGCTTCTTTAGCTGCTAGATTCTGACTCTAAGACTGCCATTAGGGTCAGCTCCTCTAAGAAGGCTTCCACGAATGTGACTCCAGGTCCCTTCCGTCTCCACTCCCTGACATTTTTCTTTGCTTGATGTTACTTTGATTTGTTCCCTTTTGGATATCAGGTGCAGAGTAGAGTTAACTGCACTTCTCTGTTCGTGCTGTGTAGTCATCACGGTCTGGTCAAGGCTTCTGTCTTATACCCACTGCCCTCCTGTACCTTATTCCCCACCCCCACTCCTGTCCTCTCCCCACACAGCAGGCCCCACACTGCCCCTCTTTGTAAAATTTCAGTTCTTTTAAATGACATACTATGATGCTGTAATCTTCATTTGATTTCTTACTCTTGTGCTCAAAGCTGTGCTTTAAATCTATCCATACTGCCGAGTGTGCCTTAGCTTGTTACCACTACCTGCTGATCTACCCCACTTTGCTTTTCCTTGCCCCTCGTATTGGACCCCTAGGCTGCGTCCAACTCCCCACTTCCATAAATGATGCTGTTGTGAATATCCTTGTGAGTGCTGCCCAAGGGAGGATCCTGCATGGGATTTTCTTAGGAATGAGATTACTGGCTCCCAGAGGATGTGTACATTAATTCTGCTAAGTACTACCGCAGGGCACTCTAGAGAGCTGTGCTGGTTTACACCAGTCTACACCAGTTTACATTCCTACCATTACTGCATCTGGAGTACCATTTTCTTCTTCCTCAATACCACCAGCTATTTTCCGAATTTCTGAGTTTTTGTTTTGTTTTGGTTTGGTTTTTGCCACTCTGTTGTGTATAAAGTAGTATCTCATTTTTATTTTAGCTTGGTTGTCTCTGATTACTGCTGATTTTACACATCTCTTCATATGTTTATGCCACCTTGATTTCCCTCCTGTGATTTACCTGCTCAAATCCCTTGCCCAAATCCCGTGCTTTTCTATAATTTTCTTTTTTGTATATTCTAGGTGTCTATATCCTATAGATTATATCTTCTCCTAGTCTGACAACTGCTAACCTGCCTGTGATCCCTATCTTTGAAGAGAAATTCTTAATTTTAATGTAATCATACCCATCTGAATTTTAAACTTTATGGTTTGTTCTTTCAGATTTTGTTAGAAAACCCTTTCTCAATTCTTGGTCACAAAAATGTTTTGTTCTGTTAGTGTTACGTTTTTAACTTTCACATTTAGATCTGCAGGTATCTGTGTTTGTATATGGTTTAAGATAGGGATCCTGCTCCATTTTTCTCCATAGAGTACATCATTTCCCCCCAAAGAGTCTACTGTGCCCCATTGTTTTGTGCTGCCAGCTTTTTCATCAAGCAAGTAGCCATACATCCCTAGTCTACTTCTGAGCTTTCTCTTCTGGCTCACTGATCTCTCCATCTCTGTGGCCAGCGCAGAGTAGACGCCTGTCAAGTGTTACGGAGTTGGATTTGCTGTTGAAAAGTCGGCAGCTGGGGAGTAGAAACTCTGGAGGCTCCCGGCTAGGAAATGTGTCTGGATTCTATAGCACAAAATGGAGAGAAGAGGACCCTTGGCAAGAAAGGACAATGTTATGACTTTTCACTGGATCAACAATCCAGTTAAAAATCTCACAAAGTCCAGGAACGTCCCCCTGCTCCTGATGAACACATGTGCTCACGTGCCCAGAGTCTAGCCTGCAGTTGGGAGCTCACAGACGTCTGCAGCCTCCAAAGTGTCCCTGAGTTAACTGGGACTGGGAAGAGACAATCCACACAGAAGACCTGTGCCCTAAACCTTGATATGCATTTTCCTTATGACCACAGTTATTTAAAATTGCTCTGAGGGATCAATAAGTATAAGCATTTATTGATTCCTGATGATGCACCAGATGCTTTACATCGTGCTCTCACTTACCCCCAGTGAGATGGGTTTGTTGCTTGTCATTTTGTAAATAAGGAAAATGAGGGTCAGAGGTGTTAAGAACTTGCTATATTTGAATCCAGATCTGTCTGATTCCCAGTACTGGGCCTCTGAAATGCCCACCCTGTTTTGCAGCCTGCTTTCCTGATGATGTACTTCTAATTTCAGCTCTTTCAGATTTGCCAATAGCCACCGAGCCCTCTGGGTCCTCTGACTCCTCCCAGGAGCCGCCAACAGATCACATCTATGTGGACGTTGAGCCACCGCCCACCGTGGTACCTGACTCCACCCAGATTCAACCAAGCAGCGCGGTTGACATTCCTGACTCATCTCCTATGCTTGAGCCCGAACCCAAACCTGCAGCCCAGGAGCCACCCAAAGATGGTAAAGCTAAGGTCAGAACGTAACCACTCTTCATATTTTCAGAGCTTTGCCCTGGAGGCTGTAGATATCAGTCCTCCCACCTACTAGCTGTATGACTGTGAGCAAGCAACTTCACATTTCCGGGCATCAGTTTCCTCATCTGTAGAATGAGCATACTGATACCCACTTCACAGCATTGCTGTAGAATCAGATAAGCCAATATATACGAAATTCAAGTGCTAGCCTACTGTGACAGTCATATTTCATTGAACAGAAACTCTTCTCAATTCATTAGCTTGGAAAGATGATAGTTTCTTTATCTAGACCTATTCCACAAATATTTAGAACATACTTTGTACGAGGACAAGTAAAACAAAAAAAAAAAAAAAAAAGAAAGAAAGAAAGAAAGAAAGAAAGAAAAGATGTATTCTCTGGAGTCTAAAGAGAAATGAGATTTCTCATCCTTAGCTGAGATTCCGGAAGGCAAGATGGACAAGTACACAAAGAACCATAAAACATGAATGTGATGAATCTTTCTAAGTCATACATTTGAGTGCAAAATCCTGGTGTGTCAATCAGTGAAGAAGCAGCCAGTTTTTAAAAAGTCCTGAGGGATTGCCTGCCCAGCACATGGTAAAGGCTGAAATTAAAAGTGGAGGAGGACAGATTAATGGATATTTGCTCAGGCTGTTCTTGTCTTATCTACACTCAGTGTGACCCTCCATGGCCCCTCAAGGCCTCTCTGGATCCCACCAGCAGTGTACCTGCCCCTTCCTGTTAGAATTCCTGGCTTAAGTGTGCATTACCACCATAGAATTGTGGGCCCCGCCAGGTCACAGATGATTTTTTAAAGATCTCTGTATCCCCTGCTCTTGATAGAGTGCTTGGCACATCGTAGCTCCTCCAGAGATGTCTGAGAGCAGACAGATGATGAGTGCATGATGAGTCTGTCATGGGACCACTGTCATCTCCCAAAATGCCTCTTCTCTGCTGTTCATGTATCACCCCCCTCCTGTCCCTCCCTCTCCTCCTGCTTATGTTGTTGGTGTCATTGATTTGCACCCTTGATTCAAATCAGAAATGATGCTAACAGGAAATTGTCTACATGACGTCGCTTAATCCTCACGACAGTGAAGTAGGCAGGTTGTCCCCAGCGGAGGAAGCTGAGAATCACAAAATGTATGTTAATTGCTTGTCAACTAACGCCTTTTCTGCCATAGCACGCTGTATCATGCCGCCTGCCTGTCTTCTCCTACTGAATGAAGCTTCCCCAGTGCGGGGATTGTTTCTCATTCCCCTTACATTCCCAGTGTCAGACACAATATCTCACATCTGTGTGTTTAAGGAATAGTAAATATTTGCTGAGTCAACGAGCGAATGGATGGGTTGATGAGTGAAGTGTCATTTATGGAAGTGGTACAGGGAGCTAGGGCGTCAAAAGCTGCTCACACCCTCATCTGCTTCCAGAGGGACCCGTGTGTTCCCTTCTCGGGAAACCAGCCAGCCACCAGCAGGCAGATCCATGAGGCCTCCCGAATAATCCATCCTTCATCCCTTGCCAGGATGCCAGGAAACCTACTCGAAGGTCTACCAAAAGGAGAAAGAGGACCATAGCGGATGAATCTGCTGAAAACGTCATTGACTGGTGGTCCAAATATTATGCCTCCCTGAAGAAAGCACAGAAGGTAGAGTGTCTCCTGGCTGTGCCAGTCAAGGGATTTGATACAAAAACACAGTGCCCTCCACAATACCCTCACCCACCCCTGCAAACCCACATTATCCCCTTCTAGATTCTACTATAGGTTAGGCCTTACTCAGGTGCGGTTCTGTTAACTGCAGAAAGGTTTAAAGCCTGGAAGGATCCAGAATTGCAAAATCCTCACCCTCTGGCTGGATCTGACCCTTGGAGACAAGCTCTGTTGTAAATGCTGGAAGGACGTTCAGTCAGGCATAGCATCTAGAGATCTGGCCCTCGTCAGACTCTGAAAGATCCAGCCATGAGAAAGGGGGTCTCTGGATAGGAGGGTATAGCAATGGAGGCTTCAGATGCACCTGGAGATACCCAGATCCAAGGGCCCCAGGTCACCAGCAGGATTCTAAGTTTGTATGGGAAGCTATCAACATAAAAGCAGAGGAGTTGGCCCTAACAAATGGAAATAATGAACAGGTTGCCAGAGCAGGGCCTCATGCACATGGAACAGGAAAGGAATTGAGTTACAAAACTGGAGAACCACTGGAAAGTGGATCGAGAGATTCAGACAAAACCTCAGTGGCCAAATTTGGTAAAACTTCTCATCCTTGAGTAAACAAGGAAAGGAAATTCATCATCACATTCATATGTCATATGTCATCACATTCAATTGCATAGAAACTTTTCTGATTCTTTCATTTGTTAAGACCATAGGTTTTTCATCTAGGACTACCCATGAATATGGATATATAGTTGAACCAAATGGTGGCATTTGCCTCCAGACTCCGTCCTGTTGCTGCAGTGGACACTACCACTGCTAGTGAGGGCTCAGCCCTTTCTCTTTGCTCTGCTAACCTCCCCAACCCCTGGAGCCAACCCAAAGACCCAACAGCCCGGCATGCCAGCAGATAGAACTCGTGGTGCTGACTGGGTGATGCTCCAAAGGTGGGAAAATAGGGGAGAGAGGTAGTGGCCAAGAGGGGGCTGTGTACACAGGGTAGGGAAGTCTTCTGCTTGCTGGTGCTTTTCTTAGACACGTGGGGGCTTCTTTTGTAGGGCCGGGCATCTTGCTGTAGGTGGGTCCACGGTCTATCAGAGAGGCTTCGTTTGGGGACTTCTTGGACACAGTTTGCATAGTCTTTTAAAATTACATCTCTGAGAATGCAGAAGGCTGAGATAACGGAATTGGAGCGGTTGGCTGTCAGGACACATAAACGAGGCAAATGGTTGGGTCAATAATCTTATCTCCCTTTTTTCTCAAAGGAAAAGGAGAGCAATTCCAAGGAGAAAAGAGGCAATGCAGGTAAGTTATTTGAGCATGGAATCGGACCATTGGGGCAAGAGAACACTAAAAGGAAGCAGCAGGGGCACACTAGTGCTCCATGTCCTCATTTCCCACGTGAGGAACAAGCTCATGAACATGACAACATTCTAAAAAATGTTGTCACGTAAAAAATGTCACATAGCTGATTTGAGGTGGACTGGGACCAGCTCTCAGGTCTCCTGAACCCAGTTCAGTGCTGGAACCACCCCTCTGGCTCATGTCTTGGTGTAGAAACAGCAAAGCAAAAGCAGGAGGAAGCCGGCACAATGAGCCAGATCCAGCATGGTGAACTTTAATATGGGTGACCCAGATTTTAGGTTCCCAATTTGGTTTATAAGGACCAGGTAGATCTGGCTTGGCAGAAGTTCAAATGAAAGAGGCTGACGATTTGAAATGACTACAAATTTGATTCAGGCCAACAGTAGGTCTTGACCTAAAATCAGCAGTGACAGCAAGTGGCAGGTGCTGTTTCAGGTGACACAAGAGAGAAGTAGGAGAACCAGAACCAGGCTCACTCGGTTCCTCAGACCACTCCTAATTGGCAGATTAATCCCCAAACCAGCCTCATGACATTAATAACAAGATCTTCACTTTGTGAAACAGAGGTACAAAGAGATTGACTAGCTGGCTCGTGTTTACATGCTGCAAAAGCAGAGCTAGAGGTCAGTCTCAGACGGTGTTTTCCTAGAGGCTGCTCCTGGAAAATTCCTGAGTAATCTAACGACATCTGGGACTTGGTGTAAGACCCTTAACATAGCTGAGTCTCAGTTTGCCGAACTAGATGAATCTCAAGTCCCTAAGCAGGTCTGAGAGGAGATGTAACTAACATCTTTGGAGTCTGTCCCTCTTGGGTCTCTTCTTAGCCGGTTGGATGACTGGGCAACTTCCTTCCTTCCTTCCATCTCTGGGCCCAGTTTAATGAATTCTTACCTATACCAGGACAGGCCAACACATTGCCTGGCCTGTGGGTCTGTTGTCACTGCACACGCAGACTACAGCGCTGTAGGTAGCAACTCTGCAGTGAAATGTTACTATTTCCTTTTTAAAACAAAAGTCACGGGGCGCCTGGGTGGCTCAGTCGTTAAGCGTCTGCCTTTGGCTCAGGGCGTGATCCTGGCGTGATGGGATCGAGCCCCATATCAGGCTCCTCCACTGGGAGCCTGCTTCTTCCTCTCCCACTCCCCCTGCTTGTGTTCTCTCTCTCACTCTCTCTCTGTCAAATAAATAAATAAAATCTTAAAGAATAAATAAATAAATAAAATAAAAGTCATGACACATGCAGGAACAAAGGGAAAGAGGGAGGTTGACTCCGTTTCTTCTCATCTCAACAATGCTGAGAAGTCTAACAATTTCCACTAAATATCCACAGAGGCGAAACCAGACGAGGTAGTGGTAAATATAGAAGATGGGCCGAAGAAGAAGAAGGACAAAATGCTCAAGAAGAAACGCAAAGAAGACGAAATCCCCAACCTGGCTGTCTTGCAGGTGTGGACCCTGAGATCATGACCTGAATCAAAATCAAGAATAGGCTGCTTAACCAACTGAACCACCCAGATGCCCCCAAAGAACAGGAGTTTTAACTCTCACTAAAGTCAGCTCCATCAGACCAATCTTAACATTAGTTAGAGACTATTAGCTAGAGGCATATTTATCGATATGAAAATTGGGAGTATGAAAATTACATATAAGAAATTTAGATAAGTAATTTTGATAGGAAATTTGCATAAGTGATTTAATTATATTACCAAACCGAAAACTCAATTCAATTTTGCATTTCTAAAATACATATATATATAACTTTGTACTTGGAAAATTCACGTCTCTATGCATGATAATAAAAACAAATATTCCATCATTTCGTATGTGTTAAGAATTAGATGCTTAATGGACATTTATTGATTCGAATGTCCTCAAAATATTATAGTTTAGATACAATAACCAAATGATATCAATTTGCTATAAAAAGCTTTCTCATATTTATAATCATATATTATATATTTTTAAAATTTTGGTTTAGCTCTACTTCTTGGAACTTCAAAGTTTATCCAAAAGATTTATACATTCCAGAGTGGTAGCTAGTTCCAGGAATGCTGAGTCAATCATATTCCTTGTTTTGCTAAAAATAAACGAACAGTGGCCTCTTAGATTTTTCCAATGGGTGTATATCAAGGCTGGTTTTGGAGAATCTTGTAATTTCTCATTAAATCAATCCTGGGCCTTCCTTCCTCTGAGCACTCTCTTCTCCATTCTCCCTAAAGATATACGATGGTGATCTCGAGAGTGAATTCAACCATTTTGAAGACTGGGTGAAAACCTTTGAGCTCCTCAGAGGCAAGTCTACGGAGGATGACCATGGCCTTGACGGGGACCGAGTCATAGGGAAGTTTAAGGCAAGTTCCAGAGTTAACGCTTTTATTTGGCTCTCCTATCTGTAAATGCCCAATATGACTCCATTCTGTTAATGAGATTGTGGTGTGGAATGTGTGTAAGAAAATTCCTTAGTCTTTATGCCAGAGCCTCTGTGGAACCCCCCAAAGCCTAGCCCTGGTCTTTTGGGATATTTGGCTTATGTGGCCAGTGTGGCCAATGAAGTGAGTTGGAACTCAGTCTGATGGGATATAAGGAGACAGAGTTGTTATCTAAAAAGATCACTGAATTTTTTTTTGCTTCTCCCACCCCTGACCTACAATAGATGATCTATGCAGACCTACCAACTGGATGATTAAACTAATCAAACAACACTAGCTGTTCATCCTGGCAGACTCCCTGTGTCAGCATCACAAAGCAGTGGTTGGCACTTAACTCTGAACAGCTGTGCGCTGGGCCATTTGGTGCAGGGCAGTGTGTTGGAAATAGCACAGGGACTGTGGTTGGCCCCTCTATGGTATTGTAATACAAACTAGCTTCGTGATCTTGGACTTGACCTTCATGAGACTTACTGGCAGCATCTGAAAATAGGAATACTGCAGTCAGGCTTGAAGGACATGCTGGGGGAAATCACCAGCTCAGCTCCCCGTGTGTTAAAGGTATTCGGTTTCCCACGGATGCTCCTATCTGCATTCCCCACCTAACAGCCCTGTGAAGAGGCTGCCAGTGTACAACACAGAGTCACTGACGAACCGTGAAGAAGCTCGCATGCAAGCAGGCTATGTGGACCGCCTGAGGACACCCAGACACGGGGGTAGCACCAGCCCAGGTCCTGCTGGGTCCCAGGCTATGCTCATTTTCCCGGCACTATGCCCTCTAGGGCTTTCAGTGGGGCATATGACCATCTCGTTTCACTGGGTCATGCTTTGCCGTTCCAGGGCTCCTTTTGCATCTACAAGAGCCCCAAGGATTCCAGCACTGAGGACAGTGGGCAGCTGAGAATCCAGCAAGGGGTTCCCCCCAACCACCCTGTCAAAGTCCTCATCAGGGTGTACATCGTTGCGGTAAGCCGCCTTGTTTACTCTGAGGGATTGTCTTAATCTGCTCAGGCTGCCATGACGAGGTACCACAGACTGGGTGGGGTAAACGGCAGACATTTATTTCGCACAGTTGTGAAGGCTGGAAATCAGTGATCAAGTTGCCAGCAGAGTTGGTTTCTGGTAAGGCCTCTCTTTGTGGCTTGTCAATGGCCACCTTCCTACTGTGTCCTCACATGGCCTTTCCTCTGTGAACATATATGCGTGCACACACACACACACACACAGAGTGAGTGAACAATCAGGAGAGCGAGAAGGAGAGAGAGGGAGAGAAACAGAGAGTAGGAGACCTGGTGTCTCCTTCTCTTCTTATAAGGCCACTAGTTCTTTTGGATTGGGGCACCACCCTTAAGACCTTATTTAACCTTAATTAGCTCCCTAAAGACCCTGTCTCCAAATATAGTCACATTAAGGGGTAGGACTTGGACCCAGAATGTTGAGAACACACACTGCTGTCCATAACAGGGGGTATGAAGTTTGGTTGGTAACGTGAACATTACTGGCTTTTCACTTAAGGAAGATACTTCGCAGGCATATGAGCCTGCTCTGGGGTAGCTTCATTTGCTCTCTGTGATTGCCTGGTAGCTGGAAACCAAATAGGACTGGAGCAGAAAGCTCACAGGCAGGAAAGCGGAATGAGGGCCGAGCAGGGCAGCTATCCCTGTGAAATCCTCCCCCCTGGCTCTGCCTCAGCATTGTCGCTGTCAGAAATTTCATTTCAAATGTATTTCCAAGAAAATTTTCGTTTCTGCTCTAGGCTTCCTACTTTCTGATAATGAGAGTGCTACGTTTTCTTTTCTTAAGTTTTTATTTAAATTCCACTTAGTTATGATACAGTGTAATATTGTTTCAGAGGTACACTATAGTGATTCAGCACTTCCATACGTCACCGGGTGCTCATCACAACAGGTGCACTCGTTAATCCCCATCACCTATTTCCCCATCCCCCCCACCTCCCCTCTGGTGACCATCTGTTTGTTCTTTGTAGTTAAGAGTCTGTTTTTTGGTTGAGAACACTACACTTTGATTATGAAACTTTTAGGCCTGATTGCCTGGAATCTAGGGGCCACGTTTGATGTTCAGTCAAGCAAATCTCTGCCAAATCTTTATGGTTCATGTATTTGTTTTCATATCCTCCCCTTGGAGTTGATTTTCATAATCCTATTTGATTGCAGTACTCTTATTTTATACTAAGTTCCTTCTTCAAATTGCCTGTATCCTTTTTTAGAAGCATAAATGAGGCATAAAACAAAGAAGAATTATTCTTTAATACTCAGGGAAGATCTAAATAATAAGTTAATTTAAAAATCTTTTAGGGGTGCTTGGATGGCTCAGTCAGTTAAGCATCTGCCTTTGGCTCAGGTCATGATCCTGGGGTCCTGGGATCGAGCCCCGCATCACAGCTCCCTGCTCAGTGGGGAGTCCACTTCTCCCTCTGCCTCTCCCCCCACCCCTGCTTGTGCTTGCTCTTTCCTCCTCTGTGTCAAATAAATAAATAAATAAATAAATTCTCAAAAAAACCTTTTAATTTGATAAAACATCCACAAATATAAAAAAATACTACTACTTAAAAGTTGCTCCAAGAAAGAAATCAAATCTTCCCACCTCTGTAATTCTATCCCCAGAAATAACTCACTTTTCTTATGAATATGTAAACACATCCATATCTATAGTTCATCACTCAACAATGTGGGGGTAAGGGATGCCAACCCCTCTCTCAGTTGAAAATCCACATGTAATTTTTGGACTCCCCCCCCCCCAAGACTTAACTACTAATAAGCCTACTGTTGACTTGAAGCCTTGCTGATAACATAGCCAGTCGATTAACACATATTTTGTGTATTCTATGTATTATACACTGTATTCTTACAGTGAAGTAAGCTAGAGACCAGAAAATGTTAAGAAAACCATAAGAGAAAATACATTTACAGTACTGTACTGTATTTATTGAAAAATACCCACATGTAAGTGGGCCTGCACAGTTCAAACCCACGTTTTCAAGAGTCACCTGTATTTACACTTGTCTATAACTACACCTAGTTACTTACTTAATAGAATCTTGGTTCATGTATTACCTATCGAGCTCTTTTTCTCTTTCTTAGTATCACTTGGTCATTTTCCAGATCAGTACATATAGGTGTTCCTCTTCTTTGTAGTAGACACCTAGTGTTTTCGTGAATTAATGCAGTACCCGTTTATTCATTCGTTCAACAAATACTAAGAAGACCCTGCTCTAGGTCCTAGAGATAATGTAATGGACACGATAGACGGCACCCTTGCTCTGATGGAGATCACATACCAGCGGGGGGTGGTGTGGAGACTAAAAAAAGGACAGAAATAAGCAGAGGAGCAGATAAATGAGATGAATGTCAGGGATAACTGCCATGTGAGAAATTAAAACTGGGTGATGTGATGAGAGCAAATGGGAAAGGGGTATTTTGGATTGAGCTTCTCCCTAGGTAATTGACATACAGGTTATTTACAAATGTGGCTAGTAAACAATGCTCCGATGAGCCTCCTTGAAACAGAGCTTCGTGCGTGTGGTTATGTATTCCACCTGTGGGACAGAGTCCTAAAAATGGGATCGTTTCTCACTCAGCTCGCATTTCTACAGGGTTTTTCACCAGCCCCTTACCTGGGCCTTCATGTAGAAAGCATTTCCTTGCAATGGGTTAAAGCCCAGCTTGTCTAGAAGCAGACCTCACTCTGAGAAATGACCACTCCTCAGCTGGTCAGTGCTAAATGCAGGCCTGATGGAGTCACAGATTCAGCACCCCTCAGTTGCAGGATGGGCCTTCAGGTCCTCTCCCCATGATTTTACAGATAGATCTCGGGGAGGAGACAGGGCCTGCCCAAGATCACACAAGACATAGGACTAGAGCTCAAAGTCATGCCTCCTGGCTCGTGTCCATCAGAGCGCTCATTACTCTGTGCCAAGCATTGCTTTCCACTGGGGAGAGGACTCCAGAGAAAGTTCAACTTGAGGAAAGCTGATAACTTTTCTTTCAGCCGCAAGATGGAGAGGCTAAGGCAGTGGTTCTTAACCTTGGCTGCACACTGGAATCATCTAGCGAGCTTCTGAAAGTCCCAAAGCCTGGGGCCAATTAAATTAGAATCTGGGGAATGAACTCAGGCAACCATATTTTTTAAAAATCCCAGGTGATCTGAGTGAGCAGCCAATGTTGGGAACCACAGGACCAAAAGGATTTCCTTTCTCTCCAGGCATTTAATCTCAGCCCCGCTGACCCGGATGGCAAAGCAGATCCCTACATTGTGGTTAAGCTCGGCCAAACGGAAATCAAAGACCGGGACAAATACATCCCCAAACAACTGAACCCAGTATTTGGAAGGTCAGTGGCCATCTGGGTCGTGACGTGCTGTCCTGTGTGTGTGTGCTTCTGCTGTGTTTTTGTGGGGAGCTGTGTGTAGGCATGTGTGTGGGAGTGAATGTGGCAGGAAGTTAAGAGCTGACCTCTGCCTGTGGTAATAGCCAATCAAACTAACCTTCGTGGAGAAGCACTACATTCTCTCCTTGGTCCCTTCAGGAATTTGCTGGTACCTGGTGATTTGCATGCCTGTAGTTTTCCAAGAATGATTTTCTTAGATCTTACGTTTAAGAGGCACCTGAATGGTCATCTGATTCAGCCTCCTGCCGTTGGACAGAGAGATTTCCTTTTTATAAACAAGGCAATTACAGCCCAGAGAGGTTTAGAAACTAATTCAAGTTCACGCAGCTCATGAATAGGGGAGAAGGGGCCATACCGTTGGTCTTTTGTCTCCTATCAAAAGGATTTTTCCATCAGATCATATTGCAGCTCATTTGAGGTGACCCCTAAGTAAGTAAATTGAATTGCATCCTCTGCTTGTGTTTTGCTTTCCTACAAAGTGTTTCAACACACATTGCATTTGTGCATGTTTGGCGAATGAGGTGTTCTCCAGTTCGCAGCAGCCCTGCTGCCCCCAAGTCTTCTAACAATTGTGTGGTGCACATTCGTGTTCCCCGCTTGGGTTTGTGCGCCTGACTGCTATTAACCTTGGAGTCAGGTAAACGAGGGTTACATTCTGCCGCGTATAGGCTCTGTAACTTTATGCAGGTGGCTTAACCTCTCTGATGCCAGTTTTTCTACCAAACAACCGTGACACTTGACTCTCAGTGGCCTTTAAAAGATGAAACATACAGCACTTAGCACATCGTCTACACGAGCGTGTCGTTGACACTCAGAACACATCCGCTTCCTCCCTCTCCCCCGTGATAATCATTTTAACAATGGCTATGTCCTAACTGTACTTAATTTCTTTTTTTTCCGGAGTAGCAAGGAGCGTGAGAGGAATGCTCCACCAGCCTCATTTAAATTCATTTACACTTTCGTGATCACCGTGGACTCTGTGACATTTGATCAGAATGAACCTCTTAACACTTTATGGATCCGGAGGAAATGAGGCAATAAATGATCTTGCCTGTTCAGATTAATGAGAATGATCAAGACAATGGTGCCAGGGAGGCTTACCCTTGCTTCTCTGATCCAGAGATGACCT
Source organism: Ursus maritimus (assembly GCF_017311325.1). NCBI lineage: Eukaryota > Metazoa > Chordata > Mammalia > Carnivora > Ursidae > Ursus > Ursus maritimus. Next base: position 64,674,920 of record NW_024427107.1, read on the forward strand.
TGATTATTACTTGCTACTTATGTAACCAGCACTTCATTTTGCCAAGTGCTCTGTAGTCACTTTTTTATTAGGTACTTCAGCACAGCGCCATGGGTTCGACTGGTTTTATTGCCCTGTTTATGGCTATGGTAAACAAAAGCAGAGGATGATGGAATATTCCCGCCAGCCCCTGGCATTGTGGAGCCTCTCCCAGAGCCCTCCATATGTAGATGCTTTCTTCGTTGTGTTCTTGTTACGCTGGGACAGAACTTGCTGGCTCAATCCTGCATGTTCCAGCAGGCCAAGTAGAGGGCTTCTGTCCCTGACCTGGGGGCTGGGGAATCCCTCTTGGCGACCTCACTGTATGAGGATGTCACAGGCTCCACCCCCTGGAGCCTGGCACTGTGCCTGCTTTCCTTCCCTTCATCGCTTCTGACATGAATTGATATGTTTCTTTGTTTATTGGCTGTCTCTCAGCTCCCCATGAGAAGGTAAGCTCCCTTTGAGCAGGGACTTGGTCTAGTCCAACCAATGCTGTTTCCCCAGAACCTACCTGTATGCCTGGCATACAGATAGACGCTCAGCAAGTATTCGGAGAGGGAACGAATGAATAGCTGGATGGACAAACCTTCAGTCAGTTTCCAGTCAGAATATGGGCCCCTGTCACTCGGCAACATGCTGAGGCGCTACACGTCCACAGACTTCGGCGTTTCCTCATTTTCTTAATGCACAGTGCCTGGCATACAGACAGTGTATAATAAATGTCATATGAACAAACAAATACGTAAGAGAATGAATGAATGAACCGCTTTGCTCTGAAGCTTAGAGGTACTGAGTGTTTCAACAAGGCTCAGTTTTACCCATTTCGTGATGCTTTCTCTCTTTTCTTTTGAGTAATTTCTGTGCCCAGCTTGGGGCTCGAACTCACAACCCCGAGATCAAGAGTCTTATGCTCTACTGGCTGAGCCAGCCAGGCGTCCCAATGCCTTCTCTTTTCTCAACCACCATTGTATTTAGAGGTAGTGTCTCACTGACACTCCAACGGGTATAAGCCTCGTTTTCCCGGGGGGCTGGAAACCCACCCACGGTGAGCTGTTTCCCGCAGTTCTTTTACTGACAGCTCCGGTGAAAATCAGGGAAGGTGAAGCTGTGAACACTCCGCTTGGGAACATGGACCAAAGCCACGGAGTCTTCTGTCGCGGCTGCCGCAGTAGTGAAGCGCTGAACAGGTCCTGCCTGGGTGGCAGCAGCCGTGCGATGGCCAGCCTCAGAGAGAGCGGCCGGAGGCTTCCTTGCGAGACCAGGGTATCAAGCCCTGTTCGGTCTACACCTTGGCACCGCCGGCGATGCTGTGTGTCCTGATGGAAGGCAGTGGAATCCTCCCCGCACAGCCGGGTCCCCGGCCCAGTGGAGCTGCCTCCGTCGGTTACAGTCAGTGGAGCTGTGGCGGCTCTGCCTCCTCTCGGGGAGGCTTCGCTGGTCGGGGGCTGTGCTAGAATTGCGGGCGCTGCCACGGGAGCGTGAGAGCCGGGGCTACGTGGATCTGACTGCAAGGGCAGCCACCCAGACAGGCCTGCAGACCAGAGGGAAATCATGGGCCTTCCATCCTCCCTTTCTCCCCACCTCCTCCCGGTCGGTCCCTCGCTCACAGGCTGGCCCACCGCACCTGTCCCAGGGCAGCCGGAGTGGGGAACAGCTGGACAACGCTGGTGTGTTTTTTATTTTGTTTTCAAGAAGACACTTGCCTAAATGCACTCAGAATTTACCTCTTTTTTTTTTCCCTCCGAGTTTTTATTTACGTTCCGGCGAGTTAACGTACAGTGGGATGTTGGTTTCAGGCGTGGATTTAGTGATTCGTCCGTCGCATACAACACGCAGTGCTCCTCAGTGCAAGTGCCCTCCTTAGTTATCTTCTGTAATGCTCAGCAGCACGGGTAATGCATTCTCCTGGGAAATCCCACAGCACCGCTTTTCCTCTCAACACCTTGCGTCACTGTGGTATCATGGAAAGAGCTCAGAACTAGGGGGTCAGGGAAGTGGTACTGACCCTGGCTTGACCTGACTTACGGTCCAGGCAGGTCACTTCTGTTCTCTGGATTTCAGTTTCCTTATCCGTAAAATGAAGGGGGTGGATGTGTTGATTCCTGAGATCCCTTGCGGTTCAGGGAGACATTCATTGCTTACGCTCTGCAGGTGAAGCCAGGGCCCAGCAATACAGAGATGAAGGAGACAGGTCTCATGGTCGCGGGGCTCAGAATTTTGCAGACGTGGCATTACAGTCCCGCAATTCTGTTTTCAGAGTTTTCCACCTTCAGGAGGCTTGTCATTTAAAACAAACTTAGCTGACATCCCCCCCGTGAAGCAACAAGGGAGGGGAAAGGCAATGGCAGTTTACTGGGCACCAGCTGAATACTTGCACGCCAGGTGTGTGCTTTGTATAAACAATATCACATTCAACGACCATGCTGCATTATAAAGAAGACGTATTGATCCCCATTTACACATAAGGAGGCCAAGAGGGATGAAATAACTTTCCCAAAGTTTTACACCCGGGAAGTTGCAGATTCAAATCCAAAATTGGAAATCAGTTCTGTTGGAGACATTTAAACCCCCAGGTTTTTCATACCCATCTTGCTGTCACTCTAGTTGAAGACTGTGGGATGCGGCCCACGGAAGGGGAGATTATTGGCTACTGGAAACTGACAGCAGAATTGGAAATTGAATCTCAATGAAACATTAAATCAAATAAATATCTAGTAAGTATTCACTGAGTTGCCGAGTGTTTAGTGAGTTCCTGTGAACCGCAGACTACCTAGAAGCAGACCGGGGAGATGTTCCCTGTGTAGCCGGATGTAGATTCCTAACGCCTTTACTTGGACCACAGGTCATTTGAGATCCAGGCCACATTCCCAAAGGACTCCCTGCTGTCCATCCTGATCTATGACCATGACCTGATCGGGACAGATGACCTAATTGGGGAGACCAGGATCGACCTGGAGAACCGTTTCTACAGCAGACACCGAGCCATCTGTGGCTTGCAGAGCCAGTACGAGATGTAAGTTCTTCTGGGGGAAGGGGGGGGGCACTGCTGGGCCGGCCAAGGCTCAGCTTGAATGTCTCAGAGGGGTTCCAGGTCAGCGAGGCTGGTTGGAGAAACTGTTCGCTGCACTTGACGGTGGTTGGGGCTGGGAGGCAGCACTGACTTAGAACCCACAGCAGGCTCTTCAGGAGTCAAGAGTTGAATTAACATGTTCACTCAGTCAGCTGGGCCTGGTGGGCAGTTTCCCAGTGAAGAATGATGTTGGAAGAATGATTAATAGTACGCAAATGCCAATATCCCAGTTAATTATAACGAACACTCGTGTGTGCTTATGATACACCAGACACTGTACCTCATCCGGTTGTCTCAAGACCCATGGAGGTGTTATCCCACCTTACAAAGAGGGAGGAATGGATCAGCTCTCGCTCTTTACAATGATTTTGAATTCTGCTTCATTAAAATATTTTTTGGAAGATTTTATTTATGTATTTGAGAGACAGAGCATGCACACGAGCAGGGAGAGGAGCAGAGGGAGACGCAGACTCCCCGCTGAGCAGGGAGCCCGATGTGGGGCTCAATCTCAGACCCTGAGATCATGACCTGAGCCAAAGGCAGACACTTAACAGACTGAGCCACACAAATGTCCCTCTGGTTCATTTAAAAATATAGACTACCAGCTTGATTTTTTTTTTTAAGTGCGCTTTATCTGATATCTTGAGAAAAAAACAAAAACTTTAAGAACTTCCACCAGGAAAAATATAAAAACATTCATTAGATTTCCATGGTATAATTCTAGAAATGTTTTTCTCGAATATAAAATAATATATATTCATTGCAGAAAATTGAGGAAATACAGAAAGTACAAAATTATGCTCAAATTATTCCACCCAGGCATAACGTATGTAAAAAATTCTTACCTATTTCCTTTTAGTGTTTTTTCTATGCTGTTTTCCCCTGAAGTTGGCCTCACACTATCCACGTCATTTTGTAAGCTGCTACTTGCACCTGCCCCTATATCCCCAGCATTCTGTAGTGTCATTAAGTATTTTTTGAAATCATTGTATTGATAGCCTAGAAATCCAGTTTGGTTTTGGGGACTCTTGGGGATGTATAAGCCCCCTGCGGTGTTCACAATCCACAGTACCTGAGAAGGTACCATTCAGAGAATGATGAGCGGTTCTCACTCTGAAGTCAGGGAAGGAAGCCACAGGCAAAGATCGTGCCTTTTCTGTTCAGAAGAATTTCCTGACAGTGGAACCACCAGGGAGCAGAATAGTTTACTCAAGGGAGTTGTCAACTTTATTCAGTGAATTTTTAAAAATAGATGAGAGCACAAAAAGCCAGCAAACAAAACCCACACCCAAACCAGAGCACCTGTTTCTGGGGAAGCCTCTGTATGTATGGCTCTGGGCATGGCTTGTATGAACTTTTCAGGATCCTCATGTCTCTGGCACAAGGTGGGAACACTGCTTTATAGTTATGTTTTGATTTATTTAAAAGTTAAAGAAGTTAAATTCTGACGAATCCTGTGTCCCAGTGAGCAGAGAAATCCAAGCTTGTCTTGGTCATGGCTCTTAGGGAGCATTTCATGGCAGCTTAATATTTTTTAACCAAACAGCTAGTGTTCAAGGGAAGAGGGGGTTGGCAAGATTTAGAAACTAACCACCAGGAAAATCACTGATCAGAGAACCAACACATTTAGACTCTCCACCTGTCTCCAATATGGTTTTGGTGGGGGAGGAGAGGGGAGGAATGAAGCAGAGAAATGGAAAGGCTGAGCCGGGCTTCCTCTTAGAAGAAGTAGCAGTCAGATGGCTCTTCTGCAAGGGACAGAACGAAGCTGAACAAGAACTGCATGCAAAGAAACCCAGACCGACAGGAAGCGGACGGCTGACTGCCAAAGGCCGAGGAGGGCGGGGAGCGAGGAGCAACCCCTTAACAGGTGCAGGGTTTTCTCTGGGCGTGATGAACAGTTTTTGGAACTGGGTACAGGTAGTGAATGTACAGCATGATGAATGTACGACATGCTGCTGAATTGGTCTTTTATGTTATGTGAATGTCACTTCAATTTTTGTTTTAAGGTACATTTCTAAAACAAACAAACAAACAAAAAAAAACACCCCCCCAAAAAAAACCCCAAACCCAAAAAAGAACAAGTACCAGCAAAGAGCTTTTCTGTCACGCTACTCAGAAGTCCTGCCTTTCATACAAGCATGCAGACGCAGTGGTATTAACCAGAAAAGAGAGAAGACAAAACCAAAAACATTAGCCCCAAGTGTATAGAATGGCAAGAAGTCTGAAGGGAACCACTGATCATACTCAGATGGTCCCTTTCATAGCTACTTTGAGTGTGTCCTCCCAGGGGAACGCTGGCCTCACCCTCTCCATCCTTTCCCCCTCTTTCCAGAGAAGGATATAACGCCTGGAGAGACACCTCCAAACCCACTGAAATCCTCACAAAGCTCTGCAAAGACAACAAACTGGATGGACCCTACTTTCGTCCTGGGAAAATACAGATAGGAAATCAGGTCTTTTCTGGAAAAACAGTCTTCACGGAGGAGGACTCTGGTAACTCCCCCAGTGTTTCCTGCTGACGTGGCTCTTCTTTTAAAGCCTGCTTCTGGTGGTGCTTGTGGCTGGGGAGAGCAGCCCTCTCTTGTAAAGTAATCACGCTCCTGGTAGATAATTTGGAAAAGAAAAGAGGATAATGAAAATCACTCAGAATCCCCAAATCTGGAGATAAGCATGCTGCTTGCTGGTCTATTTCCTTACAGTGTGTGTGTGACATTTTTACAGAATCAGAAGTGTACCGTATATAGTATTGTATCCTGCTTTTTCTGTTTCCAATAGATTATGATGATTTTCCTTTGTTCTTTGAGACTGTCATTGACAACATTCATTTTATGGCCGTGTCATTTATTTACATTGTGTCCATTGTTTTTTGCAGTGACACAAAGCTACCATGAACTTCCTTATAGATATTTTCCCACATTTCTGGTATTTCTATAGCGTCGATCACACAAATAGGACTGTTGTTTTGGAAGGTAGGCAGTGACCTTAAAATGAGTATGATATGAAATAAATCACTGGGCACATCCCAAACTACCCCCATACATGTTACACCAACAGCTCTCTTACTTCGGCACCAAGAAGCATCATGGGACATACCAGGAAGATCCCAGAGGGGCTTTCATAAATTTAGGGTGAGAAAAAAGCCACCTTTACTTTACCTTCATGATACAGAACAATTCTTGTGATGCCATTCCCATCCACTTGATGCAGATCGATAGATGCAGAGCTACCAACGTGGAAAACAGAGTTTCGGAGCTTCTGAGGCAAAACACCCAGTTAAGGACATCTCACTGGATGCTTTCACACTGTTACGTTGACCCTGCCACTCTGACACCAAAATTTCTTCTCACCTTGTTATTTTGACCGCAAGAAGCTCTTGAAGGTTTTTTGCATGCAGTTAATTGACATTTAAATTGTGTATTAATGACCTATGAATGAATTTCTCTTGAGAAAAGTATTTTTTCACAATATACTCTATTAGGTCAATTTAAGTCCTTGGTCAACATTCTACATTTCATGATGAAACCATTTTCTTTTGGCCACCAAAAATCTGAAATGATGTTCGTTTCAGTCAAGATCTGATTGAACTTTCTGACAGAAGATTTAGTTCACTGATTATGTGATCATCCTCATCAACTTTTACTGATTGTAATTATTGCTATTGGGAGATTGTGTGTTTGTGTGTGTGTGGCCTTATTTAAAAACTGAACTCAACTTTCCCTATGTCAAATTTGGCCACTCTAAACCTTATCAAAAAGATTTGATTTTTTTCAACAATTTTTATGTTATTTTTGCAAGTACTTTATCTACTGGTAGTTTTTCTTATGTATTGCCTTCTTTGGTAAGCTGACAGAACAGAGAACCTTCCTCATGAGCAGGTGTGTTGGTGGGAAGGAGCAACAATGAGGAAAGATAAGACCTCCATGAATGCATACTGTGCGGATTTCACCACCTCGTTCTGGACCACACAGATCCACTGGGCCCTCTTACACTATGGCGTTAGCAAACAGTTTTATATCTCCGGGAAATACACCCTTTCCAGTACCTCAAAGCCAAGCCTGTAGTTCATAAGTTCTAGACGAATCTTATTCAAGGGTCAAATGGAGCCTCAGACTCTGAGACCTTGACTGCACTCTGGTCATCTTGTCGACCCGTCTTACTTCCCGCTCTCTAAACCTCCTGTCTCTTTCCCTTCCCTCCACTCCACCCCACCTCTTTCTCTTCTCTTTTTGCCCTTTTACTCTTTTGCTCTCTCCCTGTGCCTCAGCACATTTAAATTTAACCTTTAAGGGAGTGTTTAAAAGTGCATCTGACAGTCTGTCACTGTTCCATTATGGGAACCTATATCTGACGAATGTCTCTATTTTTCTTCCTTCCATGCAGATGAGACGGTGGAGTCTTATGAGCACCTGGCCCTGAGGGTTTTACACTCGTGGGAGGATATACCAGAGGTTGGGTGTAAACTGGTTCCTGAGCACATAGAAACTCGGCCGCTGTACCACAAGGATAAACCAGGAATGGAGCAGGTAGTGGCCAAGATGGTTCTGGCCCCAATAGGAGTGTTCACCCCCAAGGAACAGGACTTTATCCCTAAAAGTTGTTCTTGTGTGCCCTAGGGTAATGGTTCTCAACCAGGGACAGCTTTGTCTCCCTGCCCCAGACTTTAGCAATGCCTGGAAGTATTTTTGGTTGTTTCAAGAGGCGGGGGGGATACTACTAGCATCTAGAGGGTAGAAGTCAGAGATGCAGTCAAACATCCTGTACTGCATAGCCAGTCTCCCACAACAGATAATTATTCAGCCCTAAATGTCAATAATGTTGAGGTTGAGAAATTCAGCCCTAAAGTCAGAGCTGGATTTCATGCTTTTGCCTTTTTAATGGATTTGAGTTATCACACTCTTTTGAAAGAATGCTGATATTTGAGAAACTTCAAAATCCATCTGGCATGCACAAGACCTTGTCCAAAATCTATCAGTAACCCCACGGTCCGTTAGTTTTCCCAGGGAAGCAATAGATGGTGACTTATTTTGAAGAACTGACAAGAAGAAGCTGTTTGGAAAAATAACCAGAGATCTGGATTATGAGTTAGAAGTGAAGAGAAGATCAACTTTATTAAGAGCCTTCTTGATACATACTTATTAATTATAAGTACATAATTAATATGTGCTTATATACTAGGCCCTTTATGTAAATTATCTCAGGATGATCAAAGATTTGTTTATCTAAATGATGGCCATTTTCAGAGTAAAAAAGCCTGCTGTTAATAATTAAGCTGGTACAAGGGTCACCAGCAGGATTTTCCTAGACAAATAGGGGCGTGTGGGTCACCTTACCCTTACTCCCTAATACAGCCTCATGGTGTATTTGTTATGATCCTTGCTTTTAAGATGAAGAAGTTGAGGTTCAGAGAGTTTAAGTAACTTACTCAAAGTTACTCAGCTGGTAAGTGGTAGAGTGGGATTTCACCCAGGCAGTTTGTTTTAGTCCTGTCCCAGCCCTGGACTCACTCACTGTGTCACTTGGCTAAACACATGAGCTCGACTGCAATGGGGCAGGAACACCCACACTGCCATCTCAGCAGTGCTGGGATGTAAAACTAGAGCTAGCATGTGTGGGAGAGTCTTGAAAGGATAGCTTTAATCAGATGTAGAAGCCCATGATTGGTTCCTGAAATTTGCTACCAGATGTTTAAAACCTTTTGGTTACTGGTGTCCTTCATTTTACCTTGTGGCTTTTTGGTTACAAGTGAATTTTTTTTTTTTTTAAAGATTTTTTATTTATTTATCCGGCAGAGATAGAGACAGCCAGCGAGAGAGGGAACACAAGCAGGGGGAGTGGGAGAGGAAGAAGCAGGCTCATAGTGGAGGAGCCTGATGTGGGGCTCAATCCCACAACGCCGGGATCACGCCCTGAGCCGAAGGCAGACGCTTAACCGCTGTGCCACCCAGGCGCCCCTGGTTACAAGTGAATGTTAATATCTCTTTAGAGACTCTAGGATTGTAATCCTCCATTAATTGGTTCTTCTCTTCCCAAATGCTAAACTCTTTGCTTGCATTGTCCCTTCCCCAGGAAAGCCCTTTTATTTTCTAGCCAAAGCCCCTCCTTCACCCAAATCCTACAGATCCTCCCTGCTCTGGTTGGGAACCCCACTTCCTTCATATAAAATCTCCTCTGACCATTCCAGGTCTTATTGATCACTCATCTTCTTGTCTGAGCTGATGCAGTACTTAGAATGTATACAATAGGCTGAGCATTGAATCCACTGGGCCTTCTCCCTACATGGGCCCTCAGATCCCTTGCAGCAGAGTAAATTCTGATGTTTGGAGTGCAAAGCAATGGATGGGAGGCCTTATTCTGCCACTAATGAGCCACAGGACTCATATCATTTCTTTGGCTGCTCTAAGCCTTGGTTTCTTTTGATGTGTAACACAGAAATGTAGCTGGGCTAAGCAGTTATGGAGGTAATGAAGTTAAAGTACGTTGGAAACAATGAAGCATGATACCTTTGACAGATAGTATTATCTTTTTAATCCTTAAGAGTTTATAGAAAAAGCAGAGTCTCTGGAGTCAACAGACAATGGTTGAATCCAGACTCTGCTACATATTGTCTGTGTAAGCATGGGCAAGGTGTTTTCTCATCTGTCAAGTAGGAATAATAACATCTACCCATTGGGGATATGGGGAGAATTGACATAATGTTTTGTCACGTGCATAGCACTGTGTCTGCCACATAGTAGGTGCTCAATAGGGTTTGTTTGCCCTTCACCTGCTCTTAACATATGCTCCGACGAATTCTTAATAAAAATGTAAGTTCTGTCTTTGTCAGCAAATATCCTAAGCATGTATAATATGAATAATATCCATATGATAAGATATGATATGCTATATAGCTAATATCCATTTCCAGTCAAGGGATCTGTTAAAACCACGAATGATCAGTTGCCCATGTGTTATCCCACCAAAGTTAAAGAAGAGCTTCTTTTCTTAACCAGGGCCGCCTGCAGATGTGGGTGGACATGTTTCCCAAAGATATGCCTCAACCTGGACCTCCTGTTGACATTTCACCAAGGCAGCCAAAAGGGTAAGTCAGCTGCAGCCTACCTTCAGGGGAAGAGACCATGGTGGCCGACTAAAAGATCATGACATTTGATCAATTACGTTGACTGTTGCATTGTAACATCGGTTACATGGATTAGTTGACACCTGTAATCACATCTCACTTTCCATCTGGCCATTTACTACAGGGGCGAGTGGTAGTAATGGTAGCGGGGGTGATGGTTGAAATGCTGGCCCCTGTTTTATGGAGGGGCTACTGCGCATAGGCATTCTACAACATTCTGAAAAACGTCAGCTAATAGAAGCAATTTCTGCTCAGAGAACTTCATGTCCTTAGTGATTCCAGCTGGGACACTCGGTTTTGATGGAACCAAGACCTTAAGTGTTGATATTTTTGATGTTGGTGAAGTTGAGGAAGCCCGTTGACTCACAGCAATACCAGAATCCCATACACACCAGCTGACTCTGCTTTCAAGGTCTTCAGCCTAACGCTGCCTTCGCTTATCCCAGGTATGAATTGAGAGTAACCATCTGGAACACTGAAGATGTCATTTTAGAGGATGAGAATATCTTCACAGGACAAAAATCAAGTGATATTTACGTTAAAGGGTAAGGTCACCAACAAACTACATGCCCCCTTTTCTTCCCTTGCTCCTCTCTCTAACCCCTAACCGAACCTATGCGTCGTGGAAGGTACTCCACCCGTCTCTTACAGAAGGAGTTCATCTTACTCACCTTGTTAGATAAGGCCACTTCCTTTGTCAAATATCGTTTGGTCATTTTGCTAAGAATTATTACCTTATGAAAATATTTTTTGTGAGAAAATCTTATTATATAAACATCTCTTTCAGTTAAATGTTGGGTACCTAAGCTTTTTGAGTGGCATTCAGAATACCTTTAGACCTGAAGCAAGTAGAGAAGTGCAACTGACGAGAGATTCAGTGTTAGGAAGATTGTAAGACTAATGCAGAAGCTAAAAGTTGCACCTTAGCCTGTGCTAGTTCTACTAATAAGAAAGATGCCATCCTAGGACTCAGGAAACTACTCATTCCCTCTCTTTCTCTTTCTCTTCCCCCCTCCCTCCTTCCCTTCCTCTTTCTCTCTCTCTCTCTCTCTCTCTCTCTCTCTCTCTCGTCTTGGCTGTGACACAAATGCTCCCTTTGAGCCCCTAGTCATGGAGACAGATGAGGTGGTAGAGAATCAGAAGGAAAAGTGATTCAAACATGTCCCCTTGGATAAAACCCATCTCAGAAACAGTGAACTCATCTCAGTCTCCTTTTGGTATCTCTTTGCCTTCCCCAAACAAGGAAACTTCTTCTTCATTGGCTCCATTTCTAGTGTGCCATTGAATCCTGCCCATTTATCCTCCCAAACAGCCATCAGCACTGTCCATTTTCATCTATACCATCACCATAGTCTTTCCCTCCGTCATTTCTTGTTGAGGACACTGAAGTACCACGTGGATTGATCTGTCTGTACTCACTCTTGCCTCCTATAACTTGTTCTCTATGTTGAAACATGGGTTTTCTTTTCAGAACACAATTTGATCGCATCAGTCCTGTACTTTAAACCCTTTAATGACATCCTATTTTCTCTGGACGAAGATTCATATCCCTCATATGTCCTAAAATATCCCATCTAACTAGCCCCTCCTCTCTCTCTCCAGGCCCATCTCATTCTTCCTTGCTTTGTGCTCTCTAGTCATGCTGAGATTCTCTCCCTCGTCAGAATGTGCCACCACACCACGGGGCCCTTGTGCATCTCTCTCTGGTGACTTCTGTGCCGCCCCCCCATCTCTCCATCCCCTTCCCTCTGTGGCTGTAGCTCTATGAAGGCAAGGACCATCTCTGTGTGCTCCCATCACTCCTCTAGCAACTAGCTCACTCCTTGCCTCATAACAGAAACCACATATATATTGGTTGATTGAGCACCATCTTTACCTAAGTAATTGCATCCATACTCTAAGTGGTACCACTCCTCTGGGACGAAGAAGGTCTTTATCCTTCCCTGACCTGTGGGGAAGGGATGTCTGCTTTCAGAAAGCAAAGGGTTTGGAGTTATCAGTTAAAATTAAAAGCACCTAGTTTCTCAATGATTCACCAGGGATAAAGTACTAAAGGAAACTATATTAATAGTAGCTTACTCTATCCTGGGGATGGAGGAGGAAGAGCAGATAAGAGGAAACCACATTCTATAAAATGTGGAGTGCACGAAGCATACAGCTATTACCTCTTATAATTCTTCAGAGCAACCCTATGAAGTACTGTCATTGCTTCCATTTTCCAGATGAAACAGAGGCACAGGGGGGTTGGAGAACTTATCAAGAGCTTTCCAGTTAGTAAAGGCAGAGCCAGGATTAGAATCCAGGTGGGTGCAGACAGGCTTCTACCCTCCATGCCATGTTGATGCAGGCCAGCTGGATTTTTGAGGCCCAGAACCAGAGGAGAGGGAGCCAATCACAGGCTGATAACACAAGCCTAAACCCAGTGGGTGCAGAGGTGGGACCCTCACAGGAAGCCCCAGGGGGAGAGGATACTCTGATTACACTTTCCCTTCACATTTCCTGAGTCTTCCCTCTTTACTGCATGGGGCTTCAGGGCCACCCCAGAACAGAAGACACCTTCCAAACCTGGCTTAGAATGAGAGTCTCGTTTCTCTTTTTTTTTTTTTTTTTTAAGATTTTTATTTATTTATTCAACAGAGACAGAGACAGCCAGCGAGAGAGGGAACACAAGCAGGGGGAGCGGGAGAGAAAGAAGCAGGCTCACAGCAGAAGAGCCTGATGTGGGGCTCGATCCCGTAACGCCAGGACCACGCCCTGAGCCAAAGGCAGACGCTTTAACCGCTGTGCCACCCAGGCGCCCCAATTGTTTCGTTTCTCTTTCAGACCCTTTGACTCCTATTTCTCTCTTTCAGACTCAATAGAAACTTCCATCTCAATCTAACTATATCATAATTTAAAAACTATGATCTGTGACCACATTGAAACTAGTTAAATCACTCCTGATTATACTGATGCGTGAATAATGTACTCAGGGACTCAGGGTGTGTAATTCTTTTTCTGTCTTTGTTCAGGTGGATAAAGGGTCTGGAGGATGACAAGCAGGAGACCGACGTGCATTACAACTCCCTGACTGGCGAGGGGAACTTCAACTGGCGCTTCCTGTTTCCGTTTCAGTATCTCCCAGCGGAGAAACAAATGGTCATTACCAAGAGGGAGAACATCTTTTCCTTAGAGAAGATGGAGTGTAAGACGCCAGCCGTGCTGGTGCTCCAGGTTTGGGATTTTGAAAGGCTGTCCTCGGATGACTTTCTGGGTAAGCCAGTGGCTTCGTAAAGCTCACATTAATGTTAAGGGTTTTGTCCCAGTTTTTGGAGAGCTTGATTTGATGTATCTACAAGGATAATAATTTCAGTGATAGCAAAAAATTAGAAAGACTTCAAATAGCCATTAGTAGGGGATTGGTCGAATAGGTTACAGCTCATCCTTATGGTGGAAGATATGTTTTCAAACAGGCTTAAATTCATCTTTGCTCTACCACCAAGAAGCTGTTAAATTTTGAGCGAGTTACTAGTCCCCTATGTATCTCAGTTTCCTTCAGTTATAAATGGGGATAGTAATATTACATACCTCTGAGAGTGTTTGGAGAGTGTTTGGAGCTCTAAATTTGAAGTACAGCTTCAAATCTAATGTAATTTTAAAATATCATTTAATTTATTATAATTAAATATAAATTTCATAAAAATATAATTAATATAATTTAATGTAAAATTAATATAATTTAATAGATTTAATAATCTTAAAATATAATTTAAAACACACATAGTAAGCACTCAGTAAGTGATAGTCTTGCAGCCATTAAAAATATTCAAATATTTAATGAGTTGGATAGTTGTACAGGATTTATTAAGTGAAAAAGGAACGTAGAAAAAAAAATCCCCTTTCCGCAAAATACATATTTATATGTATCAGAGGCAGAGATAGAGACAGGCAAAGAAACAATGACTGACAGAGGATAAGAATGAACGTGTAGGGCAGTGATCAACTATTGGGGGATGGAATTATGGAAACTTTTTCTATTAATTTCTGGTTTATGTACATGCTGGAAATGCTCACAGTTAACGAGTGTTCTGTAATAGGGAAAGGCTATTAAAGAGGGAGAGATAAAATACTCTTGTAGTATTATCTTATTTTCCATAATATTCACTCACGGAAAATACTTTGTTGAGAGCCCACTAAGGTGTTAGACAGTAGCTACAAAGACAGTAAGACTTACTCCCGCACCTGGAGGAGTTTAGTGGACTCAGAGGGAGGTGAGTTGAGGGAGGAGATTCTTTTTGGCGGATCCACGCTAAGACAGAGGAGAGCTCCGAGGACGGGCACATAATCCCCACGCACTCAGGGAATAGACAAGATGTCCAGCAGTGACAGCACCCGAAACTAAGCCTTGGAAGTTATATATTGTAGCTCTGCCCTGTCTTCTACCTGCTACTACACTGGGGGCCTTGAGGGCACCAAACATGTCTTGGTAATATTTGTATCCCCCAAACCTAGTACATGCTAGTGATCCAATGTGGTGCTGTTGAACGACTAGTGAGTGAATGAATGAATGAATGAATGAACAGGTGGGTGAATGATTGGTGGTGATGGATACTAAAGCCCTTCCTTAACTATCAAAGGTATCTCTTCTTAGGCTCCCTGGAAATGAACCTCAATAGTTTCCCCCGAGCAGCCAAGTCTGCCAAAGCCTGCGATCTCACCAAGTTTGAAAATGCAAGTGAGGAGAGCAAGATCTCCATATTCCAGCAAAAGCGTGTGCGGGGCTGGTGGCCTTTTGCTAAAAGCAAGGAACTCACAGTAAGTGCCAGCTGTAGGAGACGGGGGGGGGGGGCAGACAGGGACCATCATGCTCTTTAAATGAGTCACGTTGTAAATATCAAGTGCCTTGAAGTGACAGAGCGCTTTAGGGCAAAGGTTCTGTGGAGAGGGAAGAATTTCGAAAACTTTATAAATGCATTAAGCTTCTGTATTGCAGCATACTTGATCTAATAGCTATGTCAGGTGGTTTTCTAACCTCTTAGCTTGAATTTATGCCCCTGGCATTATTTTTTTTCAACATTTCTTGAAATTATGCATTAAGTCTTGACTAATGTACAATTTTAATGGAACAAATTCATCCCTTCACCCTCAAATGCAGGACTCAATTTTAAAAGTGATCCAGACTTTTAAAACTTACTTGAGGGGGGGCAGCAGGGAAAGCCATTTCTCCTTTTCCCTGCATTGCCAGCCTGGTCCACCGTGTGGAACATGCTGTGGGTCCTTAGTCCTTTCACAGGTATTGGGAAGGAAGTTCTGCAGCCTCCTTAGTGCCCCTCCGTAAGAGAGGGCAGATGACCCACGTGAGGGGCAGGGTTGAGAAAAGGGAGTGCATGGTGGCCCCTTTCCATGCTGCCTCCTCCTCTTGGTGGAGAGCGTGTTCTCCCCTCTGCTCCTGTGCCCAGTGGCAAAAGCACACCCAGGTTGGAACTATCTGGTCACACCTGGTTCTCTCTTGCTGCTGTAGGGGCCCAGTGTGTGTGAGGCACCTGACTGTCCTGACTCCATGGCATCTAGTTTTATTATATTTTCTGGAAGGTTTTCTCTTCCTGCCATTCTCAGTTGAACCTCTGGTGGGTGAGGTTGGGTCAAGAGAATGAGGCTGCAGGCCTCACGGGCTTAACACATAACAGATGCTCAGTCAGTGAACTGATTGATGAATGGGTGAATTCAGCGATGAAGTCAGCATGGCCGGTACCTTCAACCAGCTCAGAGTCCAGTGAGAGACAGATGTGTCCACAACCCAGTGGAACATGCAGTAGTCAAAGTATAAACGACACAGGGAAGGAAATGAGAGGAGGGAGGGAGCTGATTATCTCTGAGGCTGTTGAGGAGTCAAGCAGAGCATCGGTTTTTCAAGAGCAAAGGCTGATGAGAAGGCATTTGCTAGATGAAGAGGGTGGATACCTTGAGTAGAGGAACCACGACGAGCACAGCATGGAGGCATGAAGCCTCCCCGTGTGGAAGGCTGACTGGCCACTGGTCAGAACTGCGAGTGCAGCGTGAGGTCAGGACATGGGGACTGCCAAGTCCCAAAATCCAAATTCATGTCTTTTGATACAATTCCTGTTTTTAGAAAATCATCAACAGTAATTATGTATGCACGATTACATAATGGCCATTGTCATTTATTACATTTTTATAGCCCTTTAGAGTTCGCAAAATACGTTCAGACTTCTGTTATTTCATTTGATCCTAGGTGACTCTTTATTTTCTGTCACTTATTTCTTCATTTCATGCAACATCTATTTATTGAGCACCTATCAAGTGATAGGTCCTGGGAATAAAACATGACTGATAACAGACATGGGTCTCTGCCAGCATGGAGCCTACTTGCAGTTTAGCGTCAAAGACAGACACACACATGTTGAAGAGTTCGGATTTTATCCGCGAGCAATGGGAAGCCACCGAATGGTCTCTAGCAGGAAGTGAGGGGATCTGACTCAGACTGGAAACACAATCCCTCATTGCTTATGTGGACAATGAGTGGGAGAGGGTCACAATTGGAGAAGGAGAAGAACTAGGCAGAACTGTAGGAAGAAAATAATAAAAATGTGCCTGAAACATAAACCCAGAGAAGAGTCTCTTTTGAGAAGGACAGTTGGGTCACTTGTCAGATGCCCCTGAGTGGTCATAGAAGAAGCAGAGAAGTGTCCATTGGATTTAGCAACATGGAGATCACTGGTGACCTTTTGAAAAGTAGTATTGTAAAGGCTTGTAGCAGCACTGTTCCTAATAGCCCAAAAGTGGAAACATCCAAATGTCCGTCAACTGATAAATGGATAAACAAAAGATGATATATAGCCATACAGTGGAATATAATTTGGCCATAAGAAGGAATAAAGCTCTTTTTTTTTTTTTTTAAGATTTTATTTATTTATTTGACACAGAGAGAGACAGCCAGTGAGAGAGGGAACACAAGCAGGGGGAGTAGGAGAGGAAGAAGCAGGCTCCCAGCAGAGGAGCCTGATGTGGGGCTCGATCCCAGGACCCTGGGATCACGCCCTGAATCGAAGGCAGATGCTTAACGACTGGGCCACCCAGGCACCCCAGGAATAAAGTTCTGATATAGGCTCCAACGTGGATGGACCTTGAAAACATTCAAGTGAAAGGAGTCAGTCACAAAAGACCGCATACTATATGATTCCATTGATAGGAAATGTCTAGAATTGGCAACTCCATAGAAAGTAGATGGGTGGTTGCCAGGGGCTGGAGGGAAGGGGAATGGGGAGTGACTGCTAACCAGTACAGGATTTCTTTTTGGAGTGATAAAAATGTTCTGGAATTAGACAGTGCTGATGACTGTACAACTTTGTGAATATACCACAGTCTATTTTATTGTGCACTTTCAAAGGATGAACTTTACAGTATGGGAATTATATCTCAATATTTAAAAAGCATTGTTGGAGGAACGGTGAAGACAGACATAGGCTAGCATGCGCTGTGGAGCGAGTGGGGAATAAGTTAGCAGAGACAACATGTGTAGACACTGGAAGTCTTCACAATTCCATCTCTCCCTCCTCCCCCCAAACCGCACCAGCCAACGTCCTCAGCTACGCTCTGCCAGCCACTCCCTGTTCCCTCCACACCCCTGCTCTTGTAGGGATTGGTACTTCTGCCTGGAATGCCTTGGTTCCCTTCTTCTCTGGGAAATCTCCTCCTCCTTAAATATTTTGAGACTCTTTTCAGCAGTCACCTCCTCTGGGAAGCCTCCCTGATGCCCTAGGCTGGGATATGCTTGCTTGCCTTCGTACTTCCATAGCTCTCGTGACACTGATTTGGAATTGTCTGTATACGTCATGGTTCTTCTGAGTCCAGAGAGTGTGCTTTCTCTCTGTTCCTTTTCTGAATTTGTAGTGTCTCACGTGGTGTCTGGCACATAGTACATGCCCAGTGAATTTTTACTGAATGAGTCAACAATTAAGACATTGACCCTGTATGATGTGGTTTTTGAATATCATTGAGGTTCATCGGGGTGGAGTCCAGAGCCTATGACCAAGAAAGAATTCTTGAGAGGTCTTTGGTGCAAAATAGTGGTTTATTAAAACATGGGGACAGGACCCGTGGGCAGAAAGAGCCACTGCCCCAGGTTGTGAGGGGTGGCTGATTATATACTCTGGGGTCGGGGGAGGTTTCAAGAAAGTACTTTCATATGTTAAAGAAGACTCACAGGCTACCAAGGCCTTGGCATTGTCAAGTTAAGGTTGTTTACCCCTCTTGTAAGGCATTAACATGAAGACAGTTGGGAACTTCCTGGAGGCTGCAGATTGTAAGGACATTTAATTGTATCTACATTTCCTTCTGGAAGCTAGGTTACTGATAGAAACACTTTGTTCTTGTAGATCGCTAAGACATTGGTAAACTGAGGCAGGATCGTGGTCACTATAGGTTAACTGTTTCTTTGTCCTTTAGGGCAGCCAGGAGTGCCTGAGGAATGTCACATACGTCCCATGGGGGGGCTGCGGGGTGTCAGTTTCTGCTTTGTCCTCAGCTTGCCTTCTGTTCCCTCATCACCTACCATCGAAGAGATTTTATGATTTCCTTCTCTTTTTATTCAGTGGACTGACCACATAGGAAGTGTTCAACGAATAGTCTTTGAGAGCAAACACGTCAGCGCACATTTCTTTATAAGACTCAGTGTCCCAGTAGAAACCAGAGAACAACGTGCCAAAGAAGTAAGAGAGAGGACAGGTGGATTTTCACGGTGAGAGGTTCCGAGGATGCAGGCAGGCTGTGTGAGGACAAGTGAAGAAGGGATGAAGGGGCGTTTAGGCTGGGGTAGTGTGTCCCCTAGCTGCACTGAGCGCTACTCAGCGGTTAAGACCGGGATGAAGGGGTGTTTAGGCTGGGGTAGTGTGTCCCCTAGCTGCACTGAGCGTTACTCAGCGGTTAAGACCAAAGAATGTAGAAGCAGACAGCTTGGGTTTGAATCCTGTCCCCTCCAGAGTAGCTGTATGACCTGAGGCAAGTTACTTAACCTCTCTGTGCCTCAACTTCCATTATCTATAAAATGGGGATTGATAATATATACGTAACTCATGGGGTTTTAGCAAATAAATGAGTTAACATACATGAAGTGTTTAGAACCACGAAAAGAAAGGAAGCAGCTCAAATGCGATAGGCTGTTTATTCAGAGCTGGCTATGACAGGAGAGTCGGCCACCATCATTCAGATTTGGGGCAGATTCAAAGACAGGGGAGTAGGGAGGCTTTCTAATGAAAAAAAGGGAAGATTTCAGGTTCGTTCTGATTGGAGGTTGTTGGCAGGCAGAGTAACTAGGAGGGGGGCATCCTTTGTGACTGGTTAAGGGAGAATACTGGGAGGGGGACACAAAAATTAGGGAGTCTGCCTCAAATAGGCAACTTGAAGCCAGGCACCCCCAGAAACTGGGAGGGAGGGGTGCTCACTCCCTAGATGTTTGCATTGCGAAGAGATGGCTCCCAGGGCTTTGGGAAAGGTGGGTCCTGGGTGTTAAAGACAAAGGGCCTGTCTAGTAATCCAAAGGATTTATATGCACTTCAGAGAAACAAAAGGGCTTTCAAATTACATTTTCTGAAGTGACGTTCTTAGAAAAAGGAGAGGGATATCTCTTCCTTTGTTTTCCACAGGAAATGTTACACTCCTTGTTTTTAATTTGGGTTTGTCTTTACATATCCTGAGGGAAAATGAGAATTGACTTCATCCCTACCCACCAGGCAGCCCTGCAATCCCTGCTTTGGCCTGCAGTGGCAGGGGTCTGACCCAGCTGCCTCTCGACCCCTAAGGGAACGGGTAACCACACCGAGGAAGCCAAGCCCGTAGCCTTCTCCCAGGATGGCAGCCAGTTGGATGAGCCCCTGGGAGTCAAGTGGCATCATGGAAAACCTCAGTCAGGTCCCTGCCATCTCCAAGTCTCCGTTTCCGCGTCTGTAAAAGGAGTGGGTTGGACTGGGTGCCCCCAAGGTGCCTTTGCAGTGCGGACACCCGCTGCTTCCGAGCTCCCTCACCTCACGCCCCCTTCCTGAAGCCAGCCGTGGGGACGTCACCATCCTGTCCCAGGCACCAGCCGGCCAGCAGGGATTTGCTTAGGGCCACTGCCACGTGCCCTGGCTTATTTTTAAAGCTGCTTATCTGTACACGCAGGCCATGCAGTTTAGACATCCAGATCACAAAGCTCCTAGTGTGGAATGCGCCTGCGCTTAGAGTCAGTGAAAAACCGCTCCAGGTGGGATTCACAAAGAACAGGTACCCTTGGGACAAAAGGAATGTGGTGTGGAACAGGGGCTTTATGAGACACATTGCACTGTGCATTTTGTACATGTTACCCTCCTAAAAGCAACCTTTAAAGAAATCACTACTTTAGAAGGTGAAGATCAAGAAGTTTCTTACACAGGTGAATCCCATCAATTGACAGTTAAATAGCCCAGCTCAGTCTCAAGAACATCAACTAAAATTAAAAGGGAGGTTTCTGTGCTTCTGGTCTCATGTGAAAAACACCCGTCAGTGGCTACTGTGTCCACACACTCATCCACTAGGCTGTACAGGTCCAACAATGAATGAGACAGATTCCTGGCACCAGAAGTTCACAGCTTAGCTGAGGAGGTGGTAGACAGACCATCTAAACAGTATGTGGCGAATTCAGATGCTCTAGGAGCAGAGCGGGTATTCTCATGTGAAGATTATTTTAAGACAGAGTAGGTAATATACACTTACAGGAAATTCAAAAGACACAAGAGTGCAGAAGGAAAGCACCCACACGCACACCAGCCAAAGAAAGCCACTGCTCATGTTTGCGTTGTGCCCAATTTGTGTAGATTCTGGTTAATTTTACATAGTAGTGATCATTCCGTATTAAAAATAGTGCCTTTTTTTTGTTTGGGTTGGTGTTCTAATGAGCATTCCCCTACGTTATGGTATCAACGTTCTTATCAACTCTTTGTATTCTTGAAGTAGAAATGCCAGTTTAATCATTGTGTTTTTCCTCAACATTTATTCATTTAAAAAAGTTAAAATGTGGAAAGGTTGAAAGAATAGGGTAATGATCAACCACTTATCCACCACCTAGATTCAACACTTGTTAATATTTTGCTGTACTGGTTTTGTCTATATATG